>NC_053149.1:5229149-5532180 GCF_016808335.1 Panicum virgatum | reverse complement strand
AAAAGCCGCATTGATGAAGCTCTTGACTCCCTACATCATGAGGGGTTAGCTATGGTTAAAGAGGGGAAAAATGGCAAGGCACTTCAGATGCTGCAAAACAAGAAGGAAGCCCTTCTGACAGCACATGCACTAGTTGGTATTATTCAGAAAGCTGGTGAAGCTCTTGAGGGGTACATTCGGACCTACCCAGAGGTACTGGCTAAATGATTTCCCCTCTGTTTTATAATACTTAAGGGTTTTTCTTATTTCTGTGTTCTTCAAATGTTCTGTAGTATTTATTTTCGTGATTATGATCTTCCAGTGAATGAGTACAGAGCTTTCGAAGTCTGCGGTGGGTGCGGGTCACTTTTTTTGTGATATGGAAACAGTTCGTCTCATTTTTTTTTTCTATTCTTCTAATAGATTAGTTTATAAAATATTTGTTTGGTTTGTTACCTTGTAATAACTGTTTTGGTTTATATGATCCATCTTTTAGGTTTTGTTTGGCCAACCATGCGCGAATGAACTAATACAATACAACTTACCTCGTAATTAGAGTTTGAGGTTCAATTTTGCACAATAGAAAATGTGGAGAATATAGCAATGGAAGTGCAAAGGAATACGTGTAATTGAGGACACATGAATTGAAAATATACAATAGTAGATTTTCACTTGAGCAATAGAAAACCCTAAAATATTTTATTAAGAAACAAGAAACTTGAGGATCAATTTGGAACTAGAGGTACTTAAGTGGTACATAGGAATCTTTCCTTGTGGTTCAAATAGACCCCATGGCTACTGTATAATTTGAGTGTTTTTTTTTGTGGTGGGTGGGTATTTGCTATAAAAAGTTAGAATGTAAATCATAGCAAAGTAATTAATCATTTCAGGGTTAGGGCCATTGAAAGTTGGTTAAGAACATCTTTCACTCTTTGCATATGTATAATGAGCTCTCTTGAAAAGTCTTTCCCTTTTGTCTTTACTTGGCTCTTTTTAAAGGTCCTGCCATACTTTGACAAGAGTATCACAATGAAACATGGTGGTTGAAAGAAAGTTTGACCTCAACATTGGAGGTATACAAATATCATTCAGCTGCCAATGGGTTCCTCGGTCATGCCACCAATCTGGACTGAAACCACATGTATAAAGATAATATTTAGTTCTAATTTCGTTCTTGAACAGTATTGTGTCATTGATGTTTTAATAGTTTTGTCCCTTCTCCTTTCCTGATTCAGTGCTTGATAAGCATCTGCTGCTGTATAAACTTTTGGTGATCTTTTTGTGTGGATTCTCTGGGAGGAGAATAGGGTTAGCTAGTTTTCACGGCTGTTTTGATTCCTACATGTCTACCTGGTTTGCCTACAAGTATTTGTGTGATTGATTCAGGTCGAGAGAATTAGTTGGGCAAGTTGGCTGTTTGATTATTTAGCCAAATTGGATGTTATTTATGAAGTCTCAAGTAGGTCCTTTTGTGTTGGCCTAGTTTGCGGTAAGCAAGGACTGCAAACTGCAAAGAAAACGAAATTTGTAAGAGTAGAGTACCAAGATAGGTCATGATGCTAAACAGCTAAAGCTTCCAGCACCATTAGGTGCGCTGCTGTATACCAGAGCATGATGTGCTGCCACCACCAAATCATGTATCGTTGTTGTTGGGAATGCTGTTGATGTTTATGAGAGAATGGGATGGTTGGGTCAGGTTTGCCTAATTTTCCATCAGCTCTTTTTTATTCCATTTTCTTGTTTCTTTTTTTATGTCACATATGTTATAAAGCGGGGCTTTTTTGGTAGCTAGAAACAGAGAGCTTGCACTCTTTCCATGCATAATTACATTTAATGCAGCCGTGCCGTAGGCAGTAGTAGTGGATGCCATGTTGAACACTGTTATGCAGGACTTTTGACTAGCCATTGAGTTGTTAGCATGCCAGATTAATTTGACTTACTGACTTGATAACCTTGGCTGCTTAGTATTTGTATAAATTTATTTAATGCTTAGAACACCACTGTTGACTTTCAGCTGTACTACTGCTTGTCTTCAGAGATTTTCTTATTCAAGGTTATGTGGTTTGCAATCACCACCACAATTCAACTGAAGATGTCTGAATAAACATCTGAAGATTTCCTTGAACATCTTTTAATTATTTGTTTCAACAAACATTTTGGTGAAATGTAGGTGTCCCATAAGGAGATTGTTGAGCATGTTTCATCGATTCTAACAAGTAGTGGCATCGTTTGTTCTGGAAAAGGCATTGACACTGGAAATCTAGAATGGTTTGGCATCACTCGGGATCACTTGTATTCATTCATATATTTTATGAACACCTGATGTGGTGATTTTTCTTTTCTAATTCTTACCTTGTTGTCTTGAAGCTACCAATATGGGGCAATGCCGATTGATAGGTCAAGGTCAGAGAGCGGTATGCTACTTTTGTTTGATATTATTTCCTATTAAAATTAGAAAGGAATATTAGTTATGCAATATTGTTATGTTTCCACCCATTGCAAAGTTGTCGGATTTGGTGGATGCACCTCTTTTCAACTTTGTAGTACGAAAAGGGTGCAACCAGACCTTCGCTGGATACCAGCCTCCAAACTATGCTTCCCATTTCATAAGTTGATTCCTAACCAATTTCATTGCTGAAGTAGGGGACTGTGAGAAAACTAATGAAGCTGACAAGTCATCTTCTCTGGAAGACGAAGTAAGGGTAAGGAGATATTTAAAGAAATTTAATTGTGGATGATATCACCTTTTTCCATGTCAATTGCGAATGGTTCAGTTCATGGACAGTTGCTATGTGATTTTTTTCCCAAAATTGTAATACTTTAGTTGCTGGAGGATAAAAGGCATTCAGTTTGTTTCAAATATAAATTTATTCTGGGAAAATTTATAAGCCCACGTGTAGTGGTGATTATGTTCTGCAATGTTCTAGTTCCACAAGTAGTCCTATGTTTTTTTTTCCCATTGTTACCATTACATCTTGAAGCTTAGTTATCCGTTAAGTCTAATTTGTATTGATGATTAAAGTAATGTCAGTCCATCAAAGAAATGTTTAATACATAACCTCCAATTGGCGCCTTGTTGGTTAAACAGCAGCATGAATACTCATCGCATCTCCCAACTGTCAGCGTTTCTATTATATTTGATGCATTTTGATACTAATTGATTCATCTATACAGATTCTGATAAAGCATCCGCCGAAAGGATTGGCCATAAAAGAAGTGAGAAATATGTTCTTCCCATACTGGAAAGCGGTGCTGTCTCGTGGGTCACTGTCGCGTGGGTCCATGGTGAAGATAATTCCAGCCTGTCAACCAAGCAGGAAAGATTTGCTAAGTGCTGAAGCAAGCAAGAAGGGGACAAAGAAATCGATGGGAAATCTTGGCTCGATGGTACGGCCCCAATCAGCTAGCAACTATGAATCCAGAAGGATGCTTTGTGCTGTTGCTTCCATGTCCATGAAGGTGTTGTTTAAGCGCACTTGAGAAATATGTGGCGGTACGCTGGTTGAAGTACTTGTCAGGATACTTCTTGAATCTCGTTTTGTTACAGTTCCCAATACATGCTCAAAGTTGTTTTAATCTTTGTGCAGGTCTGAGAAATAGAGGTGAAACGTTGAGCTGACATGAGAATGATCATATCGTGCTGTGCTAGAAGCGAAGCTATGTTAATGTTTTTTTTTTGTTCTGACTTTTTAATTTTGAACCTTGTCGGCTGTGTTCTTAGAATGCAAGATCTAATCGAATATTATATATATGTATTGTATGTACCGGGCTACTGAGGACATGGTAAATTCTCTTGCTGACTTAATTAGATGAATATATTTTTCTGCCTTTTGGTCCGTATGAAAGGAAAACGAAATTCGCTCTGTTCGGCTGGCTGTTACTAGTAGCTAGTATTGATTTGTTGTACGAGAAAAAGTACTGCTAGTTGGTTGGTGACTGGTGCTGAAAACTATTGACTGACTGGCTGAACATTTTTTTTTTTGAAGAAGTTTGCAGGAGCACTGCGTTGTCATTTAAGAAGAGGATAGCAGTAACAAAGTTTTACAGGATTAATATTACATAAAACAAATCAAACTCCGACTCGAAAACCACATCACTAGACGGGAAAATTAACATAGATAACTAAGGTAACTCTGGCCCTCCACATGCCAATATTCTTGTTTGAGCTTCCGTCTTGATTTCGTGCATTACATCTGCTGGTGATCCTTGTGCTAAAAAATACGTCGATTTCTCTCTTTCCAAATGTTCCACGCACCATACATCATGAACGCCGCTTTGGTTCTTGTCTTCTTAGGTAGCTGTGCTAATTCTTTTTGCCACCAGTCAATGATCTCTGAATACCCTATCGGCATCTGAACCAGCTGTTGTGTCCAAATCTGTATTTTTTGGCAAACTGAAAGTGCAAAGCTGCAGTGTAGGATTAAGTGTGCTGCTGTCTCTTGTTCCTGATTACAGAGCACACAAATTTGGTTACATGGCCACTGGCGAGCAGCCAAATTGTCCGCTGTTAGGATCTTGCATTGTACTAACAACCATGCAAAAAACTTGTGTTTTCCTTCTGCCTCAGATTTCCAAATAGAGTTTGCACTGAAGTTACTGAAAGCTCTTGTGAATTGCACATTGTATGCAGACTTAGCGTTATAATTTCCATCTGCTGTCCATCTCCAATATATTTTATCCGGTTCATTGGTCAGTTGCACTTGCTGTACTAGATCCCAATGTTTCACAAAACTTGCCATTTCCTCTATGGTTTGCATCCTCCACAATCCTCTTGTCCAACTTTGGTTGACCAACTCTTCTCTGACAGTTTTATTTTTGCGCCATGCTAACTTGAAAAGATCAGGAAAAACATCCATAGGCGCTTGGCCTTGCATCCATGAAGATTGCCAGAAGCTTGCTTTGGCCCCATCCCCAATTGTGACCGTAGTGCTTACTCTGAATAGTTGTTTGTCCACTTCATTGACTGGAGGTTCAGTACCAATCCATGGCCTCTCAGGTGAAGTCCATTCATACCAAAGCCATCTTAGTCTCAATGCTCTACTGAACAGATCAAGGTCTAGGATCCCCAATCCTTCAAAGGTTTTTGGTCTCTTTGTTTTACTCCAATTAACTAGGCAATGCCCACCATTTGCATCAGCTGCTCCCTTCCACAGAAAACTTCGTCTGAGTTTGTCTATCTTCTTCAGTGCCCATTTTTGCAATCTGAAAATTGTCAGGTAATAAGTTGGTATTGAGGTTAGCACCGAATTTACTAGCTTGAGCCTTCCTGCTCTGTTTAACAGCTTTCCTTTCCAGCTTTGTAACCTCTTCCCCATTTTATCGATTAATGGCTGAATATCCACTCTTCTGATTTGCTTGACATGCAAAGGCAACCCAAGGTAGGTGCAAGGAAAGTCCTTTATCGGGCATTGAAAAGGCTCAAGTATGTGCTGCAGCTCAAGTCCTTCACATTTCACTAGATAAGCTGCACTCTTGCTTGTATTTGTAGTGAGACCCGAGACAGCAGCAAAGGCATCGAGTATGTTTCTTACCATTTGCACCTCTTCTCTGATTGGATTAAGGAAAATTGCTGCATCATCAGCAAATAGACTGATTCTTAGCTTGGCTTTTCGGTTACAAATCGGTGTCAGCTTCCCTTGTTCAGTTGCTTTATTCAGCATAAGCTGTAATGGCTCCATAGCTAGAATAAACAACATTGGCGACAAAGGGTCACCCTGTCTGACCCCTGTCCTATGCTTGAACCACCTTTGTCACACCCTGAAATTTTTGGATTTCAGGATGTGATTAAAATTAAAAATAAAACAACAATTTTCTCATAATTTTAAAATTTTCGCACCATTTATGTTTCTTCGCAGGGAATTTAGTAAGAATAAATAAAAAATTTGTTGTTTTTCTAAATCTAAATGAGGTTGTTTGTTTGCATTCATGCAGCTTTGCATTGTTTTATTGCTTGTGGTTTGATTTGAATTTGAGTTTGTGGGGTTTAAAATTCAAATCGAATTTGTTGAATCTTTTTGCAAAAAAAGAAAATAGAAAAAAAATTCGGTCCAAACCAGCGGTCCGGCCCGTTTCTCTTTTTCTTTTTTTTCTCCACAACCCGATCCGCGCAGGCCGAGTCCCACTATTTTTCTTGATGCGCAAGCCTAGGATCCCTCTCCACCCCTATATAAACACCCGAGCCCCCCTATCTCCTTCGCCCCTTTTCTTTTGCATCTGCAGCCGCCGCCGGCCCTAGTCCCCTCCATTTTCTCCTCGCCCCCAGACGCCTAGGCAGCAGGGCACTGCCCCCCTGCGCCGGCCCCCACCTGTCCTCTGCCTCTGCATGCAGCCCCCCCGTGCTGCTGCCTCCAGCGCCATCTGCACCTGCCGCCCTGTGCTGTGCCTGCAGGAGCCTGCCGCCTCCCTGCTGTTCCTGCGCTGCTACGTGGCTGCCGCTGTTTCTTCCGGTTTCGATTCCCATCACCACGATTCATCTCTACCTTGGGTGAGCGGTAAAACAGTTTCCCCTCGATCTCACCGTTTTGGATCCGTTTTCGTTCGTTCTTGTTGTGTTAGTTTTGTTTAAACGTAAGCTATCGTTTAGTAGTGTTTTTATATCGTAGATCTTGTTTTAAAATAAATATAGATTTAATTTGATTAATAACTATTTGAAACTAGCCTTTCTAATTAAAAGTAAATTAGAGCTCTATACCGGTTTCCATTAATTAATGTTAATTCGATTAAATATCAACTTAAATGCATCTTTTATATAACTTGTTTAGTTCAAGACCATGTATCATAAAATTTTACACTTAGATGCTCTCACTTATCTTTTATTTGCTAGTTAAATAATTAATTGGTATAAGTTATACATAAACTTTATAAATAAAATTTGATTAAGTGCAACTTCATCTTTCTTATATAAATTCACATGAATTATTTATAATTTGGATATTTCTTTCAAATATCCTTTACATGTATTTTTTTTTCTTAATTAAAATAAATCCAACTTATAGTTTCTTTCTGTTATAATATAAATCTTCCGATAGCTGTTTCTTTTCAACCGTAGCTTCGTTTTCCGCGTTTCTTGCGTTTTCGTAACCGTAGCACCGAGCCCTATCCTTTAGTGTGTTCTTTTAAAGCCTTTCTTTGTTTTGGTGTATTGTTCTTAGATGTATCTTGTTGTTTGCTTTGTATGTTTGCTCGATGATTGTTCCGAGTAGAAGGATCATTGTTCGAAGATTGAAGAATCAAGATTTCCAAGTGAGCAAAAGCTGAAGAGCAGTAAGAGTAGCTTTTCGTTGGAGAAAGGCAAGTGACCCTAACCATACTTCTATCTATGCTTTATTTACAAGAGTACTATGATTTAATTGGAACATGGAGAACCACCCAAGAAAACCGTACAACCACAATATTATATGGCTCTGGTCTTGGCTAAGTAATTTGATGAACTATATGTTGTGTTGGGGTTGTTCCGCTTGGTGGTTATGAGTTTGTGTTGTGGAGCGGGTGAAGGAAGCTGCGTCTTCTGAGGGACCGCACGGCAGGGACCAACACATACATATAGGGATTCTTTGTAAAGGCCTCGTAGCGTCCCTATGCAGTCACACCTCGAAAGTGTGGTATTGTGCCTAGCTAGCACATTGCGTGGTTGGGTTCAAAGTTCTTCGGAACTTTTACGCGAATTGTGGTGAAAGTGTACAACCTCTGCAGAGTTAAAACTAACCGGTTAGCCGTGCTCACGGTCAAGAGCGGCTTGGACCCTCACATGATTAATAAACTTAAAGATGGATTTAAATCACATTCTGGTTATTTCTTGTGGCCTTGCTGAGTACCAACCATAAGTGTACTCACCCTTGCTTACTGCTGCTCAGAAGGAGAAAGTTATGGTGAAGTCTTTTGAAGATGTTGCTGAGTTCTAGGCGTACGCAACCCCCAGTCGATTGCCTGTGAAGTTTGGAGCCTTCGTTTCCAGGATAAGCTGTATAACTCTGATAGTCTTTTATTTATTTTAGTTCTCTTTTTCGTGATACTGTACTGATTATTCACTTATGATGTCTCTATATGTATGAAACTTGATCCTGGCATACATATAGCTATGCATTCGGTTTTGTCCTTAAAACCGGGTGTGACAGAAGTGGTATCAGAGCTGTATCGACTGTAAGACGTAAGCCTAGGTAGCAATGGTCGTTTTCTAAGATTTCTTTTGATATAAACTCCATTCATACTTATTCCTTGACCCCCCCTCCATTGAATATTCTCTCTCCTTAACTGTTTTATATTCTCAATCAACCTTGACAATCTTTTTCTCACCTATCTATCTTATCATTTGCACTTTCTCGTTTGCAAATGTAAAAAAAAAGGTCTTAAACTTTCTATTGACCCTTTGTCCTCTTGATAAATTTTCTTTTTAATAATCAATTCTTGGTGAATTACCCTTTGATGTTTCTCAACACCCTCAATCCTTCCGTTTATTCTTCTCTCTCCTAGACACTCCTTGATTTTCTTAAAAATTTATCTTTATTGATATATCTTTCTTTTGATTTCAAAGTATCTCTTCCGATTCAAAAATACTTAGATGATCTGTGCCACGTATCCTAATGCATGTCCAAGTTATCTGAAGAACAGAGCTGCTAATTCATCATGAGGAGTCAAGTCGAAGCAGTTGGAAACTGTACCACCTGCTAACATTTCTGCTCATGTTGGACGAAGAATTCAGAGCACCACCGAGGAATCAAGTCTGAGCATGGTTATGACACTATCACTACTACTGCAATCACGATGGTGAAGTTAACACTGGACAAGCTAAAGGATACACGAGTCATCCATGACGAAGCTGGAAGATATAATCAAGCTTAGGAGTACCCCTTCTAACTCTATTAATAACGTTTAGCATCGTTTTTGACTATGTTGACTGGTGGAATTCGGTGTTTGCATGATGATGCTTGTCTTTATGGCCTTGTCTGATTCGTATCTTGTAATGACTGTTGGTGTATTGTGGGTCTTCTATCTACAATGACATCAGTTGCCTAGATGGGTTCTTCTTTTATACCTCCCCCTCCTTGTTATCCTCCGTCTTTCTACCTAATCCTTTCGAGGATGTCAAGAAAGGAGTTCATGTTAACACTGACAGCAATAGTAGAAGCCTTCAAGCGTCTACAATGATCGACAAATGAAAGAAGCTGAAGATAAGAATGCTCCCTTTTTCTTTTCTGTTATCCCCATGTCTATCCCCCCTCCACCTTGATTTCTTTAAGTTGCGACCACCAAGAGTTGAAGAGGATATCATGGATTTTGCCTTGTTAATTCGATCTTTCTTTTTCATTCTCTCTACTGACCGTATCCTTACCACGCAACTAGATGGTGAGTCCCAGCAAAAAGAAGAAAGAAGACCTCAACATCCCAGCACAAACTCAGGGAGTACAAGCAATGGTTCCAACCAGGGTCAATATCCAACAACATGTTACAGAGCAAGCCTCATTTCCTAAGAGCCACAACCCTGTTAACAGTGATAATCAAGTCCCAACCGGTCTGCCACCATTTGATAAAGAGAAGCTGTTAGCTATGCAAGCTCGTGTTTTACAAGGAAGGTTGCAGCCTAATATAGCATCACCTCATAGCATGGAGTTGACCAAAGCAAAGATTCCTACTGGACCAGTGAAGAGGCAAGTAGCTGAAGCATGGAACAGTGAAAAGCGTAAGAGAAACTATGAAGCACCAAAGCCACAGATAGAGGAACAACATGAGATTAGTAAGACTTTAGAAAAGTGCCAATGTTGTGAGCATTATGGCCGTCGATGTCTACAAGAAGATAGCTTAATGACAGCAGAAGTAAGGCAACGTTATCATTCAGATATCAATGGAAAGTTATCTATGCATGTTCCAAACCTAGAAGGAGTTACTCAAGCTGAAGATAGAAATCCGACTATAAACCTCGAGGATTGGACTATCACTTTCAAAGAATATCAGCCTAAAAGAAGCAAACAGCCTAAGAAACAAATTAGTAAAGCAAGCCAAGAAAAGTTGGAGTTACCGCAACCATTGGCAGATAGCCGTACTCAATCCAGTTTCAACCAACCACAGCCTAAAGCTGCTCAACCTCCGCATGACAACTCTATCAAGAAGAATCATGATGTGCAAAGAGTTATGGTGGAGCAGAAAAATAGCCCAGATGGATGTCTTGCTATTTCATGTGAACAGGGTAATATTTCACAACAGTGTTGCAACTATAGCAAGTTAGGTCATCACACTAGAAGATGCCCAGGAAAGCGAGATGTAGACAATACTCGGTGGTCATGCTACAATTGTGGTAAAGGAGGGCACTATGCCCATAGTTGTCCAACAAAGCATAAGAAGACCAGGTCCCATGATCTTGGGTTGTATTGCCTCAAGTGTGGAGAAGATGAACACCTTGCCAGTTGGTATGAAAAAAAAGAAAATAATAATTAATACATGAAGACTTGAGAGGTGATATAAGACTCCAAGCCAGAAAGAAACAACCAAGCTCTATTCAAATCACTTTATCAAGGTACGAAGAATGTTCTTCGAAAGATGTGCCAACGAAGCTATGAAAAGAATGGAAGTTAAAGGAGGAAATAGACAGGGTATCCGCAAAATGTTTTGTGTGAGTCACCAGGAATTAAGAAGAATATATTGTAAGAAGGAATAACTGGAAAGAAAGTTAATGTGTGTCGGATGTTGCATACCAAAACCTTTGTCTCTTGCTAGCCTTGTGAATCTCGGGACGAGATTCCTTTTAAGGGGGGTAGTTCTGTCACACCCTGAAATTTTTGGATTTCAGGATGTGATTAAAATTAAAAATAAAACAACAATTTTCTCATAATTTTAAAATTTTCGCACCATTTATGTTTCTTCCCAGGGAATTTAGTAAGAATAAATAAAAAATTTGTTGTTTTTCTAAATCTAAATGAGGTTGTTTGTTTGCATTCATGCAGCTTTGCATTGTTTTATTGCTTGTGGTTTGATTTGAATTTGAGTTTGTGGGGTTTAAAATTCAAATCGAATTTGTTGAATCTTTTTGCAAAAAAAGAAAATAGAAAAAAAATTCGGTCCAAACCAGCGGTCCGGCCCGTTTCTCTTTTTCTTTTTTTTCTCCACAACCCGATCCGCGCAGGCCGAGTCCCACTATTTTTCTTGACGCGCAAGCCTAGGATCCCTCTCCACCCCTATATAAACACCCGAGCCCCCCTATCTCCTTCGCCCCTTTTCTTTTGCATCTGCAGCCGCCGCCGGCCCTAGTCCCCTCCATTTTCTCCTCGCCCCCAGACGCCCAGGCAGCAGGGCACTGCCCCCCTGCGCCGGCCCCCACCTGTCCTCTGCCTCTGTATGCAGCCCCCCCGTGCTGCTGCCTCCAGCGCCATCTGCACCTGCCGCCCTGTGCTGTGCCTGCAGGAGCCTGCCGCCTCCCTGCTGTTCCTGCGCTGCTACGTGGCTGCCGCTGTTTCTTCCGGTTTCGATTCCCATCACCACGATTCATCTCTACCTTGGGTGAGCGGTAAAACAGTTTCCCCTCGATCTCACCGTTTTGGATCCGTTTTCGTTCGTTCTTGTTGTGTTAGTTTTGTTTAAACGTAAGCTATCGTTTAGTAGTGTTTTTATATCGTAGATCTTGTTTTAAAATAAATATAGATTTAATTTGATTAATAACTATTTGAAACTAGCCTTTCTAATTAAAAGTAAATTAGAGCTCTATACCGGTTTCCATTAATTAATGTTAATTCGATTAAATATCAACTTAAATGCATCTTTTATATAACTTGTTTAGTTCAAGACCATGTATCATAAAATTTTACACTTAGATGCTCTCACTTATCTTTTATTTGCTAGTTAAATAATTAATTGGTATAAGTTATACATAAACTTTATAAATAAAATTTGATTAAGTGCAACTTCATCTTTCTTATATAAATTCACATGAATTATTTATAATTTGGATATTTCTTTCAAATATCCTTTACATGTATTTTTTTTTCTTAATTAAAATAAATCCAACTTATAGTTTCTTTCTGTTATAATATAAATCTTCCGATAGCTGTTTCTTTTCAACCGTAGCTTCGTTTTCCGCGTTTCTTGCGTTTTCGTAACCGTAGCACCGAGCCCTATCCTTTAGTGTGTTCTTTTAAAGCCTTTCTTTGTTTTGGTGTATTGTTCTTAGATGTATCTTGTTGTTTGCTTTGTATGTTTGCTCGATGATTGTTCCGAGTAGAAGGATCATTGTTCGAAGATTGAAGAATCAAGATTTCCAAGTGAGCAAAAGCTGAAGAGCAGTAAGAGTAGCTTTTCGTTGGAGAAAGGCAAGTGACCCTAACCATACTTCTATCTATGCTTTATTTACAAGAGTACTATGATTTAATTGGAACATGGAGAACCACCCAAGAAAACCGTACAACCACAATATTATATGGCTCTGGTCTTGGCTAAGTAATTTGATGAACTATATGTTGTGTTGGGGTTGTTCCGCTTGGTGGTTATGAGTTTGTGTTGTGGAGCGGGTGAAGGAAGCTGCGTCTTCTGAGGGACCGCACGGCAGGGACCAACACATACATATAGGGATTCTTTGTAAAGGCCTCGTAGCGTCCCTATGCAGTCACACCTCGGAAGTGTGGTATTGTGCCTAGCTAGCACATTGCGTGGTTGGGTTCAAAGTTCTTCGGAACTTTTACGCGAATTGTGGTGAAAGTGTACAACCTCTGCAGAGTTAAAACTAACCGGTTAGCCGTGCTCACGGTCAAGAGCGGCTTGGACCCTCACATGATTAATAAACTTAAAGATGGATTTAAATCACATTCTGGTTATTTCTTGTGGCCTTGCTGAGTACCAACCATAAGTGTACTCACCCTTGCTTACTGCTGCTCAGAAGGAGAAAGTTATGGTGAAGTCTTTTGAAGATGTTGCTGAGTTCTAGGCGTACGCAACCCCCAGTCGATTGCCTGTGAAGTTTGGAGCCTTCGTTTCCAGGATAAGCTGTATAACTCTGATAGTCTTTTATTTATTTTAGTTCTCTTTTTCGTGATACTGTACTGATTATTCACTTATGATGTCTCTATATGTATGAAACTTGATCCTGGCATACATATAGCTATGCATTCGGTTTTGTCCTTAAAACCGGGTGTGACAACCTTCCTCTTGCTCCATTAAGTAAGACAGTTGAGGTAGAAGTTGCCAGAAGTGTTGTCACTCATTTTCTCCACCTTTGCCCAAAGCCAAGTTGCTCGAGTACTTCCTGCAAGTAGTCCCATCTTACTGTGTCAAATGCTTTTACAATGTCCAGTTTCAAGAACAAGGTTGGTTTGCCAGCTCTGTGTAGTTCTCTAATTATGTTCTGTGTGTACAGAAAATTATCCTGTATGCTCCTTCTCTTGATGAAGGCACTCTGGGCTCTTGACACCAATGTGTCTAAGTCTGAAGAGAGTCTGGTAGCCAACATCTTTGAA
Source organism: Panicum virgatum (assembly GCF_016808335.1). Classification (NCBI taxonomy): domain Eukaryota; kingdom Viridiplantae; phylum Streptophyta; class Magnoliopsida; order Poales; family Poaceae; genus Panicum; species Panicum virgatum. The sequence continues at coordinate 5,518,768 of NC_053149.1, read as the reverse complement.
ATTAGCTTGGCTACACTATGGGACAGGCTAATTGGTCTATAATCTCCCACTGTTGATGCATCCTCTTTTTTTTGGTAGCAACACAATATGTGCACTGTTAAGCAGACTGAAGTGTTGGTCATGGTTACTATAAAAGTAATTTGCAGCTGCTAGTAGATTCTCTTTGATTAATTCCCAACTTGCTTTGTAGAAACAGCCAATGAACCCATCTGGCCCCGGCGCCTTGTCTGGAGCAATATCTCGCACAGTTGCTTTTAATTCATCCTCAGTGAACTCAGTCTCTAAATGTTGTAGATCATGCCTGGTCAAGTGAATCTGGTCCCAATCAATGGTGACTGTTCTTGGCTGCTGGGCACCTAGCCTTCCATTGAAATGCTGAAAAACACATTGTGCCTTCTCCTCTTGTGTGACCATGATTCCTTGTTGACTATGCAGCGTTCTGACGAAATTTTTCCTCCTTCTCGAATTGGCTTGTAAGTAAAAAAGCTTACTGTTTGCTTCTGCAGCTCGAATATTAGCTAATCTGGACTGCTGTTTTGCTCTCAATTTTTCCACTGCTGTCATCCCCAAGAAATGCACTTTTAGATCCCGTCTGAGTCTGATCTCTGAAATACTTAGTTGACGGTGCTCCTGCACGACATCCAGAACGCCAATGAGTTGCCTTGCTGCTGTCAACAGAAGCTTGTTGTTTCCAATATTCTTTCTCGCCCATTGTTTTAGGGCTTTAGCTGTCCTAGCAAGCTTGATGTGCAGTCTTAGAAACGGATTGTAAACATGTATAGGTCGGTTCCACACTGCTTGAACTGTCTCAGAGTATCCCGGCAACTTGGGCCAAAAACTTTCAAAGCGAAACCCTCTGAACGTTGAGGTTGCTGCATTGCCTGTCAAAATAAGTGGACTGTGGTCCGAGACCATAGAGGATTGTGCTTCTAGAGTCAAATCAGGTAGCATGAGATCCCAATCTACTGTGCAAAAAGCCCTGTCAATCCTTGTTTGTGTGACGTCGTTTGACCACGTGTACTTTCTCCCTCTCAGCTTCAGTTCTTTAAGTTCCAAAAAATTCAGAGTGTTACTGAACTCTGCCATTAGCCATCGATTAAGGTTTGCATTGCTTTTATCTTCTGCCCGCAGAATAAGATTGAAATCCCCAATCACTAGCCATCTATCTCCAACCACCGTTTTTACCTCTCTCAGCTCATGCAAGAACTCAATTTTTTCACTGTCACCCTGCGGGCCATATACCACTGTTATCCACCAGTTGCCAGACATTGGTTAGATGTAATGCAAACTGAGACAGTGTGCTCTCTGAACTCAGAATGAGTAATGGTATAATAGTCCTCATCCACTGCCACAAGTGCTCCTCCTCTGGTTCCTTGAGCTGGTAAGAAGGCAAACTGTGTACTGAACCTAGTACCCAAAGTCTCAGTTATGTCTTGAGCTGTCACATTTGCCAGCTTTGTCTCTTGCAAGGTTACAATTGTGCATCTTTGTCGTTGCATCAGATCTTTGACCACTTTCCTTCTTGCTTTATTGTTAAGTCCACGAACATTCCAATTTAGCAATAGACACTTTTGCTCACACATAATAAGAACTTGGAGAACTCATGCAAAGGGCACAGAACACTAACACTCCCAGGGGCTAATAAAAGTGTCCCCCACACCTCCAAACCACAAGCACACTAAGACACGCCATTGACGGAGCACGAGCGTCAAGGCAGAAATCCAACTAAACACACACCAAGAGAACTTACACATACTAAGACACCAACGCACGCAAACACACACAGAGAGAACGGGGTATCCCTGTCTACGCATCGGCATGGATTGCAATGGCGCCCAAGTAGTCGGTGCCGTCCTCAGCTGGCAGCCCAAACATTTCTCTGTATTCAGTGATAGTATCCTCCCTCAGTGTTCCCATAAACTGCTCTGAAAGTTTTTGCACAGATGGTGCTTCATTGCTATTCTGTCCTTCAAAAATCCCACATTTTTTCATAAGCAAGGTTGTTGCCTGTTGCTCCATCATGAGATTAGACTTGGGCCTGCTTGCAAGTCTTGTGCTCTTCCTTTTTTAGTGTTCTTTCAGTGGTGTATCAAGCGACTTCTGAGAATCAGTAGCTTCAGTTGCAGGTGGTGCATTCAGAATTGGGGTTGGCAACTCCTTTATGTAGGGCAGTTTGAGGTCTGAGTCATTCGGCCCATATTGTTCATGCAGAGTTTCCTTGCCATACTGCTGCAAGACTGGCGGCCCAACAACAGGCCCACACGGCTCCCCACTTGAATCAATTGGCTGCATGATTGCCTCGGCGCTGTTATATTGTAATCCAAATTCTGGTGGGAGATTGTTGGAATTTGGGCTTGGCCCATTAAGTATTTTAGTTATTCCAAATAAATCCCAAAGGCCCATGTTGTGCAAACTTTTAATCCCACATTGCTAGTAGAAGTTGAGGAGACCATATGACTCTCCTATATATCTAACCCATAGGTTTCACCGAGAACATCAATTCGATTGTTCCTCTTGTAAGCCGCCGTTAGGCGTTGTAAACACACACCCGATATAGTGAAGTTCTTGCTGGCTGGCGCCCGTGGTTTTTACCCTTCGCATTGGAGGGGTTTTCCACGTTAAATCCTTGTGTCTCTTGAAGTTTGATCTTTGCTGTTTTCATCGTTTTTGGTCGTCGTCGCTTCTAACAAGTGGTACCAGAGCCGTGGTTTCAAGTTAGGGTTTTGTGATGGCGTCGATGAAGTATGATCTACCGATGTTGGACCACAAGACGAGGTTCTCGCTGTGGCAAGTCAAGATGAGAGCTATTCTGGCGCAAACCAATGATCTTGATGAGGCGCTGGAAAAATTCAGGAAGAAGAAGGCGGATGAGTGGACCGATGAGGAGAAGCGCAAGGACCGTAAGGCTCTTTCTCTTATTCAGCTTCATCTATCTAATGATATTCTGCAAGAAGTGCTGCAGGAAAAGACTGCTGCAGAATTGTGGCTGAAACTGGAATCGATCTGCATGTCGAAGGATCTTACCATTAAATTGCATATGAAGTTGAAGCTGTATACGCTTAAGATGCAGGAGGGTGATTCGGTGATGGGTCACCTATCTGTCTTCAAGGAGATCGTTGCTGACCTAGGGTCGATGGAGGTTAAGTATGAAGATGAGGACTTAGGTCTTCTCTTATTATGCTCTTTGCCAAATTCTTATGCAAGTTTTCGTGACACCATACTATTAAGCCGTGATGAACTAACCCTTGCGGAAGTTTATGAGGCACTCCAGTCTAAGGAGAAGATGAAAGGCATGGTGCAGACGGATGGATCGTCCTCAAGGGGCGACGCCTTGCATGTTAGAGGCAGATCAGAGCAAAGATCATCCAGCGACAACAACGATCGTAGCAAGAGCAATGACGGTAGAGGCCGCTTCCAGTCCAAAGGTCCCAAGAAGAAATTATTTTGTAAGTACTGCAAGAAGAAATCTCATATGATTGAGGATTGCTAGAAATTGCAGAATAAGGAGAAGAGGAAAAATAAATCTGATGGTAAGGCTAGTGTTGCTTCCGCTGGTGAAAACTCTGAGTCAGATTGTTTGGTTGTCTTTGCTGGTTGTGTTGCTGGTCATGATGAGTGGATTCTTGATTCTACATGTTCCTTTCATATCTGCACTAACAGAGATTGGTTCAGTTCCTATGAGTCTTTGCAGAACGGTGATTTTGTGCGCATGGGAGATGATAACCAGTGTGAGATTGTTGGCATTGGCTCTGTTCAGATCAAGACCCAAGATGGCATGATTCGCACACTGAAGAATGTGAGGCACATACCAGGAATGAAAAGAAATCTGATCTCGTTGAGCACACTTGATAAAGAAGGACTCAAATACACCGGTTCAGGTGGAGTTGTGAAGGTATCTAAAGGTTCTCTTGTATGTTTGCTGGGTGATCTAAATCCTTCAAATTTATATGTTCTCAGAGGTTGAACTTTGCATGGTTCTGTTTCTGCTACTAATGTTGCTAATACTGAACCTAGTAAGACTGACCTTTGGCATATGCGTCTTGGACACATGAGTGAACTCGGTATGGCAGAATTGATGAAGAGAAACCTGCTGGATGGCTGCATTCTGAGTGGCAAGAAGTTCTGTGAGCATTGTGTATTTGGTAAGCATAAGAGGGTCAAATTCAATATCTCTGTTCATACCACAAAAGGTACATTTTATTATATTCATGCTGATTTGTGGTGTCCTTCCTGTAAGCCTTCATATGGCGGTGCTCGTTATATGCTTACCATTATTGATGATTACTCTAGAAGAGTCTGGTCTTATTTTCTGAAAAACAAAGATGATACGTTTGCTACTTTTACATAGTGGAAAGTTATGATAGAAAGGCAAACTGAGAAGCAGGTCAAGGTGCTTCGCACTGATAATGGTGGAGAATTTTGTTCGGATGTTTTTGATGATTATTGCAGAAAAGAAGGCATTGTTAGGCATCACACCATCCCATACACTCCGCAGCAGAATGGTGTGGCCGAGCGTATGAACATGACCATTATCTCGAAGGCTCGTTGCATGCTGTCCAACGCCCGCATGAACAAGCATTTTTGGGCTGAGGCTGCTAATACTGCATGCTATTTGATCAACAGGTCGCCTTCTATTCCACTCAATAAGATGACTTCTATTGAGGTATGGTCTGGTGCACCTGCAGATTATTCACACTTGAGAGTTTTTGGCTGCACTGCTTATGCTCATGTTGATAATGGAAAATTAGAGCCTAGAGCTATTAAATGTCTGTTTCTTGGTTATGGTTCGGGAGTCAAAGGATATAAATTGCAGAATCCTGAAAGTAAAAAGACTTTCATGAGCAGAAGTGTTGTTTTCAATGAGTCTGTGATGTTTATTGATAGTCTGTCCACAGATGATACTTTAGTTGAAAAATTGCAGCCATAAGTTAGTGTGCAGGTGGAGCTTATGGACGACCAGAAAAATGAAGTTGTTGGTAATGATGTTTCAGATAGTGTTCCTGATACTGTTCAGCACTCACCTCCAGTTTCACAGTCTGATTTGCAGCATGAGGAGGATGTAGATTTACATATTGCTCTTCGCAGATCAAAGAGGAGTTGTGGACCTCCAAACCGTTTAATTGAGGAGTGTAATCTGACTTATTATGCTTTGAGTTGTGCTGAACAGGTGGAGGATGCTTGTGAGCCAGCAACATATTCTGAAGCCGTTGATTCTATTGATAAGGAGAAGTGGATCTCAGCTATGCAGGAGGAGATGTAGTCTCTTGAGAAAAATGGCACATGGGAGATTGTGAGCTTACCTGAGAAAAAGAAGTCTGTTCGCTACAAATGGGTCTTCAAGAGAAAGGAGGGTTTGTCTCCTAGTGAGCCTCTAAAATTTAAGGCAATGTTAGTTTCAAAGGGCTTCAGTCAGATTCCTGGTGTTGATTATAATGATGTGTTCTCTCTAGTTGTTAAGCATAGCTCAATTCGGACTTTCTTTAGTATTGTTGCTATGCATGATCTTGAGCTTGAGCAGTTAGATGTGAAGACTGCATTTTTGCATGGAGAGCTTGAGGAGGAAATTTACATGGATCAGCCAGAAGGATTCATAGTGCCAAGCAAAGAGAATTATGTTTGCAAGTTGAAGAAGTCCTTGTATGGTTTGAAACAGTCTCCTCGTCAGTGGTATAAGAGGTTTGATTCATTTATGTTATTACATGGTTTTAAAAGATCTGAATATGATAGCTGTGTTTACATTAAGATTGTTGAGGGATCACCTATATACTTGTTGTTTTATGTTGATGACATGCTTATTGCTGCCAAGAGCAGAAAAGAAATCACTACAATAAAGAAATTGTTGAGTAGTGAATTTGATATGAAGGATCTTGGTGTTGCTAAGAAAATTCTAGGCATGGAGATTAGTAGAGACAGAAAATCTGGTTTATTATTTCTTAGTCAGCATAATTACATTAACAAGGTTCTTCAGCGTTTCAATATGCATGATTCAAAGCCAGTTAGTACTCCTATTGCACCTCACTTTAAATTGTCAGCCGCTCAGTGACCTAGTTCTGATGAGGATGTTGAATACATGTCAAAAGTCCCATATTCTAGTGCTGTTGGTTCTTTGATGTATGCCATGGTTTGCTCTTGCCCAGATTTATCATATGCTATGAGTTTGGTTAGCAGATACATGTCTAATCCTGGTAAAGAACACTGGAAGGCAGTTCAGTGGATTTTCAGGTATCTCAAAGGAACAGCAGATTCTTGTTTGAAGTTTGGGAGAACTGATCAGGGACTCATTGGTTATGTGGATTCAGATTATGCTGCTGATTTGGATAGGCGCAGGTCACTCACAGGTTATGTGTTCATTGTTGGCAGTTGTGCTGTGAGTTGGAAGGCTACTTTGCAGCCTGTTGTTGCTATGTCTACCACAGAAGTAGAATATATGGCTATTGCTGAAGCGTGCAAGGAATCAGTTTGGCTGAAAGGTTTGTTTGTTGAGCTGTGTTGAGTTGATTCTTGCATTGATCTATTCTGTGACAGTCAAAGTGCTATTTGCCTCACCAAAGATCAGATGTTTCATGAAAGGACAAAGCATATTGATGTCAAGTACCATTATATTCGTGATGTTATTTCACAAGGTAAATTGAAGGTATGCAAAATCAGTACTCATGATAATCCAGCTGATATGATGACTAAACTAGTTCCTGTAGCTAAGTTTGTGCTTTGCTCAAGCTTAATTGGTTTGACAGCTTAGCCCAAGAGGCTACTTGGCGCCAGAACTTCTATTTTTTGTTGTGTTCAGGTGATGATTTTGATATGCTACAAGAAGGAATTTGTCTCAATGTGGAGTATGTTATATTGTGATCCAAATTCTGGTGGGAGATTGTTGGAATTTGGGCTTGGCCCATTAAGTATTTCAGTTATTCCAAATAAATCCCAAAGGCCCATGTCGTGCAAACTTTTAATCCCACATTGCTAGTAGAAGTTGAGGAGACCATATGACTCTCCTATATATCTAACCCATAGGCTTCACCGGAGAACATCAATAAGATTATTCCTCTTGTAAGCCGCCATTAGGCATTGTAAACACACACCCGATATAGTGAAGTTCTTGCTGGCTGGCGCCCGTGGTTTTTACCCTTCGCATTGGAGGGGTTTTCCACGTTAAATCCTTGTGTCTCTTGAAGTTTGATCTTTGTTGTTTTCATCGTTTTTGTTCGCCGTCGCTTCTAACAGGAGCTCAGTGTTGCCTAAGATGAAACAACGTGCTCGCACAGACTCGCCTGCTGGCCGGTCACTGTCTTCCCATGGTCTTCAACCTGTGCTGCTAAGTCAAAGTTTTCAAACACCTCCTCTTGCATTGGGTCTAGCACCAAAACACTGTCCATCTCATGCTGCTCGTGAGCTGCAACTAGGGCCGAAACGAGTTCCTGCACTGCCTCCTCCACCGTCTGCCTCTTGTCTGTGTTTCCCAGCTGGTGACTGTCCTCTGCTTCTTGTAGCATGGGGTCCCACTTGGGCACCTCGTTATCAGTCGAAACATGAAAAGGGAAAGAGAGCTCTGCAGCCACCGGATCATCCTCGAATGAGTTCTTCTTTGGTAGGACTGTTGTCTGCTGCTCAGCTTGCAGTGTGTCTTGCTTTTGTACTTCTTCACCTCCGGTGTGTTTACCACCACCATCTTCTTCAGCTCCGGCGACGTCGGCCATAGCGCCGCCACACTCGCCGGCCTCCCGGCGCTGATATCCACCACTGCGCTGGGAACCAAAGTGACCATATCGGCTGCTTCCTTCCGCCGCCCTCGTACCTCTGTTGATGTCATGCCATGAAGCAGGTGCGAACTGCATCTGGCTACCCCTTCCGCCTCCTCCTCCTCCTGGTGGCGAGCGATCCCGGCGGCGTTCTCCCAACCTCTCATGAACCAGGATCCTCCGTGTGCCGAGCTGCCCGTCCTTGATCCCCAGTTGCCAATATAGCTTATGGTTAACCGGCCACTCAACATCAACCGAGTCATCCGGAATGCCACTGGTTGCACTCTCAAAACTTCTCCAAGAGGGACTGTGCGGTGGTGTGCAATAATCAACTATGCGGTCCAAATGGATTAGGACAGGGTAGTCAAGCATCTGTGCCACCTCGGCCCTAACCACTGGTAACTCCATGTTGCCACCCCGTGTGAAGAAATCGTTGTGGTGCTCCTCACTAAACTCAACTGGTTCCTCTAACTTGAGCAAACCCTCTTTTGCAATGGCATCAGGATCGACAGCCCAAACCCATAAACACATGCAAGCTTTCTCATTCTCTGTCACTAACTCATAGTCAAACTTCTCGATAAAAACAAATGGCGGCAAAAGCTTGGCAACAATTTTTTCTTGAGTAGCATGAGCGGGCACTCCCTCAATGCAAACACGTACCCGATACATTAGCTTGCTGTCGGAAGCTCCGAACTGCCGAGACCAGGGCATGATGTGCAACCTAGTACGACCTGCCATGAGAGGTCCCCTCCTCAGAGTTGCATTGCGCAGCTCGGACCGGTCGAACCAGAGCAAGAAGGTGGCCTCCCTGAGCTTGGAGACGGTCAGGGAGTGCTCCGGGATGCGAAGCTGCTGTAGAGCATCCCGGCGCACCATCTCAGAGTCGAGAGGCACTCTCGCATCCATCTGCACTGCCAGTAGCCCTTGCAACAGGGCTTCATGCTCCGTCTCCCGGATGGCCGATGTGCGCGCCGCACAAGCCACCACCCTCTCTGGGCGCAGCCCCGGGTCGCCCGAAATGATCTCCATCGCCACCCTTGTCATCACTTGGTGCTGCCTACTACTTGTCTCCGAATCCCTCCTCAGCGCTCGGCCTCCGCTCGCCTCCAGCACCCTTAGTGCCTCGCCGCCAGCAGGCGCCTTGCAATATCTGGCCTTGTGTCCCGACCGCGAGCACCAAATGCACCTTGGCGGGTCGCGGCACTGCGCAATACGGTGGTCTCTCGTGAAGCAGTTGAAGCAGTGGTTCGCCGTCTTGTCTTTGAGAAGCTGCAGCAGGCTTCCTTCTGGAGGGTGGTGGTCGAGGCGCTCCTTGAAGGAAGACACTTTTCTGCCGAGTCTCTCATGAATGCTCTGCGACCTATCTCCTCGCCCATACCTTAGGTTTGTTCCCACGCTGGCTTCTCCTTTCAACACTCCAACCTCCCTCTCCTGCGGTGGAAGCATTGAATCTTGGCTTGAATGTTCTGACTCCGGTGAGAGCGTCCTTGTAGGAAACACGGTGATCTATTGGCTCGACAACGACGGAGCGGAGTAGTCGCTTCACTCCATCCTCTTGGATTTCCTTTTCCACCGGGAATCCGGCTGCCTCATCAATCCCATCCTCCGAACTGTCCTCCACAAGGACAGGGGAATCTCCGTAGTCAACCTCTTCCTCCTCCAACTGACATGAACTATCGGGTGCCGCCGGTGATCGCACTTCTTCAGAAACATTTCGATAATTAATATGCATTAACTAATACTAATACATGTTAAAGAATATTAAGTTATTATAAAATAAATTAAGAACTATTAAAGTATAATCTTACAAAATAAGTATAATTGTGATAATTATTTGATGATTTTTATCTTGCGCAACATGTATTCATGTCGGCAACCAAACAACATCTTCCCTTACAAATTCAAAGTCTCACTTAGCACAGCATCACACATAACACAAACACAAGTCGTCCACAAGCACTAGAGTTCAAGGTTCAAAGCTAAAAGATAGATCGTGCATGCATCATATATAGGGAGAGCCGTAAATTGTACCATAGCACTTGTGCTAACCTTGTTAAGTCCAAAGCTATTTGATAATTATTTTATTTTGTGAGGACAAATAGATCGTGCATGCATCGTGATCATAGATTGAAACCAACCAAAAATAGATGTGATTTAGTTGGGAGTGATGAGGTTCGCATATGAGCACGGTTCGTTTCGTTCACTTAATGCCTATCTAGAATCTGTCTTTTATATTATAGCCGGATGGATGAGTTAATTGAAAATAATAAATGACCTTGTTTGTACAAAAGTCCAATAAGAAAGTTGCTCCAAACCTTGTATCCTACCTTGCTGTCAAAAGTTTGGAATTTTGGGGCTAATACTCAATGAGCAACACTAAAAACTTCTACACATCAATTTTCTACCTATTTTGAGCACTTCTGTTAATAAAAATCTTTTGACCTTCTTAGTAAAATATTCTGCAGAAATGTTCAATACAAAACTTGTTGAAAACATAATCAGGAACGTACTGTAAAAATTTGGTAATTTTTGGCTGAGTAGATTTTGTGTGGTGATCAAAATACTATCTGTCTGTCTCCTATTTTTCTGGGCAGACAACAGTCGGAAAACTGAAGGAAATAACTATCTTAGAGCCTGATTTAGCCAATGTATTAACTAGAAAAGTTATGCACAATTATCCTAGAAATGTTCTAGTGAAGCTTGAGAATTTTTTTATAAGAAAAATTGAAGTTATGATCATTTTACTAAGTCTCTATCCTTCTGAAATTCTGGACTCTTAAGGATTTGATCATCTTTGGCTCAAAATCAAGCTCTTCCTCTGAACTGCAAAGTGGTAGAATTTATGTCTTCAACCTTATTTTCTTCCTTAGGTGAATGATGGAGTAGGCGGCTGGAAGCATTACAGAACCAAAGCAAAGCAACGATAATCCAACTTGAGTCTTGTCACTGCTGTAAAATGTATAACCGCCCTTGTCTATGAAGCAACTCCGGTGGAAAGAATAGTGCTTGCAGCAATTTACTTGAAGAATATACTAACTCAAGACCCAAAACAACTAGGAAGCATAAGAAAACACGAGATGTTTACTCGGACTCCTTGATGCCACCATCACGACTTTCGATGGAACTTAAGGATCACCGGGTAGAGTGCCAGACTCTCAAGCACGGTACATGCGACATAGATTTGAGTGGATGGAAAATTACATGGACAGAATTCCTTCCACGTGGTAGAAGGCAAGCTAACAGTACAACTGACACCAACACAGTCATGAGGGCAAGAACTCGCTCGGCTATTCGGGATTCAATGAGATCAAAGAGTGGATGTCGTTGCACCAGTTGCCAACCCTGTTTCAAGTGTGGCAAATACGGCCATTTCTCGAGATCGTCGTCCATCCACTCATATCAATTGGACTTCTATTAAAAGCTTAGGATGAATTGCTTTGCCATCATATTCATCTTTGATGAAATACGAGGCTTTCTACCTAAGGAGGGGATGAGTTGAAAGAAACTCATTTCCCTCGTGACCCGAAATCGATTCATTTGGCCCAAAGAGTTGCACATCATATTTCACTATGCGGCTATGAACATTCTTGAGTTGCTCTATCCGGAACATGAAGTTTCATCACAAAGGATCATGTTCATTCTTGATATCCCCGAGACCTATTTGTTCGTTGTGCCAAGGCACTGCGACGGGGTTTCCCATCATAGATGCCTTTTAGAACGGTCGTTGTCAGTGCCACGGCAACGGGGGTATCCCTAGGCCTGGACAAAATGAGCCTAGTGGGCTCATGTGATGTGGTCCGGCCTAACAAAGGCAAGCGAACCAGGCGACACAAAACCTACCTAGGGGTCCCACTCTGGTGGGACCGCATGGCGGGGGAACAAGGGTTGCCCTAGAGAACGAGCTCTCTTTGGGGCGAAGGAACTGATCGGTAGGACTTTTTTTTACTGGACCGCCGGAACGACGGCGGCGGCCATTTACCGCGATGCACTGCTGCTGAGGCAGCAGGATAGAGGCTGGTTCACCTCCCCCCTTAAAGACATCATCATTACGGGGAAAGCATGCTTACAGGCAAAGTAATGGACGGCTCGCGGGGACGCCCCTCCCGGGGCTCGTCACCTCATCGGACCAGGATGGTGGCCTTGGGGCCCACCAATTTTACTGCTCGTTTACTCAGTTACCACCCCAGTATGACACTGTTGCCCCCCGGGATGGGCAAGGAGGAAGCTCCCGGAACCCTGGGGTAACTACAGGAGGCCCCCGGGGTCGGGCGATTCCGGGAAGGACAGGTCTGGCCCACAGATCTGCACCCCCGCTCAGCTGTGGGACCCACCAACATGGTCGGCGCACGACATCAGGCGCCGCATTCACATGGAGGGCGGTAAAAATCCCCTCGGGAGAAGTAGTTTAAGTAGGGTAGGATCCCAACATTTATGGGCCATTAGCAAAACTGCCCTTGTTTTGAAGTCAAACTATATATTTGCCCCTGTTTTTTAACTTTGCATGTTTGCCCCTATTTTTAGGATGCGTTTGGTTGGGCTGTGGCTTCTGGAAAAGCTACTATAGGCTGTGACTGTAGAAAAAGCAGCTGTGCAGAAGTGGCTGTAGAAAAAGCAGAAGATCGTTTGGTGGAATAGCTGTGGCTTTTGGAAAAATCTACAAACAGACCCCATATGTCATTCACAGTACACACCAGTCATCCTTTTCCATCTCTCACTGACGAGTAGGGCCACTCGTCATATTCTTCCTTCTTTCTCCAAGAGCAACCGCCATCATCCGCAGCCGGCCGCAGCCCCGCCCTCCGCCATGCGCGCCACCGCCGTCTGCGGCACCGCGCGGCGCCACGATCGCCACCCGTGGCCCCGTCATCCGTGGCACCGCCCGCCGCCCGCGTTCCTACATGCGGTCGCTGTCCGCGGCCAGCGCGCCGCCACGCTCGCCACCCCTGTGCCCCACGGCGACGCCCCCCCCCCCCATGGCGGAGCTTGCGCCGGTGCCCACGCACGAGCTCTCGTGGCTCCCCCTCCTCACGCGTCCATGGCTCCCGAGCACGAGTCCTCCACGGCAGAGCTCGCGCCGGCCGCTGGCCCGCGGCGGAGCTCGCCCTCAAGGCTCCAACCCCCAAAACCACCCTCCCGCGAGATCTCTCTCGCCGGCCTCCACCACCAGCTCAGATCCGCCTCTCCCTTGCCGGCGTGCGCCTCACGCCAGCAGCCCTGTCGCACAACCACGGCGACACGATCCCGCTCCACCCATCGTTGGCGCAGTCCGACATGGACGAGATCGAGAGCCTAATCCACGCCACGCCTGGGCGCGCGGTGGAGGTTCGGCCTGATCTGCAGCGGGCAGCCATGGAGCTGGACGACGATGGCATGGAGGACGATGACGACGTCGCGGCTGTCACCTCCGCGTAGCTCCCGCGCCCCTTCCTCAAGTCCGCCTCCTCCCCCCTCGCGGCCGAGCTCGCCCTCGGGACAGAGCTGGCACCGGCCACGGCTCGCCCTCGCGGCGGAGCTTGCCGAGGCACCGGAGGGGAGGCGTGCTAGATCCGGAGGGGCGCCGTAAGGCTCGCCGGGCACCAGAGCAGAGAGATGCGATAGGGAGGAGAGAGGGCCATGAAAAAATATAACGTGAATCGGTATGTGTGTAATTAGTGGCAGGTGGGTAATTTTTGACCCAAAAGCCAATGAAAGCAGGGGTCCATCTTCTTTCTAATTTGTACTACACAAAAGCTGCTTTTGGCTGTGGCTTTGGGAGGCAAAAGCCACAGCCAAAATCCCAACCAAACACACCCTTAGTCTTCCATTTGCATGGTTGCCTCTGTTTTAGTGCACAACAGAGGCAGTCTTGCAATAAAACAGGGGCAAACATGCAAAGTTAAAAAAAAAACAGGGGCAAACATGTAGTTGGACTTCAAAACAAGGGCAGCCTTACAATTGGGGAGGTCCGAACACCGCAACTAATGTCTAAGGAGCTCAGTGAGTGGACGAGTCTAGTAATTATCCATCACACCTACCTTAACATCGCGGAATTTTTTCGAATGTTAAAAAGTCGAAAAATGTGAATTTAAATTTTTGTGTGGCAATGCTGTAGTTAGAGCCACTTAAGTATGAATTGTACCCTTCTAAATTCCTAGTAATTAAAAATTTATTAATTGAATTAAGGAAATAAAATGTTAGTTTGTATATATTTGAAGTTATTAGAATTTAATTTGGATCTACCATGTTTATTCGATTTCGATTTGGATTTATTTTCTTTTTTGAAACGGTGTGGAATTTAAATTGAAGTATGCCCTTAAATTTAAATTCAAATGCTAACTCCCGAGCCCTACCTAAGCCCTAACCTATTACCTAGATCCAAACCCGGATACAACCCTAAACCAGTCCAAGACCCAGCGCCGGCCAAACAGCTCGCCACCGCAACACCCGGTTCCGCAGCTGCTGACCGCTGGCCCCACCTTGTCAGCACCCCTGCTCCTCTTCCTTCCACTGCTCGCCTTGACCGGCGACCAGACGAGCGCCTCCCGCCTTCGCTCCACGCCAAGGAGCCCCAACGGCCACGCCTGCTGGCGTCACCCAGTCGCGCCATGCCTACACCACTAGCTGCCAAGGCAGCGCAACAACCCCGCCGCGACCGTCGCCTCACGGGAGCGCCACGCGTCTGACCCGGAAGCCGAGGGCCCCTTCCGCCACGCCAAATCCTAGACGCGGCCGCCATGCCCAAGCTCCAGCACTCCCAAGGGTTTCCCCTCACCAGCCACCGCCACCAGAGAAAGGGAGGGCCGAGAAGGAGGAAGGGGAGAAGAAACAGAGGAGAGGAGGAGCAGGGAGAAGTAGAATCGCATGTGCCATGCCCAAGGGAGAAGGAGGCGCCGCCGTGCCTGGAGGCAAGGAGGACCGCCATCGCCGGAGTTCGTTCCCTGCGCCCCGATTGATTCCATCAGCATAGCAGCGAGTCATGCATGGCGTCGGCTCGCCACTGCTCCAACTCGCCACAGCGTCACCATCGCGCTACCTCGATCCTACCGGTAGGTGCCGCCGCCCCCGATCCGACCTAGACATGCTGCCGACCCTCGTGCCGATGAACCTTCCGTGGGCCACCCTAGAACCCCATCCTACCCATCGTCTTGCAGGGGCCTCGTCGCGCCGCTCTTTTTCCCTGCAGCCGTCGATGCCACCTCACTGCCGGCCTTGCCGCGGCCTGGAGTCCCAGGTGCCCGCGAGCATGCGCGCACCTCATCCCGACCGCAAGGTCGCGTACCTCATCCCGACCGCAAGGTTGAACCTTTCACCCTTCTGTTGACATTTCTTAGCGTCGCCACCAGGAGTTGTTAGTTTTCCGACAATGGTGCCAGAAATGCCATTTAGGTATAACTTAACTATTACAGAAAGGATCCGCAAGCGCACGGATATATGTTCAGATAGTAGCTAACTCACTATCGAAATCAATCAGCAGTTTTGCACTCACGGCAATTAAATTGGTATTAGCTTATCTCAACAACCAATCATAGAGCAACAGATATATAATATAGTGGAGTATCACGCTAACAGGTTCAGAGGCAAACTCAGCCGAACAAGGCGATATAAGGTCTACGCCAATTCTCTGGTATTTTAAAGTCTCAACGAGCAACAACAGCCGTGTAAATTAAACTCAGGCAACCGAGATAATATTTGTAGCAAGCTGATTACAAGTTCCGAGAAATCCAATCGAAGTAGTAGAAATAATAGATAGAGTTCAGCTTACAGTGATTACAAACCAAGATAATTTCTTCCACATGTAGCTACGATGAACCGCGATCAAAAGATGGGGAACTCCAAGAATTCCAAGTGACGCACCCGAGCCGTTGCAACTCGATCACGTGCTCCACACAAATCCCACAAGGATTGGCAGGACAGATGAGAGGAGGCGTCCTCTCGCTGTTGGTAGGAGAAACCCTAGACAAAATACTCAAAACCAATATAATCTCTACACAAGGGTCAGTACCCAGGCTTTATGGCTCGCAGGCCAGCCAAACACCGAGTCCAACTTTGGCGTGCGCGCAGGCACCAGACCAGACTCGACTCAAAATTAACTTATTTGGACTCCAATAAGATACGTGATCAATCAAGAAAGACCTGTCTCGAAGCCAACTATTTAAAAAGAAAGACTAATTGCTATGTGAACTCGATTAGCATATAGCTGCATGCATGATACGTTGTCCAATGGATTAATATATTCAAGCTACCATGCAATTACGTACTAGCAAGTGTAAATTGATTTTTTTTTTCCTTGTTTCCATCTGTAACTTGCTGGTCTGGCTGGTCACGTTCTTGAGGCTCTAAATGGACTTGGCCTCTTCTCTATAATATTCACCCACATACAACCAATATGGATGTATCTGTTGGAAATAAATATTTCAGTTAAGATATTGTGATCTTCACTATTAAGGAAGCATTTAAACCATCTAAACGCAATTAAGGAAACCTGATGATAAAACCCTAATGGGTTGTGATCAGCAGACCCATTAGGCCCGTTTCCAGAGGCTGGCCCCCAGCCCCACAGTGCCTATAAATATAAGGTCGTGGTTAGCACCTTAAACAACTCATTCACGTCATTCTAAACC
Organism: Panicum virgatum; assembly: GCF_016808335.1. Lineage (NCBI taxonomy): Eukaryota > Viridiplantae > Streptophyta > Magnoliopsida > Poales > Poaceae > Panicum > Panicum virgatum. The sequence goes on along the minus strand of NC_053149.1, from coordinate 5,502,432 downwards.
CTAGCCACCGCTAGTCTGATCGCTAAAGGCACTGGAGGGGTTTGGAAGGCCAAGCACTCCCGTTTGGCGCCGAAGGACGCCGATTCGCTGCTGCATCTCCTACACCGACAAGAACGCCTACTTCCTCTACGGATCAGGCGTAAATGGCTGCTGCAACTGCTAACGCTGGTATAATGTTTACCAATTTATTCCGCATTAGATTGATTTGTCATGAACTAGGTTATGTTAAGATCTTGGGTTATTAGCCTCTAATGTTTAAGTTCCTGGCTATTTCTATCAGTATCCCCTTGGATCAGGTGGCTTCATAAATTCACACATATCCTGTTCTTTGTGTAAATTAGCTTCATTAAATATAATCTTGTCGGAAATAGTAGCAGTACCAGTTAGAGATCCTTCTTTCTTCAAATTTTGCTTCACACCAAAAGAAAATTCACCAAGCTTAATAAAATTAGGATCCTTTAGATTATTACCAGATGAAATGCAAGCTAAAATATTTTGATGAACCATGGGCTCATCAGACTATCAGTTAACTCCATGCCTAATTAACTGGCTAAGGTTGAGCAATGTGACAATTGTGGTTGTACTGTTTTCTTGGGTTGTTCTCCATATTCCATTTGAACAAAGTGATCATGTAATTATCCGATCGGAGCCATGTGACAATTGTGGTTGTACTATTTTCTTGGGTGGTTCTCCATGTTTCATTTAAATAAAGTGATCTTGTAATTATTCAAGTGTAAGAACAAATAAAGTCATAATTAACATTTCTCAAAAGTTTATGACATCACCATTCCAAGATGTTAAGCAGATAAGCATTTCTACCCAATAAAATAAATCTAATGTTCAAAGGCTTGGGTAAAAAGACTAGATAAAATCCTTAATAGATTTCTTGTCAAGTTATGTGTTTCCAACATAAAGTGAAGTGAATTATCATGCTATTATTAGGATGAAGTAGAATATGCAGGGGGGGAGAAGTCTATTCTATTTGCCTTCCTAGTCAAACTGTTGTTGCTCTTCTTCAAACTGTTGCTCTTGATATCCCTCGAACAACGCGTTGTGTAAACGGTCACATATACAAATCATACACAAAATAAAAAAGTACAAAAAACAGTTTCCAAAGTTTAAAATAAACACCTACAACTAAAGTTTATGTAGAGACGACCGTGTGAGCGTAAGATTCCCTCAAAATGGATTTAAAACAGGGGCGATACAGCTAAAATTGGGTTTCAGGGCCTATTTGCAAGCATTTTGAAAGATACAGGGGCTAATAGAAGAAAACTGAGAACTAGAACATAAATAAACACTAAAATATAAGGTTTAAATTGAAAAAGAGAAAGGCTGGACAACAGGTTCAATTTTATTAAGAAACAGGGGTTAAAACAGAAGAAAAAGAATCTCTTTGTCAATACTTTCAAACTGATGGATTGCGGGTGGATTTTCATAAACTATATGGACCTTTTTGAAAAAATGTCAAAGTTTCCCTATATGGAGTTTATTTGACCCTGGTCTATATCTAGACCATCGGATCAAGATCCGAGGCTGAGAGAAGCTCAGGTGGCTCGGCTTGGCTGCGGCGGCTATGCGGCTTGGCTCGAATGGCGGCGGGCTCACTGGAGTCGACCAGAATCATACGTCCGGGTTCCGATCAGACTGCGGTTCGACCCAGGAGAGGAAGGGGAACACAGAGAATGTGATGGTGGAGTCGCGACAGCGAGAGTGGCCGGAGCATGGCCATCGGCGGCGAGGTGCGGTGCGGCGGTTATGGCAAGTAATTGCCGCTGTGGGAGAGAAAGACATAAGGGAAAAGAGATCGGGGGCTTCGCTACCTCGGCGCGTCCGAGCTAGGGACTCGGTGGTGTCGGCGCTGTACGGCAGAGGGGGGGTGAGAGCGAGCGAGGGAGCTTGAGAGGGGTGAGGCGGGGCCACTCACCTGATGCTAACCATATATTGATTAATGAGCCATGATGCTAACCATATTTGATTGATGAGGATCCGTCGCGTGATATGACAATGTATGTGCACACGAGTCTTATTAGCTTTCTCCCCTTGCCTTCACGTATGAAATTCACATACTTGCAAGCTCCCGGCTCCGTCGATAACAACCAATGCATATCGGCTTTCATGCTGATACCCTATCCAGGTACACCAATAGCCGATAGCTTCACGATTCAGATTATATCGGACTTACCAAAATCCGGTGTCAACACAAACCCCTCCCCCCAGTTTTGGAGTATGAAGGTTTCATGCTTCGAAACTTTTGTAAATCCAATGTCTTAATTTGCATGATCACTGCACGGACTCGACCTCAGCTTTTCTGATATTGCTCTTTCATAGCCGATGTCTTTTTTCAAGCTTTTGACCAAAATTTCTAATGCCTCCAGTATAATAACCTTGAAACTTCAATAACTGACAGATGAATCTAGACAAAATGACGGCGAACCGCGATGGGATCAGAAAGAGAAAACTTGGGAGGCTCTACGGTTACTCAATGCGAGGATGAATATCCCTTGGTATCCCTTGGTTGGCTATGGGAGATTTTAATGAAATTTTGTTTCATCATGAGGAGGGGGGGGGGGGATAAGAGCGAGTCTGGATCGTGGAGTAGAAATCCGCGATGGTATGGTTTGTTCCCGAATGCCAGATTGATTAATGGCGAGATGACAAAGTCAGATCACCGACCACTAAGTGTTGTAACAGAGACATGAGATGAATAGATCAATAGTCCTACAAGTAGAGTGAGAAGATTTGAAGCTCGCTGGCTCAAAGAAGAAACTGTTGAGGAGATGGTAAAGGCAGCTTGGGCGTGCAGCATCCAGGGGGGAGGGTCCAACGTTTCAACAGAAAACAGGACAGGTGCATGAGGAGCTGCACATGTGGGATCGCACGATCCTAAAGGGTCCAACAAACCAGATAAAAAGGATGCAGAAAGACTTAGAAAAGCTAAGGGGGCGTTGACGGATGACTTTATTGCGGTGCAGAAAGAGCTCATTGTTCGTTTAGAACTTTTGATGGAGCAAGAAGAAACTATATGGATACAAAGGGCAAGGGCAAATTGGCTGAAACATGGTGATCGTAGGGCCTGATTGGTTGGATGCCAATTTTTACCAAGCCAAAATCATAGCAAGCCAATATATTGGCTTACCAAAATTAGATCATGTCAAAATGTTGGCAAAAAATTTAGATACTCATTTGGTTTGGTGCCAACCAATAATGTCTTCTCTTGCAAAGTTTCAGAAGTTTCTAGTAACTTGCCAAAAATTTGGTTACAATGACCAATTTCTAGGCATGAACCAAATCTTTTTGGCATGCCTTGATTTTGGCATGGCAAAAATTGGTAGCAAACCAAGCAGGCTCGTAATACTAATTTCTTTCAGCACTTTGCATGTAGTAGAAAAAAAGGAATACTGTAACAGGACTAGTGGATGAGGAGGGGATTTGACATGGAGACAATAATACAATGCGGTCGATGGTTCAAAGCTATTTCTCTCAGTTATTTCAGTCTGAAATTAATGGAGTAGATGCATCGGTGCTTGGTGCTGTGAAAAGGAAAGTGACCCCTACTATGAATAGAAATCTTTTATCAGATTTTTCTGCGGAAGAAGTGAAAAATGCACTGTTTGCGATAGGAGATTTGAAGGCTAGCTCCAGGCCCGGATGGATTACATGCTATCTTCTACAAGCGGTTCTGGGGAATGCTTGGTGATGATCTGGTAAAAGAAGTGCTTAATGCGGTGAACACGACCACTATACTGGAAGAATGGAATGACACCACGGTTGTGATGATACCAAAGTAGACAATCCAGATAAGGTGACTCAATTTCGACCAATTAGTCTATGCGATGTGGTGTATAAGGTAATATCTAAAATGCTCTCAAATAGATTGAAGGGTATTCTTCCTTAGATCATTAGTGGGAATCAAAGTGGGTTTGTGCCTGGCAGGCTGATTATTGATAATATTTTAATTGCATATGAATGTGTTCATGCTATAAAGAGGAAGAAAGGGAAGCGTGGGCTCTGTGCTATCAAGCTTGACATGTACAAGGCGTATGATAGAGTCGAATGGGTGTTCCTGGAAAAAAATTATGCTTAAGTGTTGGGCTTTGATGAAAAATGGGTGCAGCTTATTATAGCGTGTGTATCCTCTGTCAGGTACATAGTCCGGTTCAATTCGATGGAAACAGATATTTTTACATCTATCAGGGGCATTCGCCAAGGGGACCCTCTCTCCCCTTATTTATTCCTTACTAGTCTATCAACATGTACTTTCGCACGGACTAACTAGAATTAATATAAGAATGAGATCAATAATTATAATTATCTATCTCACGCCTTTTTATCTATTAAATATTCTAACACATACTCTAAAATATATATTTATTAATATCTAGTTACAATAGATTTTATTTTGCATCACACCTCCATATGTATTTGATATATATTTAGTTGAACTATTTGTTTGCGAATTGGTATTCTTATCTCTTCCATCACACATGAATATATGGTGACATATATCGCGAGTAGTATTTTATATAAATAAAAATATTAATAAAATATTAATAATGATAGAAATAGGAATTTAAAATTTTATATTAGTGTACTTTAATATTTTATTATAATTATATAATTTAGATTCAGATTTAAGAGTAATTTAACTTGTAGTAATAATGATATAATTGGATAATTTATATGCAAATTTAGGGGGGTATTTGTATTATTTTTATGATGGCATATGTGGGTAATTTACACCAAAAATGAAGGGGTTACTTTAGATTTTTTTTATTAGGCAGAAACAGGTAATTTAGATACATATTTAGGGGGTTATTTTAGTATATTTTTATAGTGGCAGAGATGGGTAATTTATTAAAAAAGATAATAGGTCCGATGGTTATTATAATTAGAGTTGTTGGATTGATGGTTGGATGTTTCTGACTTTTGCGAGAATTATAGAATTTCTCTATTTTTTGGAGTATCCACCTAGGATCATAGGTGGTTTCATGTGGAGCCTCCTTTAGTAATAGTAGGATGGTGGCTGAAGGTTTATCAAGCATGATCCAAAATGCTGAGACAAATGGTGATCTAGAGGGGATAAAAGTCTGTAGAGGAGCACCAACAGTCTCAGATTTGTTATTTACGGATGATTCTCTAATTCTTATGTATACTGATAAACGAAATGCTGATTGTCTCAAGAATATTCTTCACAGATATCGTCAAAGCTCGGGCCAGATGTTGAGTGCAAACAAGTCAAGTATCTTCTTCTTTGATAATTAATACCCTTCCCGAAGCGAAGGAGGAAGTGAAAAAATCCCTGAATATTGAGTAGGAATCTCTCAACAATAAATATTTAGGGCTGCCGGCTTTGGTGGGAGCTGGCTAAAGTGATTGTTTCTGACATCTCATCGACAGAATCCTCTGAGAGAGGATTCAAGGTTGGAAGGAAAAACAGTTAAGCATGGGAGGGAAGGGGGTCCTAATAAAATCTATAGCTCAAGCCTTACCATCTTTTGCGATGATGGTATTCCAAATTCCAAAAAATATCTGAATGAAAGATGCTATCTCGGCATTCTGGTGGGGGGACGGTGATAAGAAAAGGATCCATTGGCAGGAGTGGTGGAAGTTATGTATACCGAAGAATCAAGGAGGTATGGGATTTAGAGATTTTAAATGCTTCAATCTAGCAATGTTGGCAAATCAGGTTTGGCGGTTACTATGTGAGCCAGTGTCCCTATTTGCAAGAGTATTAAGAGCAAAATACTTCCCTGATGGCAGATTACTACATGCTCGCATGAAGAGCGGAAGCTCATTTACATGGCAAAGTATACTAGCGGGATTGGAATGTTTCAAACGTGGCTACATATGGAGAGTGGGAGGTGGTTCACAGATTAATATCTGGAATGACAACTGGATTCCTGGCAGTCATAATATGAAAGTTTAACTCCACGTGGCAATGTTCTAGTAACCATGGTGGATGGGCTAATTAACCCGGTTGATGGAAGATGGGACATAGAGCTGATTCAATCTACTTTTTGGCCGGTGGATGTTCATAGAATTCTCCAATTTCCTATTGGCCATGGACGTGAGGACGTGGTGGCTTGGCATCACAACCGGAATGTATATTTTTGGTAAGATCATCTTATCATACCCAATGGACGTATAAATTCGGAAAACAGAATTACAATGCAGTTACAGGCGGTGTAGGGCCCAGTTCAGTCTGGCGCCAACTGTGGGTGCTCTCAATTCCAAGTAAGATCAAAATCTTTGCATGGAAGGCTCTTCACGGGTGTCTACCATGTTTTGTTACATTAGCAAAACAAGCATATACCCATCTATGGCGTCAACAGCCTAAGATGCTTGATAGAAGCAGAAGATACCAAACATGCCCTCTTTTCTTGTAGCCGAGCAAGGGAAGTTTGGTTTTCTCTTGGTATGTGGGACCAAATTGAAAAATTATTGCTGGTGGACAGATCATCAGGATCAGTAATGATTCGAGAAATAATCCGACAAGGAAGCTTGGCAACGGAGTTTAATGTTGGCTTGCCTGAAATTTTGATTACGGACTGCTGGTACATTTGCTGGCAGCGACGACAAGTGGTATGTGGGGACGAAATTCAGATCGCACCAAGAGCAGCCATGTCAATTGCGGCAATCACAACAAATTATGCTTTAGCTCCTAAAGCTTCGACTGTGATCAACAACAAATGGAAGAAGCCGCGGAGGGGTTCCCGATGATCAATGTTGATGGATCATTTGTAGAGACCACCGGGGATGGTAGTACTGGTGCAGTCATAAGAGATGCCTCGGGAGGCTTCATCGCGGCTTCTTATAGCTATATATTTCATGTGTTAGACGCAACCATGGCGGAAGCCTCTGCTTTGAGAGATGGACTCTTATTGGCACAACAGATTGGTTCTCTTATTGGCACAACATATTGGTTCTCTTATTGGCACAACATATTGGTTCCAATCATGTGCAAATCCAAGCGGACTGTATGGATGTGGTTGATACAATGCTTGATGGAGGTTTCTCAGCTACGGCCTCGACAGCTATTTATGAGGAATGCAATCAACTATGGAAGGATTTTGCTGCAATTTCGATTACTCATTGTAACAGGGAGAGTAATTCAGTGGTTCATGAGCTAGCTAGGCAAGCAATGTTAGAGAAAAGCTCTTGTGTGTGGATAGATGACCCCCAGCATCTATTCGACAGTTACTTGTAAACGATGTAACTATTGTGTCGAATCAATAATGCTTGCCTAATGGCTTAATCTACAAAAACATGAGGCACTAGAAAATTAGAAAAAGTACATCCGTAAGGCATGGATGTTACTTCAGTTTAGGCCATTTTTTCCCCGAATCGAGGCTTTACCCATTTCTATTAATAAGAAGGAAATACAATTCAAACTCCTAGAGGTAGAAATACAATTCAAACTCCTAGAGGTAGATGAAGAAAGAAGTAGAGGGGGAAGCTAACGAAAATGTCCTAGCCTAATTCAAGCTAGGCGCCTCAGATTAGGCCATTTGAAAAAACAATTATAACAACATCATTCAAAACATTCTTGTTAACGCCTTTTCTGGTTAACACACGAACGTGCTAGATCGTGCGGCGTGAGGAGGAGCTCCTTGCAGCATCTTCTACGCAGACCGGTCAGACCGGTTCGTCGGGGTAAACCAGCGACAGTCCGACGAACGCTCACTCGGGAGAGACCCCGTCGGGGCAAGTGCACGTAGGGTTGCCCTAGGCGCGGCAGGCCTGCTAGGGCGTCCTCAAAAACCATGAAAACGAAAGAAGAAGAACATGTCGAGATTGGGTAAGTTAGGATAAAGAGAATAATGCAAAAGATATAAGATATGTTTTTGATAGATTCGATTATATTCCTCTATCAGATGTGGTCCTTTATATTTATAGGGTGTGGAGGTCTTATCCCGCAAGTTTTACAAATCTAAATCTATGAAAAAAAATTTAATTGTACTTGGACTCTGCATGGGTCGGTCAGACCAGTAATACCCACTGGTCAGACCGGTTGGCCACAAGCAGACAGTCCGCCTAATAGCACCTGACGGTCCGCGCCTTCGATGGCAGACTGTCCACCTATAAGTACCGGACAGTCCGCATGTTCGGACGTCCGAACATCTGACGGGCGGACAGTCAGCCTGTTAATACCGGGTGGTCCGCACCATCGTATTCTGCTAGGACTAGGTTAGGACGTCCGAACATCTGATAGGCGAATAGTCTTCCTGTGAATACCGGACAGTCAGCTCTGTGAGCGGTCAGACCTCCTGCTAGTACCAGTCGGACTATTGTTCAGTCTGATCTGGATTGGTGTCAATTTTGATAGTCAACAATTATTTACATCTATTTTTAAGTTGCGGTATACAAAATGAAAAAAACTAGCTACCCGTGTAACCCTTACTGGTTGAAAGGATCCATGTATTTCTTTTTTTTTTCATTAAGCGACTGCACACATGGAGTTTAGACCTGTGCAAGTGCAACTACTCTGTTAGTAGGAGTGCAAATTGGCTACCCTTAGCTGCACATCCAATTTTGTTTAGTTCAAAATTTGGTACTACATCTCCAAAATGTGATCTTATTTTAAAAAGAGTGAATTGCACCCACCATACAACAACTTGTCAGGTGGGTGCAAATTGGTCCAACAACTAGTAAAATGCTCAATTTAGTGTAATAACTTGATAGGTGGTGCAGATCGGTCCAACAACTTGTAAAATGCCCAACTTAATGTAATAATTTGGCAAATAGGTGCATTCACAGTCCAAACATTATACGGCAATATAACTAACGCAAAGTCTCAATAAAGAGTATATTCATGTTAGGACAAATTATTAAGTATTATTTGACCATTGATTTTTGTGTTGCGCCTGCGTGGCAATGTATTTGACCAGAATAAAAATCCTCACTATTTAGAAATTAATGTTATGTCTTTGCATTAATTATTTTTGTATAGTGATTTAATTTTAACTAAAACTATCTAATTTGATATTCAATATCGAAAAATTCACCTTCACTGTTTCCGATATGTTTGATTATATGCTCTATTAAACTTAAAAAGCCAATATATTGATACAAACTATTGATACCTTTTAGGAGCTTTGTGCATATATTTTAAAAGCCTCATATATTCGTCAGAAATGAAAAATGAGCTAAAGAAATAGAAACAAACATGAGCATTGTTGACTACATGAGCAGAAGCGCAGAAGAAACCTAAGGTTTCAGGGTTTCTCTTATCAACTTGAGTGTTTGAGTGATGATAATGGTGTAATTCTAAAATTTGTTTGCATTTGAACTAATAAAAAATTGTACATAGTTGAAAAGCAACGACCGGATCACCATCAATAATTTCCATTTATAAAATTTAAGAATTATTGACGTTCATCTATTTTGTTTAATATGTTGTTGTTGTAATGGTGGTTAAATAATATATTATTTTTAATAAATCATAATTAATTTATTCTGAGAATAAAATTATTGGTGTCCATTACGACACAAAAATCTACGTTTAAATAATACGTTCCGACGTGAATATACTCTTTATTGTGACTTGACGTTAGCAAATATATTGTCGTGTAATATTTGGACTGTGAATGCACCAATTTACCAAGTTATTACACTAAATTAAGTATTTTCGAAGTTGTTGGATCAATCTGCACCTAACTATCAAGTTAGTGTACTAAATCGAGCACTTTACAAGTTATTAGACCAATTTTCACTTACCTACCAAATTATTGTATAATGAGTGTAATTTACTCTTTTAAAAAAATAGTATAAAATTTTGAACTAAAAAAAATTGGTGGGATAGGTCACCAATTAACACCCCTATCTTACCCTCACGGCCTCACGACCATATGGCTTTGCCAACCGGACTCGTTTAGGGCTTATGGGCTACAGTAGTACCTCTCAGCCAGTCAGAGGGACCGAATTATGGTCAACGGAAGTACTGGTTCGGGTAGGGCCGGGGCTGCCCGTGCCCCGTGAGTCCGTGAGCGCGTTAGGGCGGTTAGCGTGGCGCAGTGGACTGACTCGGCACACCAGTGGCGGAGCCACCACTAGGGCGAGCTAGGGCAGCCGCCCTAGGTCCCTGTGGGCGAGCTCCACATCATATCCTGAACTCCAGCGAGCAGACGGCGAGAGCGAATGGCGGCGCGGCGGCGCCCTCGCACGCGAGAAGACTCCGGCGTCGGCAAGACTGGGATTGGGGGCGACTCAGCGAGCGTGGGCCTCGTGGGCCGCCTGGCCTGGTGCCCTGGTGGGCTGCCTGCAACTACGGCCCAGCAGCGCACGGGTCTTCTTCCTCTTCCTGTCTTCCAACGGGCGCAGGCATCACCAGCAGAACTCCATCCACCTGCCGTCCTGCCCCTGCATCGCTGAGCCCTGCCCCCCCCTCCACCGCCTCCGGCCCTCGGCAGTCGGCCGCGCCGGCCGCCGACGGATCCCGCGCGCTCGGCGCCGCCGCCCACCTCCGCGGGGACTGCAGCCCGCCTCCACCGCCTCGGCCCTCGCCCCTCGGCTGTCGGCACCCGCCGGCCGCCGGTGGATCCCGCGCGGCGCGCGCCGCCGCCGCGGGCGCCTGCACTGTAGGGTGCAGTCCGCCCCGCCTCGGCTCCTTGCCCTATTTCAACCGGTTATGTGCTTTGTTTCTCCATTCCAACATGTATCATCGATAAAAGGTAACATCTTGTTTCTTCTTATTGGTTGTTTTACAAATTTTGCTCAAAACATGTATGGTGTCATTGTTAGCCAAAATTTAGTCGCAGAAGTCCGCCCGAGGTCAATTTTTGGGCTGGCTTCGCCACTGCGGCACACGGAAACTACCGTCGTGTCCCCGGGTAACCCGCGGGCGAAGGCGAACGCCTCCATGCCCGTACGCGGGCGCGGTGGCAGTCCCGGATTTTGTTCGCGGCTTCGCGCTGCCGCCCGCAAATTTTTTGGCGACTGCGACACGGCGCGCAGCTCTACCGCTGTCAGCCACAGGTCAAGTCCGCGCCGCAGCTGCCTTCCGCTGCTGCTGGCGGCCGGCTGAACTACAGGGGCGTCCCGTGCTGCACTGCTGCCTGCTCCGTACGTGCCACCATGTCGCCGTTGCGTCTTTAGGCGTGTTTGGTAAACCATCTAATTAAGTTTACATAAAAAGACAAACGTCCGCATGAAGTACTAAATGAAGTCTATTTGTAAAAATTTTTCAGGGATGAGTGTAACTTTCCGAGAGGAATCTAATGACGGTAATTAATCGATGATTTGCTACATTGATGCTACAGTACCGTCCTCAAATCACGCGGTTAAAGGCCTCATTAGATTCGTCTCGCGATTTACACAGGGGGTTGTGGAGGTGGTTTTGTAATTAGACTTTATTTGATACTATAAATTAGCGGTCAAAGCGTGCTACAGTAATTCCATGAAAAAAACCAAACACAGTCTTTCTTATCTTGTGTCCGATCCCAAAGCTTGCTAGCGCTGGCTTCGGGCATTGACAGGCATGGCCGTCACGAGTCGGAAAAACGCTACAGCAAGTCAGGAACAAAAACTTCAGTCCTGTGCGGAGACCTCTCTCCACCAGCTGCATGAATCCAACCATGTCGTTGGAGAGGAGCACGGCTAGGACTCACCAGCTAGAGCAGAGCAAGGAGAAGATGATTCTGGGAAAAGATGACGAAGCAATGAGAAGATGATTCTGGGAAAAGATAACAAGCAATGAGAGCAGGGGCGGAGACAGGTGGGTGGGCAAGGGCCTGGCCTCCACTATGGTTTCCAAATTTACATTGAATATTTGAATTTTGATTAAATTTTTATATAAATTAGTATGATTGACCCTCCCTAATAATGAAAAAACAAATTTCTGGCTCCGGAGGAGCACGGCTAGGACGCGCCGGCTCGGAGTGATAAAGCTCACATAACTCGGATGAAGTATTTTTCCAGGTTCAACAAACATAAATTTCTTTAGGTAGTCCGTCCGATGTATCGGACGTATGATACGCATTACGGTTTTGCGAACCGATCGCAAGGCCGTACGTGTTTGTTCCTAGCCCATTCGTTGCAGCAGCGCTACAAAGTCGCCAACTAATGGACAGAATCCAGTTAAAGAGATGGACGGACTCCGGAAATTTTTCAAATCTCATGTTGTCATGTTCAAAATTTGAAACAAAAATATCGCCGCAGACCTGACAAATAAAAACAGAAACTGAAAAGGCATCAATCCCTTTTGGCCCCTCCTCTCGAAGAGAGCGGGCAGCGCTCTACTAGTACTGCTCTTTTCGTATTGTGGACTGGTGGAACTTGGAAGCCAGCGGCGGGAGGGAGGGAGGGCGCGACCGGGAAAACCCTCGCCGCCGAGAAAACCCTCGTCGCCAGCACAAGTAAAACCCTAGCCCGCCATGACGACGTCGACCCCGATACCCGGTTGACAGCCGCGGGCCCCCGATCTCCTTTCCCATCTCCGCTCCCCGTCTCCGCCGCCGGCTCCGCTCCACGTCTCGGCCGCCAAACGGAAGGTCTCAAACCGCTGCCAACTTCTGCTCCTCCCCGGCGATCGAGGCCACCGGTTGTCCCGCCGGCAACCAGACGTCGCCGCGGCTCGTCCTGTCCGCAGTCGGAGGCCCCCCTGACCAGCAAGGCCGGCCCGGCCTTCCCAAGCAGCCGCTGCTTCCGGCGGTACCCTCTCCGACAACAGTCGCCGACGTCGTGTTCCCCCCAGGTTCGGATTTATTCAAACTCGAGAAATATTTGACCCGCCGTGTGTACGCATGGCATTTCCCATTTACTATGCATCCAACCCGTCGCGCCTTTGTTTATGTGGCATCCCGATTCCTGGATTATGTGCATAGCTGAAATTTATTACTACTATTTGGTAATGGCTCTAAAAAATTTCTCCTATTAAGTTATAAATAAATTCTTAAGTAACTTGCATTGTTACCATGTTGATTAGTAAAATGATCAATCATATTCAAACATTTCTTTTTCTTATTTGGAGCAAAGGAGTTATGATTGTCAGGCTGTTCTGTGGCTCTTTCTAAACAATTTAAAGTGACCTCATATTTTGATATTTTAGAACAAGTTGCTCTTCTAGAGCTGTTGGGATGTCTTTGAGTTGATATAAGCCATTACCGTTAAGTTTTATTATGCCACAATGGAAACAAAATTTCAGTATAGTTTTAAGTCTCCAATCTGATCTGTATATATGGTGTTGCTGATATTTGATTTCTCCCGTCCGCTATATTTCTGAGTCAACCTTTTAATTTCTGTGGCAGGAATTTTTTGTCCATGGCTATCACAAATACTGATATGGACTGTTGCTACTAGTTTTAACTTTATTTAACTTATCCAAATCTGAAGGGTCCCTATATAAACTTATCCAAATCTGAAGGGTCCCTATATAATCTGTATAGTGATGTTATCTGTGAATTGTCAAGTGACCATTAAAAGTTTTTAGAAAAATATTCGTTTAAGAGCTAATTTATTATGCCATAGTTAACTTTGAAATATTCCTTGACATTTTTCCATTGTATCCTACAATTTAGCTTACTGAGTCATAAAGACATCAGTTACCTGGATTATTGTCATGTTTGTGTAGATGATCTATCATGAGAAAGTATTAAGTATGTCTTTTTTTTTTCCGAATCAGTGCAACCTTGCTGAATATTTGCAAGTCATAAAGACTGTTATCTGCTTTGTTCTCATGTTTATTAGTAAAATGATCCATCATATGGAAGTATCGCATTTCTGAATCAGTGTGAACTTTTTGTTTGTCTGAATATTCCAAGGCATCTCTTTGACAATCTAACAATCTTAAATGATATTCTAAATGGTCATTCTAGCTCCATCTTTGCTTAATAGATCTTAGCTTAGTATTCCATTTGAGTTATGTATGACTCAAACTGTATATTATATATATATATATATATATATATATATATATATATATATATATATATATATATATATATATATATTCATGTTTCAGAAATGGTTTGGAGGTCCCTGCCAGAGCCTCGCAGGCTCAAATCTGGCCTGAAGCTTCTGCCTGTGATAAATGCAATGTCTCGACGCAGTACAAGCAATGAAAGTGCGAGATTGCCACCATCTCCAGAGTATCTGAAGAAGCTCCCCCGTGGATTAATGTACCCGAACCAGTGCTTATCCACCATGATGCTTTAAAGCTACAAGTTGCTGATGTCCGTGCATACCAGGAACAGGAAAAAAACTTGATAGCTGTGTTTGATAAAAAAAATCAAGACCTTTCTTGTTGCAAGAGGTCTTCTGTCCACTTTTCCAATGGGTGGCAGACAAATGAAAAAAAATCCATTTTGTCACCAAGGACATCATACACAGATTTCCAGATTATATCACTAGTAGGACACTGATGATGGTACTGATCAGATGCAGAGGCGATCAGGAACGAGCTATACTGGAATCGCTGTCTGATGAGCGTGTTATAGTGTCACTGGACTGGGCGGAAGATCCCAAGCCCACTAGTGTTGAGGTCCTCTTTCATGATTACGGGCTGATGCTGGCAACTCAGTCTGGCCCAGCATCTGATCAAGTTATCTACAAGGGCGAGTGCGATGCATGCTTTTATAGGCATGGCCAATCTCCTTTGGAGAAAATGAAGGCCCAGAAATCTCTGCCAGTGGGAAACAAAGGTCAGACTTCTATGCAAAGTACAGGACCACATTCAGGTCGTGCTGGCAGAGCAGCTGTGGCTTCATTTCTTTGGAAACATGGGAATCTGCTAGAGGTGACAATAGCCAAAGATATACAATGTGTGGGCGCCCAACATGCTGAAGCGGTCGCGCTCCTGTCTGTTCTGAAAAGAGGAAGGGAGCATGGCATAGAATGTTTGGATGTCGTCACAGACTGCGAAGAAAACCAAAAAATCCTTATGGGGGCACTCTCGCCTTCTAGGAGTGAACATCCAGAAACTTGCATGGCCTTCATTCAGGCTTCTAAGGAGTACAAAGTTTGTAATTGCAGATGGCAACCAAGAGAGAAGATTACGCATGTGAACAATGTTGCAAGGGCTGCATTTGAGTCTGAAAAGTGGTTAGTACAAGACATTTTGGATGTGAAATCTCAGCGGTTTTGGGGCATGCCATTCGTGCGTGTGAACCAAAATCGCGACAAGGCCATCGACAAACTTGGTATATCGACACATTTTATGCATTTATATTCTTGTTACGGTTTATATTATTTGTTGCAGCTTTATGTTTTTTGTTGCACTTGCTCTAACAATTGGTTGTTTTCATTTGTAGGACGAGTACTGGTTAACAGGGAGAAAATCATATGTGCTAGTACATATTACATTTCTGTTCCAGATAATGAGCAAAAAGCTGATGCTTTTGAAGGCCTGGTTAAAGGCATGGATCCTAATCATGTTGTTGTTTTGGTAACCAATTATGAGTCCGCATGCCGTGTCAAATACATACTAACTGGATACTCATGTGCTACTTGGAGAGGTGGAACACAAATTGGCCAGACTGACTGCTGCTCAAATACTTCAAGAACTGCATATATACTACTTGATCAGTGTGAGGTTCCGTATTTCTGCCATGAGAAAACTCTGGTGGTTGTGTATGATAGCCTCCCAGATGCTATCAAATACAACACATGCCAAGACATGACAGGTGTTATGCCAGTGCACATGGTTTGCCCAAAGGAGACCCGCCCACTTGCTGGTAGACAGGTTGATCCACTACTATTTGGCTTCTTTCACTATCCTGGTGTGTCGTATTCTTGCAATTTTGTAATCAATTATTCCATGTGTGTTCTGTATGTACGCACTCCGCCTGCTGTAGGTTCCATATGGTATGTACTTTTCCTCGCGTCGTTTGGATCACCTAGGACTAAATTTTGGTCTGGACTAAACTTTAGGTGACTAACCATTAGATAACTAAATTTTAGTGGATGACTGTTTGGATCAATGGACAAAACTTTAGGTGGAACACATATAGAAATATAGAAATGTTCTTTTTGCCTTTGGATTATGCTGCTATTGTTCGCATGTTAGTTTAGTACAAATTAGATGGGTTTTGAGGACTAATGAACTAAACTTTAGTTAGGGTGGAACTAAACTTTAGTCTACATTTTAGTCCACCCGTTTGGAGCACCTAATAGACTAAACTTGATCCAAACAGGTGGATTAAAATGTAGGCTAAAGTTAACTAGAACTAAACTTTAGTCCGGAACTTTAGGTGACTAAACTTTAGTCCATGCCTGTTTGGATCCATGGATTAAATTTTAGGTTGGCACACATATAGAAATATAGAAATGTCTTTTTTGCCCTTAGATGTTGCTGCTATGCCTGCATGAGCATAGCGAGGGGTAATTTGGTCTTTCCATAGTTCTGTTGTTGATTTAGTCCAGATTTGGTGGGTTTTGAGGACTAATGGACGAAACTTTAGTTGTGGTGGAACTAACTTTAATTGTACCTGTTTGGATCACCTAATAGACTAAATTTTAGGTCTAAAGTTTAGTCCATTGGGTGATCCAAACAGGTGGCTAAATTTTAGAGTAAAGTTTAAAGTTTAGTTTCACCCATTTTTATGTTTCAAATGGTTTCCCACCTGAAGTTTAGTCCATAGATGCAAACAGGCATGGACTAATTTAGTTACCAAATGTGTAGTCACCTAAACTTTAGTCCTAGGTGATCCAACAAAATCCACCTAATTTGGACTAAACTAACCTGCGAACTAAGAAAAGACCAAACTACCCCTCACTTGCGCATGTAGGCATAACAAATAGTATAATCCAAGAGTAAAGGACATTTCTATATTTCTATGTGTCCCATCTAAAGTTTAGTCCATGGATCCTGAAGTTTGGTTACCTAATGTTTAGTCATCTAAAGTTTAGTCTGGACTAAACTTTAGTTCTAGATGATCCAAACAGAGCAGGTACCTTTATGCTATTTATGAAAGAATGCTGTTTTACTTAGTTTTTTTTAAGGAAAATTGTAGTGCTGTTGGTAGCATGTAGGTTTCTAGAACTGAATTAGGCTGTACACATGCATCTCAATGAGAAACCAACGGATGTATACCAAATTCTGCAGGCACTAAGGGAGTTGTTATAAAAGCGAAAGCTGATAACAGTGACTATACGGATGGATACACAGATGAAATCATCAATGTTAAGGTATACGATGAATTGTGTATTGTTACTGCAGGTTGCGATATCATTATGGTTTTTTCTGAACTTGAAACATCTTTGTCGTGTGCTCACAGGGTGTTAACTCTGGAAGAAAGACCACCAATTCAAGCTCCCCCAGAGGAAAATCAAGATGAGCAGGATGAAGATCCCTGAAACAAAATCTGAAGCCCATCTAGGACCTCGCCATGGACGTTTACTCCTATTTTGGCTTTGGTTGCAGCTGTTTCGTATAACCTGTGTGTAGCCGTGATCTTGAACTAGGCTGATTTATGGTGATGATCAGTGCGGTCCTCTCCCCCCTCTCCCACTTGCAATCCTGTTAGGTTGGCTCTCTTCTGTAAGACTGAAGTGGTGCTGCTGTTTAGCGTGACGCTGAAACATAGGGTCTGGTACTGTTTCCTTAACTTTAATACAGGTATGTTTTGATAAAAAAAAAAGAAACATAGGGTCTGATTAGTTTGCTGGTCCAACCTGGCCTGGCTCGTACCGGCCAACCAGGCCCCCATTAGCCAGGCTCGGTAAATACATGAGTAGCTGATTGGTTACCCGTTTGTGCGTGGCCAGGATCCATAGAGAAATTGATTGCTTGGCTTGATCTCTGTACTTCTCTGCACCGCTGCTCTCTGGCGCCGAACGGCATGTGCTCTCGCGCCAGCCAGGCTAGCTGGAAACGCTCGTTTTGAGCATATCTGCGGAGCCAGGCCGCGGCACTGATTTTGCATCCCATGATCCAGGCCCCGTTGCTGGTTTAGTCATCCAATCAAGTGCAGCTCGCATCTCGGGAACCTGGTGGCTGGCTTGCAACCACCCAACCAATCACCCCCATAAGCTCCCCCGGAGGAAGATCAAGATGAGGGGGATGAAGATCCCTGAAACAAAAGCTGAAGCCCATCTAGGACCTTGCGATGGACGTTTCCTCCTATTTTGACTTTGGTTGTTGTTGTTTCGTAAAACCTGTGTGTAACCGTGATCTTGAACTAGCTGCTTTGTGCGTTAGGTTCGGGTTTTAGCTTGGTAATCCTGTGCCGTTTGTGATCAGTGCGGTCCTCTCCCCCCATCTCCTCCCTTCCAATCCTGTTAGGTTGGCTCTCTTATGTAAGATTGAAGTGGTGCCATCTGTTTAGTGTGACGCTGCCATCTGTTGCAGTTGCAGTGGCTGTCTGACACCGTGGTGGCCGGCTATTTTATATTCCTTTATTAGTTTTGCCGTTCCTTGTTTTTTCTTTTCAACCTGTTTTCGACTGCATTGTTGCACTGTTACTTACTGCTTGCTTGCTATGTTACTGAACCGTTTTTACTTAGTACCGATCGGTAGAAAAGAGTGTTCCCTGAGGGCGTTTGACATCGAATTGTGCGCATGCAACTGTAAGAGCATTTCCAGCTCTCCATGAGCAGCAGCGTATAAAAACCATTCGAGGAAGTAGCACACACATGATCCAGCGTGAAGCTTCCTTTTGCCCTGGTACCCAGCCAAATAAAAAAATAATCATCCACCTTTCCCCCTCTTTCCCACCTCTCCTAGCGGGCCACGTACAGGCAATAAGTTTAAAAAATATATTTTACTCGAAGCACCCGCTGCAAAATCAAGCATCATGCGAGGAAGTTGTTTCCCAGCACCCTTAGGGCACCCACAGTCACCGCGCTCGGCAGGCTGGAGCTGGAATGGTGTGAGAGAAAACACTGTTATCTAGCTGGTGACTGAAGACTGGAGCTGGAGTGGTGTGAGAGAAAATTATTGTAGGGCTGGAGGCCTATCCACCAGCCGAACACTGTCAGAATAAATTGTTGCTGTCAGAATAAAAAACGACGTGCAGATCACTACTGCAGTTTTTAGGGGCGAGCGAAATGTCATTTTCAGGGCGGATGTAGCACTCGCCGGATCGCACTCGCACTACTTTTCGCTGCTAAAAATAGCAGTTTGCAGACGCGGATACATTACTCGTCCCTAAAAATACATTTTCAAAGGCGGATCAGACACTCACCCGTCCCTGGGAACTGATCTGTAGCAACATACGGGACGACCCGCCCTAGAGATGGATCTTCAGGGCGGACCACAGGACAACCCGCCCCAAACAAAAATTAAAAAAATTTTAAAAATGATCCCAGCCGGCGTCGAGAAGGCCGTATGCCACTACCGCAGGCCACCGCGCTCACACCGGACGCACGCGCTCCCGCTGCTCTCGGCTCTCGCCACCCGAGCCGCCGGCGTCCCAACTGCCGGCCGTGGTCCGCCGCCGCCCAGACGTGGTCCGCCGCCCAGATCCGCCGGCAGTGATCCGCCGCCACCGCCCAAGGCACCGCCGGCCCCCGCGCCAGCGCTCGCCGTGGTCCGCCGGCCCCCGCGCCAGCGCTCGCCGTGGTCCGCCGCCCAGATCCGCCGGTCGTGGTCCGCCACCGCCCACATCTGCCGGCCGTGGTCCGCCCCCGCCCAGATCCGCCGCCTTGGTCCGCCGCCGCCACATCCGCCGGCCGCACGCGGTCTCGCCGCCCACCGGGCCAAGGCCCCACCAGCCGCACGCGCTCCCGCTGCTCGCCGCGCCAAGGCCCCACCGGCTGCCGCGCCAAGGCACCGCTGGCAGCCGCGACACCAGCGAGGCAAGATCCGCAGGCGGAGGCAGCGACGAGATGGCGCCGCCGGCGTCCAGGCCGCCGCGCCGAGGCCCTGCGCCGGCGCTCCCGCCGGCCGCGGCGCCTAGGCCCAGCGCCCGTGCTCCTACCGGCCATGGGATGAGTCTGAGGGGAGTTCGAGAGAGAGAGAGAGAGATGAGGGGAGAGGAGAGAGTTCGATCGAGGGAGAGAGAGAGCTCAGAGGATAAGGTCAACCGCCCACCACTATTTTAATGCCTCTGCGCCATGGCATGAATATTTCAACGCCCTCTCACACAGTTCAAATTTTTTTAACACCGCACACTGTTCATATTTTGTAGCAGCCGGTGATAGTAGGACAACCCGCTCCTAAAAATAATCTCATTTTTACATGCGGGCGAGGGGGTGACCGCCTCTAAAAATATATTTTTAAGAGCGGATCGGCTGCTACAGTCACTTCACGGTATTTATAGCAACTGGTCAAATTTTGATCCATTCCTAAAAAAATTCGGAACATTCGTACGAATTGTTTTTGTAGTAGTGGATGAGTCGACTTATGAGCTACTGCAGCTGTATTTTTTAATTCAAATGGCCGCTGGTTGCTACCGCGAGGAGGGGCTTCTAGGTGATTGAGTGATTTTGTATACCATATGTGGGCTCTATGAAAACGATGTCGACACAAGCAGCATAAAACACTAGTATTATTCGACTTGTGTGATCAGAACAATCCGAACCAGCACTGAAGCTGGCCTTAGTTCTAGCGTGAAGCTCTTTGAAAATCTTACTCTCTCCTCAGAGCACCCTCGAAAACTCAGACACTGGAGCTGCTCTTACATTGCCACATAGAACTTTTGGTTTACATTGCACCATAATAAATGAGAGAGTAAGAAAATGGTCTCAAGCAAAATCCAATATCAACAAGTAAACTAATATGCTAGACACTACAAGTTGTGCATTGGGAGTGAGGTGATGTTTTAATAATAAATAGAGAACAAATATATGATAGGCGGAGAAAAAAAAGTGAGTTTAATAAGAATTCATACAAGACCTCATGGGTCGTAGATTGTGTTGACGCCTTTTACGGACCAACACACGATCGCGCTAGGTCGCACGGCGCGAGGAGGAGCTTCTTGCAGCACCTCCTGTGTGGGGCAGTCAGACCGGTCAGAGGGACCGGTCACACCGGTCGTCGTGCAGAACGACGACGATCCGACAAACGCTCGCCTGGGAGGGACCCCGTCGAGGCAAGCGCGCGTAGGGTTACTCTAGACTCGGCAGGCCAGCTAGAGCATCCTCAAACGTCATGGAGACGAGAGAAAAATAGCATGTCGAGGTTGAAAAAGTAGGGTAACGAGGAAGAAAGATAAAAATGATAAAGATAAATATATTTGATTGGTTCGATTGGGTTGTATCCTTAATCGGCCGTGACCCTTTATATTTATAGGTGGGGAAGACTTACCCCGCAAGAAATTCTTTTATAAGATTTAAATTTTTGAAAAACTCTAGGTGTACTTGGACTCTGCATGGACCGGTCCGACCCACCGGTCAGACCGGTCGGGCTCCTGCCAGATCAGCTACAGCACCAGACTGGTCAGACCGCTTGGTTGGATCGGTCAGACCGGTTGATGTCAATTTTGGCTGTCAACATATGTCTCCCTATTTTTTGGTAAAACTTGCTTGCCAAAAAACATTCTTCTGAATCAAAATTGTCTAAGGGCGACGATTAGCAATGCATCGGCCATATATTACCTCTAAACATGCTAAAATAGCCGAAATAAGAGAACTAACAAATATAGCAATTTCTGATTTAACATCAGCAAACTATTTTGGCTTTATATTCCTTAGCATATTCAATAACAAAAATCTTGAAACGACCAATGCGGCCGATTAATCAAATCATAACTCCTTGGTAAAGCATAAAACTGATAGTCATAATATGGCAGTCAAGGATTATGACTAAACCATGGATTAAACACACCTCAATATGCAATCCATGGTGCGTGCATCGACGGGATAAATGATGAAGTCCAATAAGATAACCGATGATGCTTTTTTGATCTTGGTGGTGAAGAACTCTTTTGTTTGCCTTCCAATTGATTACTTTGTTTTTTCTCAGATATCTTTTTGTATTTATCCAGAAGCTCCTCAAAGGTCGACTTAGTCCTATTTTTGCACCACCAGACTTTCTAGGTTCAGATCGGTCTGACGAACCAGTCAGAACGGTCCTGTCAGATCCGATATAGTTGCTCTTATCTTGCCCCCCAACCTCCCGGCCGAACTTGAACATTGTTCGACTACATCATTTGAATCATGATCATCATTGGGGACAATTTCACTAATTGAGCTATCTGATTGCTTTTCGACAACCGGCTTTTCTTTATCTAATGTCAAATCTGAATTTTTGTTTAATCATCCATCTTTTTTGACACAATAAACTTGTTTGATCACCTTGTATTTTTTTTGTATAAACCGATTTTTTCATCAAAACGGTCATTAATGGTAGGTGATGGTTTACCAATTACCAGCTCCCTATAGGTAATATAATGTGGATACAAATATCTAGGAAGAGATGGCATACATGAATTACAATGCCCTGACCGGTAAAAATAAGGCATGCTGTAATAAGATTCGCATGGCATAGATATAGGTGACCTATGTGACGGAAACGGCATTGAATTAAAAAAATTATTCTGTTGCCGATTCCGATCATGGAATTGTTGTTTTGGAGTAGATCTTGAGTGTTTTGGATGCTTTAGCCGACTAGCATCAATATTTTGGCAGGTTTTTTGGACTTAATCATCTTAGGTTTTGATTTATTTTGTAAAACCCTTGATGAGCCGGTTAAACCGGTCTTGGAACCGGTCAGTCCGGTTGCAATGCAACCAGCATCGTTGCCTTTGTTTTGTTGCCCCCCCAGAACGTTGAAGTACTAGATTTAGTCTCTGTGCTTTTGCCAGGAGATTTTGGTTCAATAATTTCGACTTGGGACGGCCGAATTGTATCTTGACAAGCAACATCAGGTAAATTTTTGCAAGGATTATTAGCCGGCTTTTCAATAACCGACTTTTGAATAACAGGAATAGGATCTACACTCTTCTTTTTATTAATCAGCTCTTCCACAAAAGTAAGCAAACCACTTATAAAAGTAGCTGTGGACTTACTATGCCTTGGTAGATCGTACATTCTCAACTCGTCGATGACAAACATCTTCATCATGATGACACCTTGCTCCGTTACCCGATAACAGTGGGTATGCAAATATATGTTGATGCCTTTGCGTACATCTTCAGGTAATCCTTCAAGTGTTATCATATTGCTGGAGTTTGATAGATCGCCCATGATAGCCAGATTCTCGTCCTCAGCAGAGTCGCCAATTTGTGTTGACGCCTTTTACGGGCCAACACACGATCGCGCTAGGTCGCGCGGCGCGAGGTGGAGCTCCTTGGAGCACCTCCTGCGTGGGGCGGTGAAGCGCCCCGACCCGAAGATCAAGGCTAAACTATGTATTAATTACCGAATAAGGTCTCCGGCATAATACATGTTACATCAAGTGGAGTCCAGAGTCATACAGAGCTTTATTTAACACGTACATGAGGAGTAAAGTGACAACACAAAGCTACACAGAACAACCATAGGATAACAACTAGCATAGCGACATGCAGGACTAGCTCTTCATCCATCACGGCTCCACTCGATCAGCTTGGGTGCGGACATGATCTACTCGTAGTCTTCTGGCACAAAGTCAGGATCCTCTGGAGAAAAATCAACAGGGGTGAGTACAAAAGTACTCAGCAAGCTCCACCTCACCCTACGGGAGGGGACTGACATGCACGTCACATAATAAGCACATTATACTAACAATGCAACTAATGGTATGTAACTCTTCCTGACACAACCCACAATAGGTAGCTCACTAGTTGTCAGGACCACACCGTAGCCTGTCCATACCGTGGACACAGACCATTCGAATGGATTATACACTCTGCAGAGGTCGTACACTGTACCCACACGCTCGGCTGTCCGAACGGACAACCAACATAGCCGACACCCAGCCGTGGTCACGCCCCAGCCCGGCCGCGCAAACCCTCGGGCCCTGACCCCAATGGTCTATACCTGTAAACCATCCCTGTGACCGTCAGGCTAACCAGTGGGATTAGGCTAAGTCCGGTCCATACCGGAACCTGTGGTCGTACTAAAGTAAGCTAGGTGAGATGTCAAAACAACTCGGTCCTTATGGTTCACCAGGGCAGCAACCATCCCTCAACATGTCAACTCGAGCCTACCACCACGGTAGCACCCACCTGCCAGTCTACCACCACGGTAGCGCCGGCTCCAGCATACCCAGCTGCCCTGGTCTCAGCCAGATCCCTTCGTATCCTATTCTCAGTTCTGGATATGCATGACTACTCAGATGCATGCATGAGCACACTCAATCACTCAAGTACTGGTATATGTAATCGATCCTAGACACAGGCTACAGCTAAACGTCCTCACATGGATGCAACCGCTCACGTAGGGGTCGATGAAACTTGCCTTCGCTTGCGTACGCGGCGGCGGCGACGGCTTCCTGCTCGTGGTACGGGTCTTCTGGCTCCTTGGCAGGCTCCTCCTCGGTCACTCCGTGATCTACGGGCGAAAACGGCACAACAGGCAAACAACACAAGCAAGCAATAAAATAAGCTCAAATGTAGATGAAAAGAGTTACGTGAAAAGGAGTTGATATGAAGGAGATATTAAGTTTACAGTATTGGTTGGTGGAATGATTTGGATTAAGTGCTCACGGCTTGGTAGGTGCTTTGGGCCTTTGTTAGTGGAGTTAATGGTCGGGGAAGCTGCCTGCCATCTCACCTTGGCGCGGAACAGCTTGAGGAAGAGGATCAATTATTGGAGCTTCGTTTCGTGATTGAGCTGGGCTCGGGAGGAGTGGTTCAGCTGGTGGAGCTAAGCGGCTCGGTGTGCTTGGGCTGGTGACGGGGCTCGTCACGGCCTTGCTCCTTTTATAGGCGAGGAGAGCAGCAGCGGTGTTGCGCAAGGACGGCGACGGCGTGGGTTGTGGCAGCTCGTCGTCAACGCGAACAGTGGCAGTGCTGAAGGCGCGAGCGCCGAGGCGGCAAAGCCGGCGAGGGCGCTGCAGCGGCGTGGGCGAGGAGGGGATGCGGAAGTGGGCGGCACGGCGTGATGCCGGCGGTAGTGCGCGGTCCCGTCGCGGGGCCGGCGTGTCGCGCGTGCGCGAGCGAGAGCGAGCGGGTGAGGCGGTTCGGCGGAAAAAAATCTTGGCCAGCACTGTGCGTGGCGACCCCGATTTTTAGCGAGGTGGGTGCTGTCATGACGGGTTTTTTCAAGGTCAATGGTGTGGGTACTCTGTGGCTTCCAAGGAATGATGAAGTTATGGAAAAGGAGGTAGGCGCTGTCATGATTGTCTTGGAATTATGTCATGGTACGGTGACTCGAGAGACTTTTATGGAAAGAGACTTGATGATTTTTGTCGTAGGTGCAAGCATGTGTATGCTGGTTACTGGAGGGAACGAATGAACTAACGCAAGGTAAGAGTATAAAATAGTTTACCTAGTAGTTATGTAATACCGCGTATGACGTTAGTATTATTTTACGTTATTAGTTTAATTGCAACATAAGTTTTATTTTAGTGATTGTTGGAAGTTGAGGCGGCCCTACTAAGTTGAGGATCTACACCAACTCACTTTAGAGTCGGTCAGCTTCTAGTTACTTAGTGTACCGGGTCCTTTTGACGGCAGAGCCGCCTTTTGCTTCCGGGAGGCAGAGCCTACCAACAGATGAAGCTGGCTTCCGGGTGGCAGAGCCAACCTTCGATGAAGCCCAGACCCTTTTGTGATCCCGGGTGGCAGAGCCAACCTTCGATGGATCACAACTTATACACTAAGTACTTAAATTAAACTAGGAGACTAACACTTATAAAGACGTTTACCTTATTGAAGCAACAAAGGAACACACACCTAGCACACTCTACCTATGCTCACTTCTACCATGCCCTTGGATGTGTGTGGGATGGAGTGGAGTAGTATGACATGGCAAGGGGTGGCACCCTCCTTATATAGGCACTCATACCCTCTTGGATGAGTGACACATGTCACACTCTAGGAGATTTACTACAAATATCTAAGTTCCCTACAAATATCTAATTCTAGAAAATTCTAAATTTTACCATGGGAAGAAAATATCCAAACTTCTTGTTTTCTTATGATTCTTATGGAACATTCTAGAACCTTGTCATGGTGAACAAAATTACGTCATGGTTTATCCTTATTTTTATAGAACCTTCTAGAAGTTTGCATTATAAATTTCAACACTCCCCCTTAATCATGATGGAAACTGGGATGTTACAGGCGGTCAGACCGGTCAGAGGGACCGAACAGACCAGTCGCCGTGCAGAACGACGACAACCCAACAACACTTGCCCGGGAGGTACCCTGTCGGGGCAAGCGCGCGTAGGGTTGCCCTAGGCTCAGCAGGCCAGTTAGGGCGTCATCAAACATCATGGAGACGAGAGAAAAACAGCATGTCGAGGTTGGAAAAGTAGGGTAACGAGAAAGAAAGGTAAAAACGATAAAGATAAATGTATTTGATAGGTTCGATTGGGTTGTATCCTCAATCGGTCGTTACCTTTTATATTTATAGGATGGGGAAAACTTATCCCGCAAGAAATCCTTTTGCAAGATCTAAATCTTTGAAAAACTCTATACTCGGACTCTGCATAGACCGGTCAGACCCACCGGTCAGACCGATCGGACTCCTGCCGGATTAGATACAGCACCAGACCGGTCAGACCGATCAAATCGGTTGATGTCAATTTTGATTGTCAATAGATTGTAGTTTGTAAAAATAGTATCTTAATAATGTGGCAATATGGACGCTACCTAAAGACATTAGATTGACTTAAGGAGACCATTGTTGAGGGATGCTTGCACCCGCAGCCGGCCATCTTTTCAGTCTCCCATCGCTGGAGCCTGGAGCCACCGTCCGGTGCCCGTCGCCACCACACCCATCTAACCGAATACCACGCCTCGCTCCAGACCCTAGCCCGCCGGTTGTCAAGCCGCCGCCGTCCGACGGTGGATTCGCCGCTGCCGACCGCCGCCATCGATCTTTCATGCCACCTAGCTTCCTTTCTTAGCCCGGCGATAAATAAATGCCGCGCACATCCGTGGTCACCGAGGACCTCCCTCTCCTCCGACCCAACGCGCTGCTACTGCTGTATATGGGCCCGGAATGAACCATTTTTGGACCTGGTGGGCCATAAAAGAGCCTAAACCAAAACAAGGAGCGAGGCCCATCAAAGGCCGCGCACGCCGGGGCCCATTGTGCCGGCGACCCCCCGTCTCGTCCCCCATCGTCGACGGCGCCGCCGCCGGGCTGCGCCGCGCTGGCGGCTGGCCTTTCTGCTGCTGCCGTGCTGCGCGACACGGGGCGCGCACATGCGTCGCGTCGCGGCTGCCTCCCCCTGCGGCGGCGACGCCCACACGGCGTGGCTCGGTCGGCCTGTCCCGTCCGCGCGGGGCAGCGCCCCCTCTCGTGCGCGTCGTGTCGCTCGCACGGCGCTGCCCGTCAGGAGGGGCAGGCTCCCGATCTCGCCGAGCCGCCGGCCTTTCGCTGCCGCCAGCCTGGCCAGCCTGAAAGGCTCGGCTGGCCCAACAATTAGGCAGCGTGAGCTTCTTCCATCTTCACCGTCTCAATCTGCTCCGGGTGAACACGAAAAAAATTCTCCAGCCTCGAGAGGAAACACCAGCACGGGCTTTCCGGCTCCATTAACGAGCTTCGAGCCTCGAGAGCGGTGGCGGTGCGGCCACGTGGTCGGCGCCCGCCGGCGTTCCGTTCATCAAGGCGGTAGCTGCTGCCCAGAGTGCTCGACCGACGGCCGATCAGGTGAGGTCGGCGCCAACCACCGTGTAGGCTGTAGCAGCACGTGATCGAGCAGCGAATTGGAACCCGCCGGCTCCGGATCAATGCCGATCGCCAACCGGCGGCGCGTTCGGTCGGAGCGGGTAGCTAGATCGCTGGGGCCCCGTCGCTTCAATGCTGCCGGCCGGAGGCAGTCAACACGCACGTTAGACGCCAAAGCACACGGTCCTGGGTTTCTTCCTCCTCGCTCGCTGACCCCGGAAACCATGGGTGGACGACGCGCAGGATCATCCTGCCGAAACCTGCGCGAACGCAGTGACGACGATGGCTTCGCCGCGCCACCAGTGGTCGCGGCTGGTTCACGTCGCGATCGCGCTTTGGTCCGGTGGCCGGTGGCCGGGACGGAGGAGAGGTGACGACCCCCCGGTGAGGTAGGGGCTCGGATCCCTTTTCAGGCAAGTGATCAGTCCCGCGCGCGAGACCACAGCGAGGCCGCTGCTTCTTCAGGTATCGTCGTCCCGCTTTTGAGATGGCGCGCACACAGACACTACCACTACCAGGGGGCAGGAGCTGCGGCAGCCAATCACAGCCAGGCAATTCGCCCTGCTCCCCCCCTCTCCTCTCCCCCACTCCTTTGCCATCAGGTGTGTGCTGCTGACACACTGATCCAAATCCAAGCCCTGTTCGGAATTCCTACGTTCCAAACAGACCCTCGTTAGACTGCGTGGACCGAGCGAGTTCCAGGATCTGTTGCACGATATCGATATGCAGACAGAGTGGAGGATTAGATAGATAACAGTAATGGGAATCAATGTTGACGTCGCTGGATAACTGAAGCCTCGGATTTGGTTTGGATTGGTTTGGTTTGGTTTGGTCCGGCCAGCATCAGCACGTGCTCGATTGATTGGAGCTGCACCGGGGGGCTACGTGTACGGTGCCGGGATCATGGATTCGGTGTAGGTCGCCGGTTGCATCAGCAGTTGAGCGTTGGGGGCGTACACGCACGTCCCTGAATCGCTGGATCTAAGGGCGCGTCGTCGTCGACATGGATGAAGCAGGAAGCTGGCTGCTGCATGCTGTGAGGTCTGAAAGGAACAGACTCATAACTGCGTTGTTATCTGCTCATAAACAATGCCGCAATTAAAAGGGCTCCGCCCAGCAGAATCAATAGATGGTTGGTGACAGTGACCTTATCTTCTTCTTGTTGGTTTCTGAACAATGATCGCGCAGTTTTACTGAAAATGTTGTCAGGCGTTGCATGTAGATTTTGTTGGGGGTGATAGTGAGTGGTGATCCAGTATTAGGTCCATATTATGCGCCCCAGCCTTCTCGACATTTCTGTCGGGATAAAGAAAAGCTCAAGGTGTGTTTAGTTTGTGAAATTTTTTGGGTTTGGCTACTGTATCACTTTCATTTTTATTTAGTAATTAGTGTCCAATTATGGACTAATTAGACTCAAAAGATTCATCTCATCATTTACAGCTAAACTGTGCAATTGATTATTTTTTTAAACTACATTTAATGCTCCATGCATGTGTCTAAAAATTCGATGTGACGGAGAATCTTGAAAATTTTTTGGAACTAAATAGGGCCTCAACTTCACTTCAGCTTTTCAGCATCGTAGAGAATGGCTGCATCACTTTAGTTTGCACGAACCTTCTCTTTCCCTTCTTCTCTAAATCCTTTCCCTTCTTCTCTAAATCCAACGAGCTTATTATGCATTGTAGTGCCTTTTTTGTAGCATACTATAAGCAGGTAGATGGAGACTTCTCAACATTTTACTCTTTATTACAAGAAAAGGTCTACTGACCACCAGGTTCAGGTCGCTGATGATCACAGGTATGAGCGGTGGGAAAAAAAATTCCAGTGGAAGAAAAAAAAAAGAAAGAGAGGCGCGAGACAAATAATTCACTCAAGAGCATCCAACTGGATAAACACTGAGGCCATGTTTAGTTCCCACCCCGTAAACGCAAAAACGCAAAATTTTGCGAAAGAATCTTACTAATTTGAAGTACTAAATGAAGTCTATTTACAAAACTTTTTGCATGAATGGGCTGTAAATCACGAGACGAATCTAATGAACCTAATTAATTCATGATTTGCAACAGTGATGCTACAGTAACCATCCGCTAATTATTGATTAATTATAGATTAATTAGCATCATTTTTTCACCAACTAAGCACCCTGGAGCTTTGGCTCGTGCCTCGTGCCCCATCATATCGTGCCCCATCATATCGTGCTTACGTCACGCTACCCACTGCAGAGAATATAAGAAAAAATCATTTTTATTATTATGTGAATCTACCAAATGATTTATCTGTAAAGTTTGCATGACCATGCTGGTCACATGAGAAATATAGAAGGAGAGGAACCGCCGTATTTTCAGACACCATGAGACTTCTGCGCCGACCCTCATGTCACTTATAAAACAGAAAACTCTAGCCTGGGTGGACGCTGGGGCCAAAGATCTAGCGCCCCTAATTTCACGAGATTAATTCTTTGCTCTTTTACCGGCTAGCCGCCGGTTGTACTCATCTGTTTTGTCAATGAAATAGGCACAATTTCGTGCCCATCCGTTCAAAAAAACTTGCATGAGCATCCACACAGACACAGCTTGTAATTGAGAGAGAAGAAATGAATACAGGAGGAGGGTGAATGAATTTTTATCTTCTACTGCATTTTTTCTTTTATTTTCTCCGCATCTCTCTCTGTGATCATGGAGAATCTCACAAGGCTGGACCAGGCTGGATCTACCAATCATCATCCATGTATAATGTATTTCAGTCGTTCATGCGTGGTAACCCCATATGCGTTGCCTGGTGGTGTCATCTCATCTGGGAATGATTGGGTTGGGAGGAACGCCAACATCCGATCCCGGTGGTGGTCCTGTCCTAGCTCGTCTTGCCGCCGGACGGGAACCACGAGCAAAACGCATGGCATCAGACAGAGTAAACTCGCGGCAGTCCTGACTTTTCAAAAGGAACACCGCGCCTTGATTGCTCCGTCTGGACCCTGAGGCAATCCTTCTTGGCACCAATTGCTCCCCCCTGCCGAATCCACGGACCGCCGCCCAGCAGCCGGCCGTGGTTGTGCGTGCCGGCCGCCATTGCTGCATGCCCTCCTCCGCTCGCTCGCCAGCTGCACGCCTGGCCGAGGCCGTAGTAACTTCCTCTGAACGATCCGGCAGGGGTTCCGCACCGCAGCGGTCAGATTGGGACGAAATGAATCCGCCAGGCTGCCCCAGCTGCCAGCCGATCGCCGGCTCGGCCGGCCACCGAGCAGGATCGCTCCGTGGCGCCGCGTCGCCACGGCCACGGCCACGACGGCGACACGATGCCTTGCCAGGCATGTAGAGCGACCGTTTACCAGCAGCGGCCGGCGGCTGCGCACGCGACGCGCAGCCATGCCGGCCTGCCGGCCGCCGTCGCTTTCCTTCATGTGGTGCGGTGTCGGGAGCCGAAAACCCACCCGGGTCGCGTACCACCAGAGGGCACCCGCCCGGATAACCAGCACCACCACCACCACCCGGAGGATCAGGCCGGCGCCCAAGACCTCTCCACGCGGTGGTTTCCGGCGCGGCGCCCTCCGTCCACCATGGTCTCTTTCACCGTGAGGCTCGGCGCTCCGATCCTGCGGCGGCGCTACGGATCGAAGCATTATTGTGCCGCGCGCGCCCTGCCCACCCCGGCAGGGGCGAGCTGCCGCTGCGCGCGCCCGGCCGGCAGGCGGCAGACAGGGGCGGGGCCGCCGCGGAACACCCATCCTTATCAGCTCCTGCCTACAGCGTCCGGTCTCCTGGCTCCACACAGATCGTTCCCGAATTCAAACGGATTTTGTTCCTTTTTTTCAAACGATGGGTTCAAGACGAAGAAGATTTGATTCAAAAAAACCTGCAACGGGAACGAACTCGATCAATCGAGAATTCATTCGTCCGGTCCCGGAGCCCGAACTGTTTATTGATCCGTGCGGTACAGGTTGGCGGGCGGGGCTCTGACCTGCAACTGCGATTGGTTTACGACACCATCTGTGCTGCGTTGAATGGCTGAGTTGCTGACAGCGGGGAGGAAATGAGAGAATGACAGGGGGAATTCAGATCAGCGCCGCGTCCGTTCAGGGTGATGATGATGAATTAATTGCTCAGCTATTCACCGGCTGATGACTGGCTCGCTCCTCCTGCTGCAACTGCATGCTCTCCTTTTTGTTTGACGGAGTCCACCCACCCCGTGGCTTCCTCGCCCGCCGCGAGGTGAAATACTCGCCTAACTTTCAGAAGAAAAAAAAAGGTTGCAAGCCACCGTCCGTGATCATACACGTCCATTAGAATCATTGGCTGAACTTACTTTTTATACTAAAAAAGTTTAAGAGACTGCTGGTACACTTTATTCCTAAAAGGCAATAGTACATACTGTATCAGCAAATCTCCAATGTTCAAGGAGGCATTTTATATTGGCTAAACCTCTTACGTGCTCTACAACGCCTCGTCATGAACCTATATAGGCTATTGCAACTATACATATTTGTATCATATTTTTCTTTCTATTGGAAAGAATACGGCTTTCTTTCTGCACGTAGAGTCATCCATATGAATACAAACGCACACTCTACTCATAACCACTTCCAGGAGACTGTGTGCCAAGTATGGTCTCGTTTGCTTTTTTCGGTTTAAGTCATAAGCCCCGTCACATCGCATGTTTAAATATTAATTATGAGTATTATAAAATTAATTTCATAAGTCGTGACTTAATCACGGGACGAATCTATTAAACCTAATTAGTTTATAATTTGATCACTAATTGATATAGTAACCATCCGCTAATTGTACATTAATTATGTTTAATAGATTCATCTAGAACTCTAATTGCAATTTATGCAATTAGTTTTATATTAAATTGGCATCCGTACATTCAAACTAACATCCAAATATTCGATGTGACAGTTACTTAAAAAATCAAACGAGACGTAAATCTTAAGATTAACGAATTCACTATACGTACGGTAGATTCAAGGACAGGGTGCCTAACCAACTGTGCCTATGGTTTCGCACGTATTGTTAGCCAAAGTGGTACGTATATCAGAAACCGTATCTAAAACTCAAATAGACTTGGTAACCGGATGAAGCTATCCCCAACTTCCACAGATATATTTGGAGATGGTATCCGATTTGTCATGGCCTAAAAGGATCGAGGCGCAAGAAGGGGTTGAATTGGGATTTTTTTAAAAATTTCTACCGAGTCTTTAACCTAGACTAGTATTGTCCAATCTATAAATTTAAAACCTAGTCACTAGAGCACGCTAGCAAAATGTCCTTAGGTAGGTAAACACACTATCATGATCATTTTGTCTAGATGGTTGCACACTAGCAAGATCAAAACCTAAGCAAGAGTTCACACTACCATGCAAGTTGTCCTAGTCAATCTACAAGCATTCAAAAGCAAGAATAACAACAATTGGATTCAATTACTTGAAATAAAAGTAAGAGACACGAGACAACCAGATTTTTTCCTGTGGTATCGAGGAGTTGACGCTCTCCCCTAATCCACGTTGGAGCACCCACAAAAGGGTATAGCTCCCTTGCTTCACCAAGGAGCAAGTGATCACTAAGAATGCTACTTCTCCATCTCCGGAACGGCGAGCTTCACACCGTGTACAATCTTCTTGTCTTGGGGCTGCCACAAACTCCAAGAGCTCACCAAGAACCTCCCGATCACCGAGACCGGCTAGGTGCCGTCAAACACCAAGAGTAACAAGCTCCTAAGCCTTCACTTGACCTACACTCAGTTGGCCCTAGCTCAAACACACTTGCTACACTTGCAAAGGTTGCATTCTTCAAGGTTGAAGCACAATCAATGAACTAGATCTTCACTCGTTTGCTCAAAGCACCTTCTCCTCTTCTCAAGGGTGGCCTCAGATATTCAAGGTGTCAAAGGCACTTCAAATGAGCCAGGGGGTGCCCTTATATAGAGTGGAGATGGTCACATAGCCGTTGGAAGTCCACTGCAGAAAAATCGTGACCATCGGAAGAACCGACGGGTGACAAATTTGAGGCGTCGGTTCAACCGGTCTCTCTGTGTCCATGTTGTAGCCGTTGGGGGTTCTGACACAGTATCCAGGTTTGCGTCGTTGCACTGGTGCATGCTCCGTAGGAGCGTCGGTTCAACCGGTGCTGAAGAAGTTTTCACGTCCACTCATACAAGC
Source organism: Panicum virgatum (assembly GCF_016808335.1). Classification (NCBI taxonomy): domain Eukaryota; kingdom Viridiplantae; phylum Streptophyta; class Magnoliopsida; order Poales; family Poaceae; genus Panicum; species Panicum virgatum. The sequence continues at coordinate 5,468,636 of NC_053149.1, read as the reverse complement.
TCTCTGGAACATAGTACATCTAATGCACCGACGGTGGATTTTGAAGCGTCGGTTCAACCGGTGCTGAACACGAGTTGAGATCCACCAAAACATGCTCTCTGGAACAAAGTATATCTAATGCACCAGTGCTTATCTTTTTGACCATCGGTTCAACCGGTGCTATAGAGATTGTTGATTTGATTTCTGCTTGCATCCAGAGAGATAAACCGACAGGGCGTCGGAACTTCCGCCAAGCATCGGATGCTCCGATGCTAGGGGCATCGGTTAAACCGGTGCTGCTGTTTTTCTTTGTTTTCAACTGAATTGACTTGGATTTGAATGTAACTTCGATTGTTTCTTCTTCCAAGCGTTGTGTTAACTTCTATTGACCATCTTGGGCTGTTTTTGAGCGAGTGTGCAAGATTTCTAAGACCAACTCAATTTTGGTCAAGCTACTAACTCATGAACCCCTCTTAATAGTACGGTCAAGAACTAAAAACTATAAACCCAAGCTAAATCAAGTGTCCTTCATCTTCTTGTGACACTTGAGACTAGAAAGGTCCTTAATCTTTAAAATTGAGTCCTTGACACGCATGGTTGTTCTGAATTGAGGGGTCTCCTTTCACATTTCATATGAGACTAGACTAATCACTAATTTTTCCTTCAAAACATACATTAGTCGCATACGGTTGTCATTAATCACTGAAACTTACCATTAGCATTTATCGGCCTAGATGCGCTTCAGGAGAAGATATGAATACGGTAGCAGTGCTGATGCGCTGTACTGAGTCCTGAGTGATGAGCACTGGCTGACACTGTCATGCAAGTTGCAGCCTCTGAATGTTAGTTGGGGCTATGCGGGTCGTGAGGAATGTGAGTACTCTATCCTGCCTGTGATGAGTGAATTGTCAACCATGCGGTGTGATCGTGCGCTTGGTCTTTGGATTGCAGGTACACGGGCGTCGAGTGTCGACGGGGAGCTGCTGTGGAGGTGTTGTGGCCGATGGACCGTGCGGTGGACGGCGGTGAAGGGCAACCGCGACCGGAGCTCGGACCGGGCGGCAGCTGTGGCGTCCACTCCTGGATCGAGGGCGCAAGCGGCGACGGAAGGCGGGTTTCTTGGTTTGCGCCACAAAACCAAGGAGGCGGACGGCGATTGAAGATGCCAAGTCGTGGAGGTGACGGGCGTCGGTCTCGGGACTGACGGAGGTGAAGGGCGTCGACGGCGTCTAGGGCCTCGTTGCGGGTGAGGAGGTGACGGGCGTCGGTCTCGGGACTGACGGAGGTGACGGGCGTCGACGGCGTCTAGGGCCTCGCTGCGGGTGAGGAGGTGACGGGCGTCGGGCGGCGTCTAGGGCCGTCAGAAGGCCGAGGCGGGAACGGCGTCTAGGGCCACGGCGTGGAGGAAGGAATCTTCCCGCGCGTGAGGTTTTGGCGGTTTTCTCAAAACCGGCCACCTACTCGGGTTTCGCGGACCCTACAAAACCGCGGACTGGATCTTCATCAAGACGGCGGCATTGTGGAGAAGACTTCGTTCCGAAGAAAGAACCTCGGCCGTCGGATGAGATCGTGTACAGGGGGTGCTGCAGGCCAACCGGTCTGACCGGTCCCTGGCACCGGTCTGACCGGTCTAACCAACCGGTCTGACCGGTCCAGCGTACCGGTCTGACCGGTCCCGCGGGTATATATACCCCTTCACTTGTGTTAGGTTAAGAGCAGCTTTTGTATTGCGTCCGTGAATTGTTCTATCTCCCAGGCCGCCGCCCCTGTGTTCCTCTCCCTCTGTTCTTCTCTTTAGAGTAGGTTTTGATTATGGATTTGTGAGACTTTGTATTGGATTTGATTGGGAAAGGAGGCCCCATCCTCCTTGTGCCCTCTGGGTTTTTGAATCAATCCAATTCCCTAGTTTTTGTGCCCTTGTGTGATGGATTTCGATTTCGTTTTTGGTGCACATGATTGTTAGGATTCTACGAGCTCTTTGTTGTGATTCTCGTGCTTCTGATCCTGTCCCAAACCCTCTGGAATCACGAGCTCTTCTGAATTGGATTTCTTGAGTTTTTGAGAAAACCCCAATCCTTCTTGATCTCTCCTCGAATTCTCGAGATTCTTTGATCTTTAGGACAAGATCTCTTGGGGATTTGTTCACGGGGTAGGGGCGAAGTAATCCCCCAAGTTTCATCGATTTTCGTGGTCGTTTGGTCGAGATTCACCGTTTGAACCAAAGCTTTTCGGGGTTTTCTGGGTGCCACTGGTCAGACCGGTCCTGACAGATCAGTTCTGCAGTTTCTCTCGATTCGCTTCCGATTTGCTTCGTGGTTTCGCTCGCTCGTTCGAGACCTTTTGTGTTGGCTTAGCTTTTCCATAGCTACTCCAAACTCTGGTCAGAACGCTTGAGGGCTTGGTGATTTTCGGGATATAGGCCGATGGTTCGAATTTCGAAGAAATTTTGATCGGCTCCCATTCACCCCCTCTGATCGCCGGCTTTGGTCCCTCAGGTCGGTCATGTGCCATGGCGATGACGTCTTCCCCTTGGTTTGCATCGCGCGGCAGAGAGTGGGATGCGGCCAGGCAGGGTTCAAAAGGTAAAAGCGGACGACCCCCCATCCATCTCCCACCCTGCAGATCTCCTCAGGATCCCGGTCTTTCCTTCGTTCAGGAAGCAGCCCCGGCAGCCCGGCCGGCACCACAAAAGGGGCTCCCTTGGCCGCATGCAAATGCAAATGCAAACCCCAGCCAGCCATGGCCCCTGAAACAATGTACCCGCTCTATACTATACCATACCCTAGACGCATCACAAGTTAGAAGAAGATTGAAGCTTAGTCTTCTAGATTTTTTTATTTGTTTTATTGCTTTTTTTCTTGTATTTGTGAAATTCCTCATTTGAGGTCTGAAGTCTAAAAACTCTTGTAACTCTTTTGGCTGTAGTCATGATCAAGGCCGGAACTCTTTCCATAATCTTAAAAAAAAAGACACATCAAGTTACGATCAAATGCTCTGTTTGAAATAAACAGCCATGACTAGCTTGTCGAAAGCATCCAATTCCTTCCTTTTATCTTTGATGAGTCCCTTGGAAAATACGATTTTTAAAAGAGGTTGTAAATTATAAAAAGGGTTAGATTTTACTGGAACTAGTAAAGATTCTCGTAGTAACTTGTTGCAGGGGAAGCATGGCTTTGTCCTTGCATCCTGTCGGAAGCATGCAGTGTGGTGCAGCAGGCATATGCGCCTCTGTCTCTTCCTCTTTCGCTAGCGCTCTGAGGCTGCGTGTACCACGGTACGAGCCAGGTGTGTACTATACAGTTGCAGTTGCAGCCGCACTGCTCATCCAATCCAAGAGCCATCCCTTTAGTCTCCGTTCTTTTTATATGACATTGTTGATTTTTTTTCAACTTTGACCAATATTATTTAATTAATCAGTTAGTTAAATGAAGTGAAATGAGTACCTTTACGTCTATTATCAAGAGTCTCTTGAATCTAACTTAAAGATTTAGCTATTTGCATAAATATTTATAAAAAAAACGAATAATCAAACGAAATAATAATAATATCATATATTTAAGATCAGAGGGAGTATATTTTTACACGCATGGCCACTGGTCACTGGTGCTCACTGCAGCTCGCAACCTCTTGCATCAGCTAGCAAACGCCTATCAGTGCACCCGGAAGGCCGCCGGATCAATTATTTTCATTTTTCTTCAGACAAAGAGGAAAACAACAGAGAACAGGATCAGATCATAGACCTATCATTGACCAGGCTGGCTAGGATCAGTACCAAATGCCAAACCACATGCATTAATTCAGATTAGTTTTCAATCAGGATAATAATCGTCAGTAACGACAAACTCGGCTGGGAGCAGCAGCCTGCCTGCAACTAGAAGAAACAGCTACAGCATGTCCTTTTCCTCTTCGTTCGTTTCGTCTTTGTCTTCGTCTCAGATTAGTTTTTTTTTCCCAACAGCCGGCAGAGGAGGACGAGCAGGTGCGGAAGGCCGGCCGCTGCATGCGCGCGAGCGAGAATGGAAGATGCCATTTCATCGGGGTTGCGCGCGGCGGCGTGTTTGATTAGTTTGATCGGGGGTACGGTATGCGCCGTCGTCTGTGTCTCCGGCGATCGATCGAGATCGGCTACGACGAGAGGACGAGCGGCGGCTGGTGGACGGCGGCGTCGGCATCGTCGGATTCGGCGGCGGTGGCGACCATGTTGAGCGCGGAGGCGCCGGTGGCGAAGGCCTTCTCGCGGACGCCCATGTACTCGAGCCACGTGACGGCGCGGTACGCGGGGGTCCTGCCCGGCGGCACGGCCTCCCGCAGCGGCGCCACCTTGGCGTGCGGCGGCGGGCCGAGGAAGTAGCCGAGCGATATCCGGTCGAGGTCCCGGTTCACGACGGCGCGGTGGTAGACGCTGTGGAAGCGGCCGTTGGTGAGGATCTGGAAGAGGTCGCCGACGTTGACGACGAAGGCGCCCGGCACGGCCGGCACCGCCACCCACCGGTCCGGGGCGTGCCGGAAGAGCTGCAGCCCCGGCACGAGGCTCTGCAGCACGAAGGTGAAGAAGCCCGAGTCCGTGTGCGCGATCAGCCCCAGCGCGCGCCGCGGGTCCGGGCACCTCGGATACCTGCACGACACCACACACGACGTCACGCCAGGTTAGTTTCCTTTGTCTCAAGAGCTCTGGACATGCACAGAGGTCTAGATGGCGGCCATGGCATGGCACCCACCAGTTGAGGTGCATGGTGGCGGTCATGGTCTCGCCGATCCTCCGCTCCTCCTCGACGGCGGCGACCTGCTCGTCGGTGAGCCCGAGCGCCCTGAGGAACAGCTCCAGCAGCTTGCCCGCCAGGACGTGCATCTCCTTGTGGAACTCCTCCATCACGTCGCTGTAGGCAACAGACACAGACCAACGGCCGGTGTGAGCACGACGACACGGTGGTAATACCGGACCAGGCGTGTTTGGTTGCATGCATGCATGGCCTTGACCGGGACACGTCGACGTTTCTTTCGATCGGTGCGCGTGCGTGAACGATCGATCCGTACGTGCATGGTGGCGAAGGAAGGAAGGCGCACGTGCGGCGGCGGCGGCGCAAGTGCTATAGACACGTACGCACGCACGAACCAGAAGCTGGCGTAGTCGTCGCCGGCCTTGGGCCAGAGCTTGCGGAGGTCGCCGCGGAGGGAGGCCGGCGAGAAGGTGTAGCCCTCGGACCACATGCACTTGGAGAAGAAGGAGGCGATGATCGGCGAGCCGTAGCCGCAGGCGTCCCCGGGCCCGCGCGAGGCGCGCATCTTGTCGGCGGCCGGCAGCGCGAACAGGCACGCGATGCGGTCCTCGACGCGCGCCAGGAGCTCGGCGGGGACGCCGTGGCCGGTGAGCAGGAACGCGCCCCACTGCTCGGCGGCGCGCGCCACGCCGGCCGCCGCCGCCGCGCCGGGCTCACGCAGGTCCACCACCGGCACGGCGTCCGGCGTCGCCGGCGCGCCGCCGCCGTCCACGACGGGGTGGTCGTGCAGCGCCGGCCAGGCGTGCGACTCCGGCACGCGCCGCGCGGCGCGGAAGTCGAAGTAGAGCGGGTTCTTGAGGTGCGACGGCGTCGGCATCTCCGGCCGGCCTTGCCTGCTGCTTGCTTATGAGCTAGCTAGCTAGTAGTACTCACTCGCTGACCCCCGATCCTGGTCGGCCGGCCAATAGATCACTACCAGCAGCTAGCTGCTATGGCAATTATCGTTGCTAGAAAGAAACAAGCTAAGCAAGCACCAAGAAGTGTAAATCTAGGACCTTGCACTAGTGGTATGAGGAGGAGAAAAGTGTAAGAACCAGAGTAGTACATGCCCCGGTATATATAGGGGGAGAGGTTTTGGAGCGTAGCGGATCAGGCAGGAGTAGAGAGAGAGAGAGAGAGAGAGAGAGAGAGATGAGAGGATGCAATGTGTGTGTGTGTGTGTGAGAGAGAGAGAGAGAGAGAGAGAGAGAGATATGAGAGGATGCAATGTGGGGAATTGATGGATGAGGCGATGGCGTTTTGGGGAATCCAGAAAATGTGGTGAGAGAGACGGGGGGGCTTGGAGCGATGTGGAGCACACAAGGCCACCCAGCTACAAGTGACAAATCTAGCCCGTACGTGCCGCTGCTGGGCTAGCTAGTGGCACTGGCACCCAATTAATACGCACACATGGAAAGCCAACACGATTATTGCGAGATCCATCATCAGCCTAGCTAATTAAGGACCAGTTTAAGGTTGTTGTCGTATTTCCCGCCACGGAATCTTCATCATTATTCACCTCGCTCTCGATCTCCAAAAATCTCTCTACCAATTCTAGCAAGCAGCATTTTGACAATACTAATCAAACTGCAATGGCAATGCATGATGATCAAGGCCGGGTTGAGATGAAAAATACTACATTGGGTGGCATTTTTTGAAACAAAAAACTGCAAGCATCAACAGGCATGCATGCATGAAACCAACGGATCAAGGCCAGAGATAGATGAGAACAAAAGGCCTGCAAGATGGCTAGCTACTAGGAGTAGCTAGTGGACTGCAAGTAAAACAAGGGCTGGTATGAACACATGTGTAGGGATCCGGTTGGCTCGAGATGGCCGGAACAACCGAACGGGACAAGGGCAGGGTGTGGCGAGTGATTGGGTCAGGATCCCGAGGCCGGCGCCGAGTCGTGGACACACGGGGATCGATCGTTTGGCGCGGCGCAGCGCGCGCGGCGGCGGCGGTTTCCTCTTCTCTGCCACGCCCGGGACGGGGGGCAGCAGCTACCTGCGGGCGGCCCGACGCCTTCGTGCGCGCGACGGCCGGCCGGCCGGCAGCCCACAGAATGAACTGATTATTAAGCTCTGATCTGTAAGTGTTCTTCACTTTCCAAACAAGAAGAGAAGGCGGAGTTGAAAAATATTTTTGGCAGTGCTTTTTGCATTATTGTTCCTGGAAGAATGTGACGGAACCGCCAAATTAAAATTCTAATTAAGTGTAATAGCCGTCATTTGAACACGTCGGGTTCATTAGTTTAACGGCTTAATTTGACGATCCTTTCTCAACCCACGTCCCGATCGAAACATCACCGATAGTCCCACGCGAAGGTGGGCGTAGATGGTACAAGCACGACACGAATTTGAAAATACAAAAAATATACATAATACTTTACCTTAAGTTTTACAAACCAAGTTTGAATAAATACATAATTTACAAACTTTACATTACTGAAAACCAGGCTCAACTAGAGGAAAGGGGCCTACAACTACCAAAAGTGTGTCCTAGGGAGATCCCTAACTAAACGTCTGGCTCCACAACCTCCCATCCCTCTGCATCCCGGCGAATGAACTTGACACAACAGGGACAGAAGTCTACGTCTGCATGTCCTGAAATAATTGTGGCAACAAACCCTGAGTATACTAATACTCAGCAAGGTTTACCCGACCAGTGGGTATATCTTAGCCCATATATCTAGACATGCAAGACTTTTGGCTGGTGGTTATTTTGCAGAAAACAGCGACTAAAGTTATTCCTCACTTTCCTTATTTTAGCTCAAGTTCTATATAAATTAACATAATCTAATATTTGCATAATCAAATCTAGAGCAACATAGTGGAACAATAAATAATAATTCATATGTTCATCGACATAGGTATAACCATTTTTCCATCACAACACTACGCTGTGACGCAGTGACCAAGGTGCTCATATCCGAGAGCGACTGACGGCGAATCGATTCGGTTTAACCTTGCAAGGTGGACCTAACCAACACGGCACGCGAATGCCCCGTCAGACCACGCGCACCAACTTTTCCCCTCCCTGTCTCGAACTACAGAACCGCCCCACCTGCATATAGTCAGCCGAGCCCTACGAGAGACCACCAAAAGTAAACTCATGCATCCCAATTCTCCGCGGCCACTCGACTCGCCCTAAGGGGTGGGTAGAAGTTCTGTACTTCAGAAGCAAGGCAGTACTCGGCTTACCAGTTTCGACTACCTCCTACTCCCGGCATGCGGTTAGTACAGTTCAAACATGATCAGCAGGGCCAACAACGGCTCGGTCCTTAACCGACACAGGCGGAATTACACTTCTCCCGCCCGGTCTCAATTTCTACTCTTTCTTTCATTCCAAGACTTTCATCCAAAAATTAGTAACTCATATCTAGAAACATAAAAATGATCCTAATCTCGCGAGTAACCAAAAATTACTCGACTTCTACCGAACCCTATCTAGCATAGCATTTCTATCGTCCAATACATACTATTACAACTCAAGGACACCTAGGGTTCATGCAACTAGGGTTTCAAACAACTCCTAAACGTAATGCATAAGTAACAAATACATATATATGTGTCATAATTTAAATTAATAGGATGTGCACCGGGGCTTGCCTTCGGGCTGCTGCACAGAACTGGGGTCAGACGGGCCTTGGGCCGGGTGCTCACACCTCTCCTCCTGGGCTTGCGTCGGCTGCTCCTGCGGGGCCGCAATCACCTCAAATATGGCGCCTTCAGCTGCGGATGCTACACGTATGCATATGAAATAAATGAGTGCAGCTCAATAACGTACTACTCTACTTCAACTGGAATGCCCTGCGGACTGTCCGCGCCCAAGTGGCGGACCGTCCGCCGTACCATTCTACCGACCCACCAGAACCAATTACATCTCTGGACAAACTTCAATCTATACGGCGAACTGTCCGCTCACCCTTAGCGGACTGTCCGCAATACACCTACGCCAACCCACCAGAGACAACAACGTCTCTGGACTAATTTCTAATCCTACCGGCGGACTATCCGGCCCCCCTTGGCGGACCGTCCGCAGTTCACTTATCCAATCCACCAGAGACGGCAATGTCTCTGGACAAATCCTAGATTCAACGGCAGACCATCCGCTCTCCATAGCGGACCGTCCGCAGTTCATTTCTGCTAAACCACCAGAGACAACATCGTCTCTGGACGAAATCTAATCTGACCGGCGGACTGTCCGCACCTCCCAGGTGGACCGTCCGCGATGCCTAGCTTTTGACTCGCGCCGCAGGCGGCAGCAAGTGCGGCGGCGACGGCGGCGGCCGTTCACCGGCGCCGGCGACACACCGCGGAAGGGGAAAAAGACCGGGGAGCGCAAGGAACTCACCACGAACCCATTCCCGCGGTCGGTTCGAGCGGAGGACGACTGGAGAGGCGGATCGGTGGTGGAGCAAAGCTTCAAGCACCTCCCATGGTGACCGGCGGTGGTGGGGGATGATTCCGGCCGTAAGAAATCGGTCAAGGGGTTGGGGAAGGTGGAGGAGGTGCCGAGGAAGGTTCCCGCGCGAGGAATCGAGGTTTGGTGGCCGGAGGAGGGAGATCGACGGAAGGGGGCGACGACGGCGCGAGCGCTCGAGCTCCGCTCGGCTCTGGACGAAGTGAGGAGGAAGAGAGGAATGACAGGTGGGTCCCACGTCCATCCAGATAAATATCCGGACGTTGCCTGGCGGACCATCCGCGAGGCAGGTGTTACAAAGAAGAAGAAAGAGGAACAAAATTATTGTTCAACATATAGTTATATGACTAAAAAATATTGAGGAGTGAGACACGTACAGCTCTTGCCTGGAGCCATACGTTAGTCTTCTGCATGCACAGGGCAACGTGGATTAAGTCTTCTGCATGCACAGGGCAACGTGTATTAATTTGGTGTGCTAAAGATTACTCATGACAAGTAAATAAAGGCATTAAAAGTAGGAAAGGAACGCCCCTAAATTTGGGACCTGCACCTCTAATCTTCTTCGGGAAAGCTAATCAAGCATATGCACTAGTCACCATTCAAATCAAAAAGGAAACGTATCCGGTGGAAACCACAGTTTTTATGAAAACTCGTGCAAACCACAGGAAAAAAGTTATCTAAATTCATGAAAAAATCACACATGTAGATGATATGATGATACACGACTTTGTAAAATATTATGTCCAAACTCGAATTCGTTTGTGAGATTTAAAAACAACAAATTTCAAGCCAACAAGTTGTTCAGATGATTTGTTAGAAATTTGTTATTTTAATATATCACAAACGAAATCGAGTTTGGAAAAGATATTTTACAAAGTTATGTATCATCATATCATCTATATGTGAGATTTTTTTCGTGAATTTAGATAACTTTTTTATCGTGGTTTGCACGAGTTTTCATGAAAATTTAGTTTTCACCAGATATGTTCCCAATCAAAAAACATTCTACTTGTGTACCGATTAAACAAATAAAGAAGACAATTTTAGAAGTAGCTATCCTTACAATTTATCTGTTACTATTTGTTCCTCTCCCTCCAAATAATTTTTCCTGGAGCTAACCCTGCGTCCAAAGAAGATAGCTTGAAATAACTCTTAAAATGTGACAATTGTTTGGTAGATTTCCATCTGCTTTTCTTGGTCGTCTCAAAAAGGATAATTGTTAATAGTACCCACCCATCGTTTTTTTAATAATGATATTACCCACCCATCGTTGGTCACTTGTTGGTAGATCCTAGTGAACCTATCCTCCTTTACTTGAAATACTATACATATAACATGCATGGGGTAGATTGGGCACCTATCCTCCTTTACTTGAAATACTATACATATAACATCTCGTAAACTAAAGTAGTATCTTTGTAAATAGTAAGATACCTCTGGTTTTTGTAATAACATTCACTACCAGAAAAACACTTATCTCTATCATCCCATCAATGCCGGTGAAATGGAGCCGAAATGGATACTATCCATCATGCTGGCTCGTAGCAGTAGCCCATAGAGAGAAGTCCTCAGTGATATCTACCCTTATGGATATGTACGAGCCAACACATTGGATAATTTCCTATGTTATTATGAGACTTCCATTTTCTCTTGTTTTGAAAAAAATCATTTTTTTGCATGGACTTGGTTGATACAAAATTTATATGAAAAGTTTAGGTTTGGACTAGATCTACAACAATTGAATTTTTATTACAGTTGTTTAGATGTCCAAATAGTTAGTCAAAATTGTATACAAGGGCCAAAAAGAATAAAACTCTATATTGCATTACCAACGAAGTACATGTGTGATGCTAACGAGATATCCAGTAAGGGGAGGTCATGATTTTGAAGCTGAGAAACCACATGTATATTTTTGGATAACTGGCATGACGACTGAGTGTTAGGAACCATATATAACCGGCACAACAAAGAGTTAGAAGCCGCTATGACAAGATTTGTATTGTAATAATTGTATACATCATTAGCTGCAAACCTTTTTCACTGAAGAGAAATAATGCCCCTCCCTCCTCACCTGGACAAGTAGTAGTAGCAGCAGCTAACTTCGATTTCTTCCATTATCTACAAAGAAACTTGAATTTCTCAAGTTGGGGGGAGAGACGACAAATTGTCAGCTATTAAGCTACGTGAGATGCTTGTTGTTTGCATGGTTTTCATCCGCCCGGTGAGTTGAAGAGATGTCACATACTACTTCTCTCTCATATGAAGCATATTTTTGTGATGGTACGGTAGAGAGTGTCTAGATAGTGTCTCTGTCTAATTAACCACTAGGATTTTAAGACAAAGCTTAGTGTTTGTATTTTAAAAAAAATAAAATGGTTTTGTGTAACCTCGCTTGGTGCAGAGGCCAACGATAATATAACCTCCACGTAATATCCTGGTCACCTGGCAGCACGTACTGACGTACACACGGTCATCCGGCCGCACCGTGTACGGTTTTCTGAGAGTAGTTCGTTGATGCTGCTGCTCGTTGACAGGTCAATTAAATTCCCAAATGGATACATACATGATATACACACCGTTGTACTGACACAATAATGTTAACCAACAGAATGTCGACAGCAAATCTATCACCAGACAACAGTACACCAGCTAATAATAGAAAATGCACAGTGTGGTGTGGTTCTTTTGGGGTATCCCTTGTCCATGGTTGGGACTTGGGAGAGCTAGTAGAAGGCATCCTATGGACTCCCTAGCCTTGGGCTGATCTCTACGTTTGGAGCCATGCACTCAGCTGAAAAGAGAAGGAATCTTTACATGTTGGAATCTGAAAAAAGAAAGACACGAACAAGATAGACCAATTCGCTCACTATTCATCTTGCTTCTTCCAACAAAAAGTGAAATTATTATTTTGACCTTTCAAAGTGCAAAAGGATGGTTCGTTCCTTGAAAAAAAACTAACATTATTCGCAAACTAAAGCTATAAAATTGGAAAGGGATTCATTGGGATCCCATTCTAGAAAAGGTTATGAATCTTAAAGTGTAAATGCAGGGGAAAATGTTATGAATCTTAAAGTGTAAATGCAGGGCAAAATCTCTACTGGCATACCTAATCGAATCAAAGATCTGATAAAACCTTTGACTTGATTCTTTTTTTTTACCAACTTTTGCATATTGTTTAAAATTGCAAAGGTGGAGCACACAATGTTGACATTACCTTTAAATTAAGTTATTCTCATCACAATAAGATCGCCATATATATATATATATATATATATATATATATATATATATATATATATATATATATATATATATATATAATATTCCATGATTACATACACAACATCATCTTCTTTATTTTGATGAAGAGAGAAGTTCGTTAGTCAGTAGATAGCCTATTTCATTCTCCAAGATCAGTCGGTTGATTGTTGAGGCCCATTTATGTATATATATATATAACAGTGACGTCGATCTTTACGAATATTCCCACTGCAACAAAAGAGAGAAGAGGAAATTTTTTTTGGCAAGGAACCAAAGGTTGTAAAGCGACGCAGAGAGAGAAGCATTAATGTTTGTCGCGTACGCGCACACACGGCGACAAGAAAAGATTTGCGCTTTAATTTGTCTCATCGCACGTCCTCACATTAGCGCAGCTTATGGCTTTTGTTTTGTGTTTGTCGTTTAAGCACGTAGTCTGACAGCTAGCATATGAATATATTAGTGACATCTCATCAGACTTAGGGAAAAGCTTGCTCTTGATGCGGCAGATATATCCTACCTAATCAGGGAATAATCAACCATGCACACCCCTCCAACTAATCAAGAATATATATTTATTTATTTCACATAAAAATTAAGGACATTAATTCGATTTATTTTTTGACAGAGATTTATAGTACTATTGTTTGATTCGATAATAAGAGGGAAAATGCGAGAGCTGGTCCCTAACATATAGAAATATCTTTTCGCCAATTAATTAGAATGCTTTTGCGATTATTATTCCCTTTATTATCTAGTCAAATCAGAACCAAATTAATATAGGAGTATAGTACTTGGTTGGTGATTAATCGGCATCATTCTGGATACCAAGCTAAGATGCACCGGACGCACAATTGATTAAATTTTTTTCAAGATCGAACGGCGTCTGCAGCTCGCCTCGCACTAGTAGCAAGAACACTTATACATTCTGCTTTATCAATACATAGATACAATCTCGTGCCGATTTGTTCAAGCAAAAATAATAAAAATATAATACGACCGTTACTCTATTATTTGTGGCCCCATCTATAATCCTCCATGGTTCGCATAACCTGATATGACTCTATATATAAACGCCGGGTTATTATCTCGATCTCGTTTTGAAAAGAAGAAGATAAGAGGTTTGTTCATGCTTGCAGCTCTTGGTAGTGCGAGGTTATGGTTTTCAGCATGGGTACGTGGCGCATCTAATCTACTATATGCTCATGTTTCTTCCAACCATCAGGATGTGGACCTGACCCTGTCGGGTGGTTGAAAGAATTTTCAAGCTGGTTATTGCGGTCAACCATGCATCTAACTTTTTCTTCTTTTGGTTAAACATACTCGAAAAACCTACACTTAGCTTATAGGGTGAGGTACTGATGATCCACATCGATCACAGGCCAATGGAAAATGTTGCAGTACACGCACGTCGGCCACTCACTCTCTCGCGTCCTGACAAATCTATCTGAGCGAATCTATCTATACACATCGATCACTGCCATCCAATCACGTTCGGTTCTATACTGCAGCATGCAATGGTTTAATCTGATGTGCCCTAGCTTAACATGGCTTGTTAACCATAGCATCGACCACACAGCCACTACTGATGGCTGTTGGCCTTACCGGCCGGCCAGCCAGCAGCTGGGGCATAGGCTTTTAGGGTAAGCGTCAGCTTGGTAGATGTGGCTAGGCGACAGTGCGCATGCGGCGAGGCGATGCAACAGGGCCGAGCACCATGCACGTAGGATCGTAGGGTCGGTCGCTGCCTACCTTTTATCTCTTGGATCGATCGGTCGATCTCACCCGTCGGATCCTCCTGTCACGCTCATCGCCGCGCGCGCGCTAGGCTCCAATGCAACGCTGGGATAGGGGGTCACTGCCCACACGCGAACATGCATACATAGCGATCAGCTGGTCTTTTTGCACACGGCACTTCTACATGGCTAGATTGACAGCAGATTGATCGTACTAGTAACATAACATATAGAAAGTAGTCGTTATAAGCATGGAAGAAATAAGTTATTATCTGCTGATAAATTTGGCTTTTTGGATGAAGTTTGACTTTAATAGAAAAAGGTTCATATGTAGTAGACTTGAATTATAAAATAGTAACTTATAGAAAGTTTGATTAATTTTTTTCTTGTTTATTTGTTATCAATCATGTGCCAGCGAATCTGCGAATGTAAGGACATTTATGCTACGACGACAGAGAACCAGATGTCGGAGCAATCAGTGAATGGATGGAACGCAAAAACTTTTCGCGTTAGAATCTTGCTAATTTGAAGTACTAAATAAAGTCTATTTACAAAACTTTTTTGCACAGATGGGTTGTAAATCGCGAGACGAATCTAATGATGCTAATTAATCCATAATTAATCAATAATTAGCAGATGATTACTGTTGCAAAATATGGATTAAGTAGGCTCATTAGATTTGTCTCGCGATTTACAGCCCATCTATGCAAAAAGTTTTGTAAATAGACTTCATTTATTACTCCATGCATGTGTCGAAACATTCGATGCGACGGCTTTTTTGCGTTTACGGAGTTTATGGAGTGGGAACTAAATAGGGCCCAAGTAGCATGCAGAGCTAGGAGAAAAACATCGATAGATGGAACATAAGTTGGCTCACCATGTGGGCATTCCAAGTCTCCAACACATTTTGTCTAGGGACATTGTCAGGCAGGGGCGGCCAAATATGACAGGCTAAATTGGAATTAGGAGCCCAGTCTTCCATGTGGATGCCACATGATGTGGGGGAAACCTACCTAAAAATTACAGCACATAATAAACAGTGGGGAAGAGAGTGAGTGTGACACTGGTAGTCTTTTCCAGCAGCTTGCCTTTCAACATACGAGCTGGTCTGGTCGATGTATGCAACTCAACGATCAGAAACATTTGTTGATCATGTGGCCAAAAGGGACTGATAGGGGTGTGGGTGTGCGTGGCCTATCTATGTGATTGCACTAATCATGGATGCATGGTCCACGAGGAAAACTCTAAGCAATGGAAGTATTTGTACGTGTTGCGCTCGCGTACATACATATATAGGTAGGTAAACATTAGGACACATCAGGACAAAGTTTGTGAGGGCGGTGGGTGGTGAGGGGTAATGTGATGTCCCTTGGTGAGGTTGCCAGGGTGCTGGTTGGTACCTGCAAAAGAAAATAGGGAAGGGATGGAGTGTAGTGTCTCCTAGCTGACAGGACAAGGAGCACTGAGAGCTCAGTGGAAAAGCATGTGCATATGAACAATGGTATGCAAAAATTAGGTATGTATCAGATAAAATGGTTATCTCATCAGCAACTTAACATAATCTTTCGCATAGGAAAAGGATATATTTGTAGCTATGGATCCCTTTTCTTAGCAAAAATGTGGGACCAGCTTTATTGTTTCTCAAGCACAATCAATTGTGACTGCACAGTTGGTTGGAAGAAAAAAGTTTGCTGATCTTTGTGAAAGCAGACAGTTAGGATATTTTTTTTAGATAATGGATGAAAAGCATCCGGCCTCTATGCCCAAGGGCATACACAGCCAATTATTACAGGGTTCGCATAAATGGGAAAAATAGAGGAGAGCGAAGCCGTTCTCAAAGATAAAATTACAGCAAACGATAAAAAATGTTCCATCCTCCCTTGATGAACTCCAAAGCGATAGTCTCTATGTTTCTGCTCATCAAGGAAAATGATGTCTTGGCTTGCTCCTCACGCTGCAGCTGCGCCCAGAAACGTAACCAGTACGTCCCCCTGAAAATAACCTGCAAAATCGAATGGTATTTGACTTTGTGAAAAATTATATCATTCCGGCATCTCCAGATTGCCCAGCAAACAGCAGCCACTCCCACCCAAATCAAATTCCTAATCTTTTTAGATTGATTAGAAAGCTATGAGCCAAACATATGCCTAATCGAATTAGATGGAGTCAAACCTGTAGCGTAAGAAATTATCCTCCAAACCATTCTCGCGTACGGGCAATCTAAGAAAAGATGATCTATAGACTCATTAATATTATAGCCACAACATTTTTGGCTACCCGTCTAGTTCTTTTTAGCGAGATTATTTTTTGTTAAAACCACTCCCTTTTGCATATACCAAAGGAAGATTTTAATTTTGAGAGGAATCTTTAGTTTTCAAATACTCTTATGTCGAAATGGTGGGTTTCTATCTATCAGATGTAGATAGAGAGAGCGAACTGTATATGACCTGGATGTGGTCATATTCCAGTTGAAATTATCAGACTCGTCCACCAAGTTGACATGGGCGATTTGCGCTACAAGGTTTTGCCATTCAAGCAATTTATTATCCACCAACGCTCTCCTGAAGGATACCTGGAGATGCGACGTGGCCATAACTTTAGCCACTGTTGCGTGTGGATCCCTCACTATATTGTAGATTGATGGATATTTAACTTTGAAAGGTCTGTCTCCTATCCATGTATCTTCCCAGAATCTGGTCTTGGACCCATCCTTTACCACAAAAGAGCCAAGGCCGAACACCTCATCTTTAATCTTCATGAGGCCTCTCCAAAAATGAGAGTCATAGGATCTTGCCTTTACCTGGGTTAGTGACTTGGAATGTAGATATTTATTAGTTAGTAGCTTTTGCCACATGCCACCGGTATTCAGCAGGTTTACAAGCCACTTAGCCAATAAACACTTATTCTGCAATTGCAGATTTACGATTCCAAGTCCTCCTTGGTCCTTAGGATGACACAAGATGTCCCACTTGACAAGTCGGTATTTATGTTTATCTGATGATCCTTGCCAGAAAAACCTTGATCTAAATTTGTCAAGGTTTTTGAGAACCCCTTTGGGAATTTCAAAGAAGGACATCATGAACATGGGTAGGCTACTAAGTACTGAGTTTAAAAGGACTAGCCGCCCTCCATAGGACATATATTTCGCTTTCCAACAAGAGAGCTTTTTCTCGAAGCGTTCCTCTATTTTTCTCCATTCAAAATTTAGGAGTTGCTTGTGGTGCATAGGGATCCCTAGATATCTGAAGGGATATTCACCAGCATTACAACCAAAGAGATTAGTGTAGGCATCTTTCATCTCTTTGGGGGCACCAAAACAGAATATTTCGCTCTTGTAGAAGTTGATCTTGAGACCTGATAATTGCTCGAAAGCACATAGCAAAAGTTTGAGATTTTTTGCTTGTTCCAGGTCATGGTCAATAAAGATGATAGTGTCATCCGCATATTGCAGTATTGATAAACCATCCTCTACAAGATGAGGAATTACACCTCATATTTGATCATCGGCTTTTGCTCTCTTGATCAGGAGAGTCAGCATATCAGCCACGATGTTAAATAAGATAGGTGACATAGGGTCCCCTTGACGGAGTCCCCTCTTAGTTTGGAAGTATGGGCCGACATCATCATTAACCTTGATTCCCACACTTACTCCTGTCACCATACATTCAATCCACCTACACCACTTGGAGGAGAACCCTTTCATGCGTAGGGTTTGCTGCAATAATGGCCATTTGACCTTATCATACGCCTTTTCGAAATCGATCTTAAGAATGATCCCATCTCGATTTTTTGTATGTAGTTCATGGATAGTTTCGTGTAGGATGACTACTCCTTCCATGATATTCCTGCCAGGCATAAAAGCTGTTTGTGTGGGGCTAACCACCATCTTAGCTACATGGTTCAACCTGTTTGTGGCAACTTTAGTGAAGATTTTAAAGCTGACATTAAGGACACAAATGGGTCTATATTGTTGAATCCTAGTAGCGTCAGCCACTTTCGGGATAAGGGTGATGATCCCAAAATTTAGGCTGAAGAGGTTTAAATCCTCCCGGTGGAAGTCCGAAAAGAGAGCCATCAGGTCATCCTTGATCACATTCTAGAATACCTAATAAAATTCTGTGGGGAAACCGTCAGGTCCCGGAGCCTTATTATGCTCCATCTGAAACACCGCATTTCGCACTTCGGCCTCATCGAATTGACTAATGAGGGCATGATTTTCCTCCAGGGAGACTTGGGGAATATCCCCGATTTGATCCTCCCGTAGTGAAATTTCCTATTCATCCGGAGGTCCAAAGAGATTCTTATAATAATGGGTGATATGGCTCTTAAGTTGGTCAACTCGGATAACCCTTCCTTGATCATTCTCAAGTTTGAAGATATGTTGTTTTCTGTGTTTACCATTAGCTACTAGATGGAAGAACCTAGTATTATTGTCTCCTTCTAGTAGCGTTTTGACCTTTGCCCTTTCGTACCATTTTATCTCTTCTTCTCTTAAGAGAGACACTAGACTCTCTTTTAGGTAGTGTTTCAGATCCAACTCCTGAGCGGAGAGAGGAATCGCCTCCGCTTTCTTATCCAGTTTCTCAAGAATAGTGAGAAGTCTTTTCTTCTCTTTTCTATAAGTTCCAGCGGTGTGTTTGACCCATCCTCTGAGATGTTGTCTGAGTCTTCGTATTTTATTCTGCCACCGCTCGAGAGGCGAACACCCTGAGTTCTCAGATTGCCATATATTGGCAACCATATCGTAGAACCCGTCCCTAATCAACCATCCCCTCTCAAATTTAAAGGGACATTGATCGGTGTGGTGGCTAGATGCCCTCGTATTCAGGATAAGAGGAGTAT
Source organism: Panicum virgatum (assembly GCF_016808335.1). Taxonomy (NCBI): domain Eukaryota; kingdom Viridiplantae; phylum Streptophyta; class Magnoliopsida; order Poales; family Poaceae; genus Panicum; species Panicum virgatum. The sequence goes on along the minus strand of NC_053149.1, from coordinate 5,449,639 downwards.
GGTCCGAAATATTTCTATCTCTTGGTTCTACCGTTGAGAGGGGATATCTGATTTCCCACTCAGTACTAACGAGAACTCTATCAAACTTCTCAAAGGTCGGATCGTCACCCGGACCCGCCCATGTGAATTGGCGACCAGACATGACAATCTCTTTGAGATCAAGAGATTCAATAACAGCGTTAAACAAGTTAGGCCACTTGAAATCAAACTCTCCGGAGCTTTTATCCTCCGGCCCTCTCATAATATTGAAATCCCCCCCCCCAATTAGATAAGGGAGCGATTCTTTTGAGCACGTGTTAACCATTTCAGCCAAAAAAACTTGTTTGTTTTGCTGTTTTGCTGGGCCGTACACCGTATATAGCACAAATTTGAAGTCATCGTGTTTGGATCGTAGGATAAATTTCACATAGAAATCTCCCTCTGCGATGGCTCCAATATCAAAAACCTCCAAATCCACCCCAAGGAGGATGCCTCCTGATCTACCGTGAGGTGTCATACTGTGCCAGATGAATTCCCGGCCAGCGCACAACTTTTTTAATATATGATCAGGAAACTCATCCCTCTCGGTTTCAGAGAGAGCAATAAAATTTATTTGCTCCTCTTTTACTAAGTCCGCCAAAAATATGTGTTTAGCCAAGTCTCCAAGACCTCTGCTATTCCAGAATACTCCTTTCATTTGAGTTTAATTTTCGAAGGAGTTTTTGGCTTTTTCGGGAGTCTGCCGTTTTTGGGATTTTTGGCAGCGGTAGACTTTTTCTTTCTACGGACAGGAGATAGATCGATAATGTGATCCACCTCCGTATCCTGCTTCTCATTTAGATTACCACTCACATAGCTGAGAACTGCTTCTTGTCTATCTTCCTTCTCATCACTCTCGGCATGACTAAATTTAGATTTTGATTTATCTAATTTTTTGCTAGCTTGAAGCGCTAATATATCAATTTCTAGATTTTTGATAGCAATAGTAGAGGATTTAATAGCCGACGCAGTAGAACCTAGGTTGATGCCTATATTATTAAGGTTCGAAGTAATGCAATTATCTGAAAAGCTAGTAAAAGACGAACATGTAGATTCGAGGTTCTTTTTTGCCGCCATTCTCGCAGTCTTCTTCAAGGTATGTTCATCTGTCGTGGCCTTGTTTCTGGCGCTCCTGCGCACTGTGGGCTCCTCCACCAAGTTCCGACCCTTGGCTTGCTGATTCGCCGCAGGGACCTTGGCGGTCAGTGCCTCTTCGGTTCCCAATGGTGCCTCGGTCGGCTCCCAGGGAGGCGCCAGCCCGGCCACCATTTGCTGGTCGCCCAGTTCCTGTTCTGGCTGCACAGGTCCATGCACGGGCTGCACAGGACCATGCAGCGGCAGCCCGGGGTGTGCCGCAAGGGCCGCCCCAGCCTGGTCGTTCACGATGCCGGTCAGCGCCGCATCCTCCCCGAGCTCGGTCGGCTGCTCTAGCTCGCCCGCGCTTGTATCCACCGGGGAGGCGAGTTGCCCGGCCACCGCGGCAGCGCCTCCGCCAGAGTCGGCGCTCCTCGGCGCCGGTGAACTCTCCGGCTCCAATGTCGGCCGGTTCCCATTGCTGGGTGGCGGCATCTCCACCCCAGCAGGGCACAGCGCTGCTCCGCCTGAGCCAGCGCATGCCCCAGGTCGCGGTGACGGCCGCGGGGTGCCGGCCGCCGCATCGGCCGACAGGGAGGATATATATGTTTATGAAAATTGTGGGCTGAATTCGATGATGGAATCTTCAGGACATTTAAAAGATTTTATTCGCTAACCTACATTCTATCATATATTAATAAGATAAATGTCGAAATTTGTCATTAATGGTGTATAAAGATTGTTGTTCATAGAAAATTTAATTAATAAAAACTCATTCGCATTTTTCAAATAGTATTTTGGTTTTTTTAATAAAAAGGATCGATCAATTTTCTTTGTGAAAGAAATCTGACTTATTTCTGAGCAATATATTTTAATCAAATTAAGTTTCTACCTAGGACAGGATCAATTTTAAAACTTTGTTTAACGTAACTATTGTGGTGGTGGATGCATTTATATAGAGTTTACCATATATTTTAATGATTTAAAAAGTCTGATTAAGAAATCTGACTTATTTCTGAGCAATATATTTTAATCAAATTAAGTTTCTACCTAGGACAGGATCACCTCTTGTTGTGGTGGTAGAGGCATGAGGGTACAATTCAACTCACCGGATTTAAATTCCAGTGCCCGCAAATATGGATACACAAGTATTCTCAACGATTTATGTACAAGCACCAGATGTGAGGCACCTTAATTTGTGGCATTGTGCGCATGCGAATGCGTGGTGTCATGTGCGGTGATGTGTGTGTGTGTGTGTGTGTGTGTGTGTGTGTGTGTGTGTGTGTGTGTGTGTGTGTGTGTGTGTGTGTGTGTGTGTGTGTGTGTCATCCTTTGTAATCACAAAGTGTCCACTAGGAACGGTTTGATTATTAAACAACACAACTTAATTCTATAAGCCTTTTATCGGGCCAAAGCTATTAATAGTAGAATAGCTCAGAAAAGGATTGCAGTATATTTGTCATGATGACCTGCATCTATCATAGAAATTTTATGAGAGGAATAAAAAATAAATACAGTTAGAATCAAGAGAAATAAATCCCACTCCCTGTCACAATCAAGTCCATTGAACCAGGGAGGCAAAATGACATGCTCAATTCGCCAAGTGTCCCATTTGTCATGTCTGATACTAGCTAGTGTCCACTGATTCAGCCGTATAAGCCAAACCATGCTTAATGTTGTATACACTGCCTCCATCACTCTTATCCCCTTGTAGCTACTTCTTCAAGCAAGGGGGCCCATAAGCACAAATTTGGGTCCCCTTTTACTCCCTTTTGTGCTAACCCATGAAGTGGACAAAGGAACATGATTCAATGGCCAAATCTTAGCTAAAATACGGTGTGAATTGATCACTAAGCAGATAAGGATAAAAGTGGATTCGATAACATCTTGTTTGGGATATTATAATTAGGATATATAATAATGCGTTGCATTACACAGACATCACTTGAGTTCAATAATAAATAAATATTTTGTACTATCAAACAACATCACCGATGCACATGTGTCTATGTAAAATACCTGTCCTTTTCACAATATTAATGCAGCTATATATAAATAATTTTTTATGTCACTGCAAAATGCATGTCTTTCATTCAAATCATAGCATTTCCATGTCATATATTTATTATCTTAGTAGAATAGTCAAAAGAACATATCGCATTCACTCCCAAATCTAAAAGTCACCAAGCTGGACTGTGGTTGAGTATGAGTAGCACCGATATGGTTCTCTTGCCCGCTACCCTATCCCTAAGGCCTTGTTCGTTTCTACCCCAAACCAAGAGGGTTGGAGGGTATTGAAGGGGATTTAATCCCCTACAAGTCAAAATCCCCTTCAACCCCCTCAATTCTCTCCATCCCCTTTGGATTGATTTGCAACCGAACAAGGCCTAACAGGGGCCTGTCGCCTTATTGGATATGTTGCACCTTCGTGCTGACGGCCCAAGAAGACTAGCTGTTGACGCCTTTTACGGGACAACACACGATCGTGCTAGGTCGCGCAACGCGAGGAGGAGCTCCTTGCAGCACCTCCTGTGTGGAGCGGTCAGACCGGTCAGAGGGACCGGTCAGACCGGTCGCCGTGCAGAACGGCGACGATCCTACGAACGCTCGCCCGGGAGGGACCCGTCGGAGCAAGCGCGTGTAGGGTTGCCCTAGGCTCGGCAGACCAGCTAGGGCGTCCTCAAACGCCATGGAGACGAGAGAAGAACAGCATGTCGAGGTTGGAAAAGTAGGGTAAAGATAAAAAAGATAAAATATGTGTTTTTGATAGATTCGATTGGGTTTTTTCTTCAATCGGCCGTGACCCTTTATATTTATAGGGTGGGGAAGACTTACCCCGCAAGAAATCCTGTTTACATATCTAAATCTATTAAGAACTCTAATTGTATTCGGACTCCTCCTAGACCGGTCAGACCGGTAGGACCTACCGGTCAGACCGGTTGGTCATGCCAGACCGTCTACAAACGTCTAGACCGGTCAGACCGCCTGGACACACCGGTCATACCGGTCTGTTCAGGTTACTGCCAATTTTGATCGTCAACATATGCCCCCCTGTTCTTTGGCAAAGCTTGCGTGCCAAAGGACACTTCTCTGGACCAAAATTGTCTAAGGGCGACGATTAACAATACGTCGGCCACACATTATATTTAAACATGCTAAAATAGCCGAACTAAGAGAACTAGCATGTAACAATTTCTATCTTACGATCAGCAAACTATTTCGGCTTTACATTCCTTAGCATGTTCAATAACAAAAATCTTGAGACGGCCAATGCGGCCGATTATACAAATCATAGCTCCTTGGTAAAGTATAAAACTGATAATCATAATATGGCAGCCAAGGATTTTGACCAAACCATGGATTAAACAAACCTGAATATGCAGACCATGGTACATGCATCGACGGGATGAATGACGAAGACCAATACGATGACTGTTGATGCTTTCTTGATCTTGGTGATGAAGAACTCCTTTTTCGTTTGCCTTTCAATTGATTGCTTTGTTTTTGCGCAGATATCTTCTTGTATTTATCCAGAAGCTCCTCAAAGGTTGGCTTGATCCTATCTTTTTCACCTCCAGACTTTCCAGGTTCAGACCGGTCCTGTCAAAACCGATATAGATGCTCTTATCTTACCTCCAGCCGAACTTGAACATTGTTCGACTATATTGTTTGAAGTATGGTCTCCATTGGGGATAATCTGAGCAACGGAACTAGCCGATGTTTCTTCAACGGTCTGCTTTTCTTTATCTTGTGTCAAATCTGAATTTTTATTCAATCGCCCATATTTTTTGACACGATAAACTTGATTGATCACCATGTGTTTCTTTTTCTGCACAGGCCGATTTTTTGGATCAAAACGGCCATTATTTGTAGGTGATGGCTTACTAATTGCCGGCTCCCTATAGGTAATATAATTTGGGCACAAATATGTAAGAAGAGACAGCATATAGGAATTAAAATACCATGACGGATAAAAACAAGGCATACTATAATAAGACCCGTATGGTATATGTGTAGACGACCTATGTGATGAAAACGGCATTGAATTAGGAAAATTATTCGTCTGCCGATTTCGATCATGGAATTGTTGTCTTGGAGTAGATCTTGAGTGTTTTGGATGTTTTAGCCGACTAGCATCATTATTTTGTTTTCTGAATTTAGCCGGAAGATTTCCAAGAAAGGGCTTCGGCTTTTCCTTTTGATGCTTGTGACGGCCTTTGGATTCAACAGTTTTCCAGACACCAATCTCGGGTTTTTTGGGTTTAACCATATTAGGTTTTGAATTATTTGGCGAAACCCTGGGAGAGGCGGTTAAACTGGTCGGATAACCGGTCAGACCGGTTGCGGTGCAATCGGAACCTTTGACTATGTTTTGTTGCCCCCCGAGCGTAGAAGTACTAAACTTAGTTTCTGTGCTCTTGCTAGGGAAATTTGGCTCAACAATTTCGGCTTGGGACGGCCGAATTGTATCTTGACTAGCAACATTATGCAAAATTTCGCAAGGATTACTAGTCGCCTTTTCAATAGCCGATTTTTGAATAACAGGAATTGCAACTGAACTATCTTTCTTATCAATCAAATGCTTGACAAAACCAGATAGAATGTCAGATAAAGTACCTGAAGATTGCATCTCCATTAATACATCAATGGTAGATGGTGTCTGCAACTCCTTTATCTTAACGACTCCATGCTCTGTTATACGAAAGCAAGACAAAAGTAGACCTTCGACTGCTTTGTCGTATTCTCGCCGATACTCTTCAAGTAGTTCTTCAGATGATGCTGGATTGCTAGGGTTTGACAAATCGGCCATGATAGCCTGATTCTCGTTCCCCAGTGGAGTCGCCAAAATATGTTGACGCCTTTTACACGCCAACACACGATCGCGCTAGGTCGCGCGACGCGAGGAGGAGCTCCTTGCAGCACCTCCTGTGTGGAGTGGTCAGACCGGTCAGAGGGACCGGTCAGACCGGTCGCCGTGCAGAATGGCGACGATCCTACGAACGCTCGCCCGGAAGGGACCCCGTCCGGGCAAACGCGTGTAGGGTTGCCCTAGCCTCGGCAGGCCAGCTAGGGCGTCCTCATGGAGACGAGAGAAGAACAGCATGTCGAGGTTGGAAAAGTAGGGTAAAGATAAAAAAGATAAAAGATGTGTTTTTGATAGATTCGATTGGGTTTTTTCTTCAATCGGCCGTGACCCTTTATATTTATAGGGTGGGGAAGACTTACCCCACAAGAAATTCTGTTTACAGATCTAAATCTATTAAGAACTCTAATTGTACTCGGACTCCTCCTAGACCGGTCAGACCGGTCGGACCTACCGGTCAGACCGGTTGGTCATGCCAGACCGTCTACAAACGTCTAGACCGGTCAGACCGCCTGGACACACCGGTCAGACCGGTCTGTTTAGGTTACTGCCAATTTTGGTGGTCAACACTAGCTTGAATTTTAACATATGCATGCACATATCCCTTACGGTGGGGTCATAGGTATTTTTTTTTCAAAATACACTACACTATGCTCACATACACGCGCATACACTCACGTCTATGAATATACTCGCATGTAACCTTATTCCAATAAGCACCTTTGAGTTGTCAATGGGCGTGCATGTCGGTTACAACTGTAAAAAATAATATTGGTTAAATTATCGATAAAAATGCAATACCGTTGTTTGAGTTAATGACTGGAAATTGAGTGGGTAGGTTGTTCCACCACAAGAAAGATTATCAGCTGAGTTACGCTCAGTTCGATCCTACACTTTGGATGTCGTCGTTTCTAACTTCAAATGTATATCATGATTGATCAAAATCTCTCCTTTAGTATCTGGCAAGAATGAAGTGTACTCTGTCGTGCTGTAGAATCTCTCATCTGAAAAGAGCACTGCCTCTCCCTGTTCATTCATGGCATGAAAAAACAGGGAATCTCTCGTAAAGGACGATAGGCAAATTAACGCAGTGATCATACTTCGACACGCAGCAGGCCGGCGCAGAGATTTTGCTTCTGTCATTCACCTTGGCAGGACGTAAGGCCGGATGGCACCTATACGTCCTTGCTTGCGTGTGGTGCCTTTTGGCAGTACGCACAGAGCATGTGTGCGTGTCTCTATGTGCGTGTATGTGAGCATAGTCTCTCGTTCCCTCAGTCCCTCACACACATTGGTCTTCTTTACCAACAATATGTTGATATTATGTTAATGATATGTAGATTTAAACAAACCATTTGTACCGACAACCAATGCTTCAGTTATCTAATGAGGTTTCGTGGACAATAGTCATCACGGATGATTCATGTTGAGGAACCTTCTCTTTTTATTGGGGCCATCACAACCATTGTACCCCAATAGGAGGGGAAACCCTGTTGGATCACGAAACTTTTAAACCCTCTACGGTGAACGATTTCTCTTTGTTTTTGAACACATGACAGTACTGACAAAATAATTAGGTCATGTATTTGAAACTAAGTGAGTAAAACACACACTAACATCTATACCTAACTGTGCTTAGTTTAATTGTGACCGCCGGATCACCCTTTGGCGTTAGCGTCGTCGTTCTTTGGTCGTTTCTCTTGGAGCATGCGTCGTCACGTAGCTAGTACACTCCTACGTACGCCTGTAGGAGTGATTGGTTGGTTGGTAGGTTTCGTTACTCCGATCCTTTCCCCATTTATTTTCCCCGGCGGCCGTCTTGGCCGCATCTCCGATCCCTTCGCAGTGGGTGAGATCAGCATATCAACATTTGTCTCCACCTGCTATGCATGCCCCAGCTACCTTCAGGCTGCATGCATAATCTACTCGAATACCTAACCAGGGCGCGCGGGCTCATGATTAGCCGCCCTGCCATTAGTTTACCACCAGCTCCGGCTGCTCGATCGCTAAGTCCTCCAACAAGACTACCTCAGCTGGTTTATAGAAGTCCAACCCTTTATTTTGCTTACATGAAAGAAAAAGAAGGTGAGGAGAGAGACTTTACTGTCTCTTCTTCATGCTATATAGAGAAAGAGGAAAAGTGAGCAGTCAATCCACTTGATTAATGAGAGGTTGTGAGACCTAAGATGTTTTGAACAGTATGTGGCAATTTTAGTGTATGAAACATGAGGGGGTGCCAAGACCAGACCATGTCATGATGGCTAGCTTGACAAATTCGGTCCAATGTATTGCACTACCTTGCACCTCACCATGGATTCAAATGGAGCCCGCAAAAGTAGCATTTCTACCTCTCCCTCCCCTCCCCTCCCCTCCCCTCTCCTCGGTTCCTTTGCACCGCACTCCTCCCCCCTCCCCTACTTCTACTGCACCGATGGTGTGACGGTCGCGCCGGTGCTCGCTCCCACCAGGCCGCCGCCACCACTGCCGCCACCACCACCACTACCTCCACCTCGCCTTCCTCATCCCACCCACCCCTGTTGCCACGTTGCTGCCTCTGGATCGTGGCCTCCCTCTCCCGCCATGGGCTGCGTGCACGGTCGCCAGGACCACCCCATGGTCTCCAAGCCGCAGCAGGAGGGGCCCGACTCCTCCGATGCCCTTTATTTTGCTTACATGAAAGAAAAAGAAGGTGAGGAGAGAGACTGTACTGTCTCTTATTCATGCTATATAGAGAAAGAGGAAAAGTGAGCCGTCAATCCACTTGATTAATGAGAGGTTGTGAGACCTAAGATGCTTTGAACAGTATGTGGAAATTTTAGTGTATGAAACATGAGGGGGTGCCAAGACCAGACCATGTCATGATGGCTAGCTTGCCAAATTCGGTAATATATTGCACCACCTTGCACCTCACCGTGGATTCAAATGGAGCCCGCAAAAGTAGCATTTCTACCTCTCCCTCCCCTCCCCTCTCCTCGGTTCCTTTGCACCACACTCCTCCCCCTCCCCTACTTCTACTGCACCGATGGCGCTGCGGTCGCGCCGGTGCTCGCTCCCACCAGGCCGCCGCCACCACTGCCGCCACCACCACCACTACCTCCGCCTCGCCTTCCTCATCCCACCCACCCCTGTCGCCGCGTTGCTGCCTCTGGATCGTGGCCTCCCTCTCCCTCCATGGGCTGCGTGCGCGGTCGCCAGGACCACCCTATGGTCTCCCAGCCGCAGCAGGAGGGGCCCGACTCCTCCGACGCTGCCGCGGTGAAGAGGGAGTGCCGATCGCGGTCGTCGCGCTCCACCGCGGTGAGAAGCCGGTGCAGGTGTAGAGGGAGCGCCGGTCGCCGTCGTCGCACTCCGCCACCGGGGCACCGGCTACCGCGGCGCATGCGGAGGTGCTCAGGAGCTTCGCCAACAAGGCGCGCGACAAGCAGGTGGGGAGGCGATGGGAGGGCAGAGGTGCTCAGGGCCAGTAGGGTGGCGGAGGTGCTCGGGGTCCGGTGGGGAGCAAGTTGTGCTTGGACTTTCTTTCTCCTCATTGCCCCGAGTGCCGGGACAGGCTACCGGTGCAAGCGAACACTAAGCTAGCACCTTCGCTCCAACGTTGCATCCCCTCTCATTCTTTCTCTCTCTTCTTGGCACCCCTTTAGAACAACACTGCCTATATATAAGACAAACATATAAAGATGTAGTCTTTTTACTGTCTCTTGTATGAGGTGGAAAAACTTAGAGCTAGCTATTACACTAGCTCAACCATATTGGAGACACCTAAGCTAAGCTTGAAGGAGCAGCGGCGATGTCTATTCATCACGCGTGGGGGTGCGATGCGCCGTGTCACAGAAGGTCCAGCCATGGCACCGCCAGTGCTCCGCCACCGTCGCCGGTCGTCCAGCCGCCGGGTTAGGGGGGTTTGGGGTTGCCGGAGTTGGGGTTAGGGTCGTGGTCGGGGTTGGGATTCTCGAGTTTCGTGGGATAGAGGGTCGCTGAGGGACTGCCGGCTCACCGGTGGGGCCAGTCGAGACGGCAGCGAGATGGTGCGGCGGGGGCACCGCCTCAGCGGGTGTTAGGAGATGGCGGCCGGGCAGGGATGGTGGCGAGGGAGGTGGAAACCTGATCAATTAGTGACGGCAGTGGTAGAGGCCAGCGGCAGAGGCACCGGAGTGGTGCCAGAAGAGGTAAGGGAGAAGCACAACCGAAATAATTGCATTTTTAGGACTGCAAACATTGACTTCTCGTGATTTTGCCACTCATGAAATGTGGGTTCAATAGCAAAACTGTAAAGGTCAATGTTTGTAGTCCTATTTTTGCAAATTTCTCGCAACCAGCGTGTTCTCCTGCAGCTAGCTAGCGGGTGTGTCAGCTACATGCCTGGCGGCCTGCCCTGTCTGCATAATCAACTTGCATTGCCCTTGCCGCCGCAGCAGGATCGGATGGATCCGATCGATCTGATGCGAGGCCGATCGATCGGGGCGTTGCACGAATAATCTGGTCCATGCTGCTCAGAGATCATGATCGAGATCAACCATGCCCGGCAGGCGGGCATGGACGGTGGATACGGCGCAGAGGAGGCCCAGCTCGTGCTCGGGCGTGCTCCAGTCAGTGTGACAGGAATGGAAGGAGAACACGGCGACATCGACCAATCAAGCAAGCTGGTATCCTCGATCGACGGACCGACCGGGTCGAGCTGTCCATGTTTGACCGCAGCCTAGGCGGCATGCCGATGCGGATCCGTGCGCGTGCGCGCACGCTGCCTGCTGCGGCGCGCCACGCCTCCGTGCCCGGCCGACTGGCGGGCGGCCGATCAAGTGGTCCAAGGATCGGCGATCGGCGCCCACACCACATGCCGGCATGCCGCCGCGGATCCAGCTAGCGAGGACGAAGAGGCGGCGGCATTGAGCCGGAGGCACAGTACCGGCCACCCTAGGGGACGCGCCAGCCTACACGGCCGGCCTGCTGCTCCGTGCCGCCCATGAAACCTAGCAACAAGACCGCGCAAGTTGCAGCGGGCGTGACGCGAGCCGTGAGGCAAGCGAGCGAGCCAGCGGGCGCGCCGCGGCGTCGAGACGCGCCGCAGGAACGCCCAGTCGAAGGGACAAGTGCGCCCTGGCATCGGTTTGGACAAGCGCGCCCAGGCAAAGCGACGCTGGCTGTGTTTAGATTCAAATTTTCTCTCTCCAAACTTCACTATTCACCTATTACATCAAATCTTTTACCTTATGCATGGAGCATCAAATCTTTTACCTTATGCATGGAGCATTAAATGTAGGTAAATAAAAAACTAATTGCATAGTTTTGATGCACATGACGAGACGAATCTTTTGAGCCTAGTTAGGTCACGATAGGACAACAATTACCACAAACAAACGAAAAGTGTTACAGTGTGCTACAGTGTCCGATGTGATCCTTTTTATCACAATTTTACGAATCTAAACACAGCCGCTGACGATCGACGACGCGCCGTGGGTAACACTGACACGTTAACACGCGGCGGGTGGGGGCAAATAACCTACAGACCGGGCCGCTTCACACTCGTCACTGCCCAGTGTTACCCTTGCTGCTGCTAGCATAGCAGCTAGCCATCCCTGTTGATGGAGGGAGCTGTGCGCCTGCAGATGCGTCCCGTCCGGTGCCGGGCAGGCAAGGTACAGCACGTACACGCGCATAAAGCTTGGCCTGGCCTGGCCACGATCTGTTCCACGTAGCTGCAGAGAGAGAGAGATGCGCGTCGTCCTCTAGCACAAGGGGGATCGATCAGTGTCGCTGGCGGCCTGGCGCCCATCGGCCGTCACCTCGACTGACTGATAGATGGCGAGCGGGCACGCTAATAAGGCTGTGTTTAGATTCGTAAAATGGTGGTAAAAAAATCACATCGAACACTATAGCACACTATAGTATTTTTTGTTTATTTGTGATATTTGTTTGTGATAATTATTGTTCTACCATAACCTAACTATACTCAAAAAATTCGTCTCATTTTATACATAGATTTAATATGACAGGTGAATAGTAAAATTTAGACAGAATTTTGGGACTAAACACAGGCCAAGACGACGCTGCCACCGTGTGCTTTTGCAGCGCTTGGAAGCACCGCGCTGCAAGCGAGCTGCCCGCTACGCATCCAAAATGGAGCATCGGGGAGCACGTATGGGTGGTAAAGATAACATTTTGAATTAGAAAATTTAAAGATCGATTCTAAAAAAATAGAACTCTAGTCTTATATAATTTTGAACTAAAAATTTTAAAAGCTTTATTGTACGGTAAAAGTCTACTAGTACCGTGTCCTGTTACCACCCCTGGGAGCACGACGCCTCCATGCCTAAGCGGTCAAAAGGGGGGCGCAGGTGTCGACCGCCCACTGGCGCCGCGGCGGCCGCTCGTGGGCGAAAAAGGCGCGGTAAAAAAAACAGCCTGCGCGCGAAGCGACCGCACCGTGTAAGTTGTAACGATGGAGACGCCATGGCTACACAGTTTTTACTTTTTCACTCACTCCCGTGACCGACCGGGAAGGTAGATTATTTACGGCGAAAATATTATTCTCGACAGATTAATGTTGGTGGACGGTGGTGGTACATTGCCCGCGCGCGCGCGCTTTTTATCTTCGCTGGAAGTTGAGGTACTTGATGGCGAGGGCGAAGACGACGGCGAAGAGGACGCAGAAGCCGGCGACCATGGCGGCGACGACGCCGAGGAAGTCGTGGCGGAACCCGAAGTGCTCCTGGAGGAACGCCGCCACGGTGGTGGAGGTGGCGCCGTCGGCGAGCAGCAGGGGCTGGTCCAGGTCACCGAACTGCGACGTCAGGAGGCCGTAGAGCGTCCACGACACCGGGTTGGCCCAGTAGTACCACCGCCACCACACGGGGATGCGCTGCGCGCGTTCATCGGAGAGAACCAAATGAACCAAATTGGTCAGTGCTGCTGCCATGGGGAAAAAAAAGATGCGGCTGATAACATGGGCACAACGTGCACTGTTCATTTGCAAGTGTCAACATGAGGTTACACCATTGAAGGCTTTCTAGAAGTAGAAATTTGATGGGAAAGGGGTTTAAATAAACTTTACAAGTACTTAACACTAAGAACGTGTCTTTCTAAAACTCCTGACAAGTCCTCCGGCTTGGAGGTAGTTGTTGCCCGAGAACCTACTATTGGGCCCATGAGAGAGATAGAGATAGAGCATTAGTGCAGCTAAAGCCCAACTCAAACAAAATATGGACCCACCTAGCAACCCTCTACTCCCAGAAACAACAAAAAGAAAAAAAAAACTTGACAACGGCATTGTATTAAGAAGAAGACCTTCTCACACAGGTCAAGAAAACCCCCGAACCCCTGCTCCCACCTATACATAGTGGCCCGTCGCCTTGTGAGTTAGGCCGGACCTCAAACCATGCTTTGGATATGGGAACAGGCGAGGGGATTTTTTTACCCTGCACTGCCTACCGGAAAATCCGCCCCCGAGGGGGATCGAACCCCGGTCGGCAGGCATAGCCAGTCGCATCGGCAGGCCGTTCGCAACAAAAAGAAAATAAATAATAAGGGGGTAATCCATTTTGCAATTGGTTCCTTCTATTGGAGGATAGCTCTTTATTCTGATTCGGCTAGCTCTGATGTTCAGAACAACATTCCAGTCACTTCAAGTAACTAGTGTATAATGTATTTTTTGTATTTTATTCCTGGATATGGCGATGACCACAGCTAATCACTCTGAAATGCAATGAAGAAAAAACATCTTAAAAAATATCTAAGATTTTTTATCATATCATTCCGTCCGGTGCAACTTTTTAGATGACATGTCACATGCAAAATTCACAATTATTGGTAGGCTATAGAAGAGAAATTGCCTAGAGGACGTTAGGTGCGAATTACGGGGGGCTGCAAGTTTATCCCATACCTTTCTCGGGATCATGAATCCGCAGAAGAGATTCCACAGCGTGTAGAATGGAGCAGCAATAATAGGCGCAACCAAATGGTTTGGAGTGATCGCCGTCGTCATCATGCCGTAGAAGGTGAAGTACAGCAACGTGAAGTACATGAAGAACAGGTACCACAGGAACTTAGCTGCTGTCCACTCAAATGATCCCAAACTGTAGAAGATTGTGCCGTAGATAAGGGACTGCACAAGGATGTAAGGGAACTCCACAGTGACCTGTGAAATAGCAATTGTTAGCCCATGATACGAGCACCATATATGAAGAATAACAATAAAGTCTTAGTCCCAAGCAAGTAAAAGTGTTCTGACGGGAATTACCAGAGAAAATGCAAAAGGCAATGCTGAATACATCCCAGCAGCTCGCTCTCTGTAGGATACAAATCTTTCGATGGCGATCACTGGCTGAACAGAAGTCGCATTGGTAATTCCTATGAACAACACTGCTGCATACATGGCGCCCATGGCATTGAATATGTCATGTTGGGTCTCCCTGGCAATTACAAAGCAACAAAATGGTGCTAAGTTCAGGTTGCCAGTTTGGGAACTGTGTATATGTAATTTCGCAGAACAATCCGTGGACATACCTTCTAGAACCGAATTTCCAGCAAATAGTTCCAAACATCAAAGAAATGATAACTGTGTAGAAGAATCGAACTGCGGTATATTGAGGGTTCCTCCAGTATGATAGGTTTTGCTTCCATAAGCAAGCAATATACTGAGCACAAAACGGTTGGGCATACTTCGTCGCGAAAGTAAGTTCTTTTGATTCACTGCTCGGTCTGCTCAGGACCTCAACGATTTCTCTGGTCTGCCTGAAATACAGAAGCATTACCAGATGAGTGAGGAAAAGGTGAATCCAAAAACTTAAAGAGAATTTTTCTAGTGTATTTGTATTTACTGAAATAATTTTGATTGTCGATAGTATTCAGCAAAATCCACTCCAAGAATCTGCTCCATTTGAGTACTTGTGACTTCCAACATCCATGCAGCAGGATTATAGCCATCCCTGATTTTGGGCACTCCTGGAATCGCCTGTACGAAAATATGAGGATGTGAGGACAGAGGCTTTGTGTAAGTTTGCATCAGTGAGGAAACACATACTGAAGGATATACCTCAAAAAAGTCAACCAGATTGCGTGATTTGGCACCTAAGGGGCCAGCATATATAAGTTGCCCTCCACGCTTCATGAACAAAAGCTGAACACCATACGCATATAAGTTAGGAGAGGACAACTTTGCAGTCTTTATAGATGGTAATAGCAGGGGGGAACAGTAGGTTCAATAAATGAGAGTGATACCAGTAAAACTTCTAACAAACAGGGTTCAGATTACAATTTGGCATCACAATGATTGCTAACTTAGATGTAACATTTTTTCTTTTCTTTTTTGGTGAAATTGGAACCCAGTATATACATAACTAATTAGCAGACATTTCATCAGAGGATATAAAATCTTTGGAATGTTTAGATTGGTATTAATCATTTCTGATGCGTATGAAATGGATAGCATATATAATGTCAACTCAATTATTTCTTGTACCTCATCAAATGATTCGAATATGTCAATACTTGGTTGATGGATGGTGCAGACAATGGTCCGTCCTGTATTAACGATATTTCGCACAGTCCTCATCACAATGGCTGCAGATCTAGCATCCAATCCTGATGTGGGTTCGTCCATGAAAACAATAGAAGGATTTGCAACTAGCTCCACAGCAATTGTCAACCTTTTACGTTGTTCTGTAGATAAACCATTTACCCCAGGCAGACCAACAAGAGCACCACTTAAGGGATTCAACTCAACGAGTTCCATGACCTCTTCAACAAAAGCCTATGAAAGTGAACACCAAGGATAATGAGGACAAAAGGGGCATGCAACATATAGCAAACCGGGAAAAAAACATTCAGGAAAAGCATACCCTTTGAGTGTCAGCATCAACATGAGAAGGCAACCGGAGGCATGCTGAGTATAACAAAGACTCAATCACAGTCAAGCAAGGTGAATGGACATCATTCTGTTCACAATACCCAGAGATCCTAGTGAAGGTCTCTTGGTTCTTAGGATACCCAGATATAGTAATGCTTCCCTCTATGAGACCTCCAGTCTTCCGGCCAGCTAAAACATCCATGAGGGTAGTTTTGCCAGCTCCACTGACCCCAACAAGTGCTGTCAGTATTCCTGGCCTGAATGCTCCAGTGACATCAACAAGCAGCTGTAGTCGGTCTTCTGCTATGCCTTGCTTTTTTAATTCCTGCTAGCAAAACTGGATTATGAATGAATAAATACATATCTTTTCTTTTCTGAGTAACCTCAGTCGTACAAATGATCCACCTCTGACATACCTCTGGTACATCAACGTAGTAGTTGATATTCCTAAAGCACATTGAAAGAGGTTGAAAAGGTAACACCATACCCTTCTGTTCCTTGAGATTACCTGCTAGTCAACCGCAGTCATCAGTATGCATGAATAGGAGTCACACGCTTACCAAGGAGAAGAATGCTCTTCTTATGTGAGTCATGAAAAGATATTTCATTCTTTCTAAAATTACCACTTAATGAATTTGAGTGCAGATAAGATCTTAGCTCCAGGGCTACCCTGTCATTCTTCCTCCTAGAATCCTTGTGCCGAATTTTATCTTTGGACACAACAGCTTGCAGATTACCAATAGCTGTGAAGAAGCAATAAGTTGAGAGTGAGAAAACTATTACAAATAAGTTGAAGTTCTTTTGGCCTTCAAAGGGAAACATAAACTTACGGTTGAGAATCGTCAAGAACATTGTGAACAAAATGTTCAAAACAACTGCATAACCAAACAATGCTCCAACACCAATCCAGAACCAGTATTTTTCATTGAATAACCCATATCCAGTGAGTATCGCTTCGCCCATTGTGATGTTCTGGTTTGCGAATTGCTGAAATAAAGCAAGTATGTATCAGTAAAAAGCCATTATAGGATCATAAGAAAAAAATTGGGTATTATGCATTGGAACTATTCATGTGCATTCATGTTTTGTGTTTTGTGCAATTCAAAATATAACTGTAACAGACTGGTGCCATTTTGCGTTCCTGACATGAGATTGGGTATTAAAATCAAGTGCTACCTTGCTCCAAGAATGCCCATGGAATTCGTTGATGGAAATAGCATTTTGTGCATACATCATAGGAGAGACCCAATAACCCCAAATCCACCAGACTGGTATGCTTTCTGTTGGTTATCAAGGAAACATCAGATATATAATCTTGAAGCTACTATCAACAAGCTAAAAGATAGAGGTTCAACCTTTGGTTATGATGAATCCTCCAAGAATCATAACAACCAACAAAGCAAATGATCCAAAGGTGTTAGCAACTATCATATTACGGCCCAAAGATGCCATGACCCGGAAAAGGGCCAAAGATGTTTGGTGCAGAAAGAAAAGCAACAAAAATTGTCCCAAAAATCTGCAGATGGAAAAAAGATCAATCTTTAAATGTAAACATCTCTGATGCTCTCAGCAGAAATAAAAAAGAACAGAGTAATGCCATCTACCTTGTAAACTTGGGATCATAGCCAACTACATAATATGTTACAAGTACCCACATTCCTGATTCACAAAGTGAGATTGGGATGCTCAAGAGCCAAGAAGGAAGTGTATAAGCCCATGGTGGGTAGAAGTGCAGGTCCCTGTGCTTGTAAAGAACAGGAAGCTTTGCGACCAACATTGAGACTTCAGTGAAGCCATTGAACAGAATCATGACTATTGCAAAGTAAAGGGCTCCTAGATAAATGATTCCATCATCAACTGAATCATGGTGCATTGTTGATCTGAAAAACACTGTCATTGTGATAAGAGCAACAAGTAGAAGCTGCAAAAAAGATAGAAAATGTTAAAAACATCTTTCATTGATTGGAATGGAAAACATAACGTAAAATACACGATTCATATCAAATTCACAGCATCCAATTAGAACACAAATATGTAAGAGTCTGTGGCTCTGTGCTTATCAAAGCAGCAATAGTCTGACCTTATTTAAACAAGGTAGGATGACCTTTTCCACAAAATGCATAATAGTTATATGAGAAATTAGTCAATCACGACAACTTCAAACTTGTTATTTCAGCATGAGGAGAAGCTTTCAAGCAGAGAAGGTATCGAATGAGTTAGTGAGGGCAATGTAATTTTTGTTTCTTCTTTACTCAAGCTATCATGCAAGTTTTAGCTATTACAGTATGCATAAGTTTTTCTTGTATTAACCCTTCAGCAGTGGCCTTGTAAATGCATTTATTTATCAGTTTGATATATGCATATCCTAATTGACAATACCTGAATGAATTTGAAGACATAGATGAATGAGTTCCTTTTCATGAGGAGACGCTGCCACTGGTAGTTGGACTTGAGAAGCTCAAGCCTCTTGACACCGTAACTTGATGTACAAAGAGCTGCAGGATGATTGCGATGTCTGTTGTATGGCACAGCTAATTCCTCCTGCAATCTCTTACCAATAATAAATGTTTTAAAGGCGTCAGCAAATTTTGACACAGAAACAAACTGGTACGGATAATTGTAGTGGCACCAGTACTGCTGCTGATCTTTCTTGGACAAAACCTGCAATGAAAGAAACGTGAATACAAGAAAATCAAGTTGATAGATAAAACTAGTAAGTGTGGAGCTGCATACTTCTTGCAAAAAATCTGCCACATTTTTTCTTTCTGGACACCTGAATCCCATA
Source organism: Panicum virgatum (assembly GCF_016808335.1). Lineage (NCBI taxonomy): Eukaryota > Viridiplantae > Streptophyta > Magnoliopsida > Poales > Poaceae > Panicum > Panicum virgatum. Next base: position 5,431,057 of record NC_053149.1, on the reverse strand, counting down.
GCAGCAAAAAAGTCAACAGCATATTCACGAGGGCCCTGGTATACAATTTGACCTTCGGCTATAAGAATGACATCATCGAATAGTTCATAAGTTTCTGGAGCCGGCTGCAGCAAGGATATGATTGTAGTGCCATCAAGAGCATGTGTAGAATGCCTTAGATACTTGATGATCTGATATGTCGTTGCACTGTCAAGGCCTGTAGATATCTCATCCATGAACAGCACACGGGCAGATCCAACTAGCAGTTCACCTGCAAGAGCAATGAATATTAGCACAACTCGCAGACTGAAAGCTGCACAGAAATCTTGCAATAGCCCAACCTCTTCAGTTAACAGCATTAGCAAACATAAATGGCAGTAATATGTGGTAACCTGTTGTCAAGCGTTTCTTCTGCCCTCCGGAGATCCCTTTGATCATTTCATCTCCAACAATGGTATCAGCACAGATGTCGAGCCCTAAAATCTTGGCTAGATCAAAATTAGAAATTCAGAAATCTTGGCACAGTAAAGTAATTAAGAAGTCACAAAAAATTATGTTACCAACTATTTAAAAACAATAAGAAAAATAACAATAACTCCAGCATAATGAAAGCAAAGAACATTTAAAAAGGGGAGTGGAACAACTAACATATTGTACAATAAAAGGATAAAAAATTACGTAAAATTAATGAGGCCAGCAGAAAGAATAAATGGACAAACACAAAAGAAACAGTTTTTTAAGACTGTCCAAAGCAAATAAACAAATAGCTGAAAGAGATTGTCGGTACCCCAGGACTGGGGTACCCCCTCTTGCTGTGTCTAGGCAAGAGCCTTGTGGTTATCCTTGACTACGTCCAAACAGCCGGACCCCTGCGGTCCGGAGCCCTGTTCACCCGACAACGGTCCCGGACCCGTCCCCCGGCTGGGGAAGGTCTGGGAGCACCACGTGTTCCGGAAGAAGCAGGCGCTCAGCCCGAACAGCCGGGGGCTCCGGACCTCCCGTGGAGGTCCGGACCCCCGCGGAGGTCCGGACCCCCGCGGAGTCCCGGACCCCCCATGGGGTCCCGGACCCCCTGTATAGTAACCGGACCCCTCACTAAGGGAAGGAATTGACACCCCGCCCCGGGGAGGTCCGGAGCTGCCACGTGTCTGCAAGCACAGACGTGTATATAAGGCCGCTTGGTCTCCATACTAAGGTTCACCTACCACTGCATTCATTGCGGTAGGTGGACGTCCGCATTGATATAGCAGAAGTCGAGGCGATTCTTTGACCAGTGGACACTATTGATCGCGTATTAACAAGACGTGTAGTGGAGCCGCTGGCGCCGCCCACGCCGCGCCTGTCAGTCTGCCATGACAGATGGACACGACGACTCGGCTTCACCCATTATGACGTCTACATAATAGCCTCAACAGGCCACGCCGCAAGCTACGTTTCCCCAACGGGCACCTTGCTGACGGGACAAGAGAAGACCACCCTGAGTCAGAGAGGCAGCAGGGCATGGAAGCATATCAGAGAAAAGATTCACAACTACTGTAGCCATTTAAGTACTCTGCGCAGTATGCTATACAGTCACGTTGGGCCCACTTGTCGGGGCCTCAACGACCAATGTATCCGCACCCCTTGATCTATAAAAAGGGGGCGCCCGCTAGAAGAAAACTCAGGCTGAAAAAAGGCCAAGGCCCGGCAGAGGATAGGTTCATACATAACCAAGAACAATACTTCTCCCATTGGATGTAGGGTATTACGCTCTGGCGGCCCGAACCACTCTAGATCGTGTGTTCTTGTGTGCTTGCCTCAGTGCTAGATTAGCTTAACCGCCTAGTACTTCCCCGAATCCTCCCTCACTGGGAATAGGCGGGTGCGTTCCGCCACCCGGCTGTGGGTACCCTAAAAATCCCACGACATTTGGCGCCATCCGTGGGGAGGTCAGGCGTTGGCTGGATCTTCAGGCTTCTGAGCTGTGTTCATCCTCTGCAACGGCGAACGAGAAGATGAAAGAAGGCAGGGTGACACCCACGCCACATGCCATGGAGCCGGCGCGGCAACGCCCACAGATCGGCGGCGCACGGCAGCGGCGCCTACTGTGTGTCGCCACTGCGACACCTCAGAGCCGGCGCAGCGGCGCACAGCGGAGGCACCGCTGGGCACTGCCGCCCTTCCATCGACTCAAGGTTTTCTCTCAAGCAACGGCCACGCTTCCTCTGCGGTGGCATGGCGTCGGCTCAAGACACTCTCAACATGGAGCCTGGAGCCAACGGCCATCCCGGAGGAAGTTGGTCGTGTCGTCATGTCGTCTCCGGCACCACCCGAGGTGCTTGGTGCTGCTGCAGACAGGACCCCGCCACCAGGCGCGGGGGGCCCTGGCGCTAGCACCAAGGACAAGCCGGCGAACGACCGCCCTTCTCCACGCTCCGTGCTCGTCCATACGAGCACCCGTTCTCCTGCTGCGCCAGGGCGGAAAACCAGGTTCTGCAGCAAGCGGCAGGCGGGCTGGCTCCCGGTGGTAGACGGCGACGGCAGGGGGCCTCTCCCATTCAAAGCCAAAGAATTTGTCTCATGCTACCTAAGCATATGACAGCTCTTAGGCAAGGAGTGGTCCCCCGAGCTCCCGAGGTGATGCTAGATGATGCAGTTCAGGCACATCCAGGGCGCCTTCGCCTCCGACGACTATGAAGAATCCAGGAGTAGCGGTACCACTTCCAATCAGAGAAGGACATGCTGTATAGAATGCAGCCAAAGGTTACTCCTAAGATAAGACTAAGAAAATTCCTCCTTTGTAATAACATGACGCCTACGTGTGAGTCCAGAGCGGTCAAGGTCCGACCTTGTAAACCCGACCTCTGGCCCTATCACACAAACAGGCAAAAAGCGGTCCGGAGCGGTAGAGGTCCGACCCCGTAATCCCGACCTCTGATGTATACCATGACAACCACAATAATAAAGGAGATTTTCTTTCACAGTTTTATCTAGGCTCCACCTTGATTGCATTTACTCGCCTTGGTTTAACTATTCTTTCCTCTTAAGCAGAATCTTCCTTTTATTGCTAACAATCCAAGTTAAGTTGCTGGCTTGTGGACAAGTGGGGACACCCCTTCTAGCTGTACGGCAGTTCGGACCCCTAAGGACTTGCTCCGGAGAAGTAGTACTCGTATCCAGGGGTAGAGAAGCTCCGCGTAGCTTAGCCTGGTAATGTACCCTAAGTTTACGTACTTCACTACCCTGTTACAAGTACTCTAGTATCCGAGACTGCTGTCTTTAGAGGTCCCGAGCTCCCTTCTAGTATAAGGCTTGGTTTCTCGCACCTTACTATGAGGTCCGGTGACATATTTCATTGGGTCGTCAGCAACGTCTCAAGTTCACTCCGGTGGCCCGCTCCGGCGGAGACCGCTCGCCACAGTCGTCTCAAGTCCACTCCGGTGGCTCGCTCCGGCGGAGACCGCTCGCCACGGTCGTCTCAAGTCCACTCCGGTGGCCCGCTCCGGCGGAGACCGCTCGCCACGGTCGTCCCAAGTCCACTCCGGTGGCCCGCTCCGGCGGAGACCGCTCGCCACGGTCGTCCCAAGTCCACTCCGGTGGCCCGCTCCGGCGGAGACCGCTCGCCACGGTCGTCCCAAGTCCACTCCGGTGGCCCGCTCCGGCGGAGACCGCTCGCCACGGTCGTCTCAAGTCCACTCCGGTGGCCCGCTCCGGCGGAGACCGCTCGCCACGGTCGTCTCAAGTCCACTCCGGTAGCCCGCTCCGGCGGAGACCGCTCGCCACGGTCGACTCAAGTCCACTCCGATGGCCCGCTCCGGCGGAGACCGCTTGCCACAGTCGCCAAGAGCCGGGTCCGGAAAGTACTGCTTGCTCCCTGAGCGATCCGAGGTCTGTGTAGCCGCTTAGTTTGGTTCCGCACCCTAAGCCTACACCTTCGTCGCCCTGTGGAAAGCGCTAGTCCCTGAACCTGGCAACCGGTGTACCGGCCTCAGGGGTCCGTAGCGCCCGCTCTCTGCATGAGCACACCGACGCAATCAAGTTTGCGTGGAAACACATCACAATAGTAGGCCCCACCCGCGGGTTCGTACCTCTCCCGAGGTGGGCCCGGGGGCCACTGTCGGTACCCCAGGACTGGGGTATCCCCTCTTGCTGTGTCTAGGCAAGAGCCTTGTGGTTATCCTTGACTACGTCCAAACAGCCGGACCCCTGCGGTCCGGAGCCCTGTTCACCCGACAACGGTCCCGGACCCGTCCCCCGACTGGGGAAGGTCTGAGAGCACCACGTGTTCCGGAAGAAGCAGGCGCTCAGCCCGAACAGCCGGGGGCTCCGGACCTCCCGTGGAGGTCCGGACCCCCGCGGAGTCCCGGACCCCCTGTATAGTAACCGGACCCCTCACTAAGGGAAGGAATTGACACCCCGCCCCGGGGAGGTCTGGAGCTGCCACGTGTCTGCAAGCACAGACGCGTATATAAGGCCGCTTGATCTCCATACTAAGGTTCACCTACCACTGCATTCATTGCGGTAGGTGGACGTCCACATTGATATAGCAGAAGCCGAGGTGATTCTTTGACCAGGGGACACTATTGATCGCGTATTACCAAGACGTGTAGTGGAGCCGCTGGCGCCGCCCACGCCGCGCCTGTCAATCTGTCATGACAGATGGACACGACGGCTCGGCTTCACCCATTATGACGCCTACATAATAGCCTCAACAGGCCACGCCGCAAGTTACGTTTCCCCAACGGGCACCTTGCTGACGGGACAAGAGAAGACCACCCTGAGTCAGAGAGGCAGCAGGGCATGGAAGCATATCGGAGAAAAGATTCACAACTACTGTAGCCATTTAAGTACTCTGCACAGTATGCTATACAATCACGTTGGGCCCACTTGTCGGGGCCTCAACGACCAATGTATCCGCACCCCTTAATCTATAAAAGGGGGGCGCCCGCTAGAAGAAAACTCAGGCTGAAAAAAGGCCAAGGCCCGGCAGAGGATAGGTTCATACATAACCAAGAACAATACTTCTCCCAGTGGATGTAGGGTAATACGCTCCGGCGGCCCGAACCACTCTAGATCGTGTGTTCTTGTGTGCTTGCCTCAGTGCTAGATTAGCTTAACCGCCTAGTACTTCCCCGAGTCCTCCCTCACTGGGAATAGGCGGGTGCGTTCCGCCACCCGGCTGTGGTTACCCTAAAAATCCAACGACAGAGATACATCAGTATACCTTCATTATATACTCTGCCACAAGGCTTGTCTGTTTTCCCTCAAGTGCCAACGCCTGAAACATTAAGAACAAGACATATGAGACAACAATTAAACAAGTATATAATCAGTGTGCAAAGCTGGCAAAGCCATCTAGTCTAGATGTAGTATACCTTCATGAACACATCAAGGTCCTCATCAGGTTTTATCCCCGCATTCTTTTCTCTCCTCAGTAATTCAACAAGCATATCTGCAGGTTGGTTTATGTCAAAGAACAAAAAATCGAGAAACGACAAAACATGATAAAATGGTGATGCAGTGACCTACCATACTTTATTCCAACACCCTGGCAGCGCCCAGCAAACTCTAGAGTTTCTCTGACTGTCATCTCTGAAGCATGCCAGTCTTGCTGACTGACATAAGCAGATGTTCGCTGAGGCACGAACTCATTTAAATGGTGGCCATTGTAAGTAATATTCCCAGACATCTACACCAAATTTGGATGCTGCATGTTAGTAACAAGAAGTTGGGGCTTGAAAGGCTATTTTTGCTTGCTGACCGGAACTCATTTTCAGGCAACAGAAGATGCCAATACTCTTCTGATCTGATGATGGATAAAGCACTGACTGAACGAAACCAGGTAACAAAGATTTTACCTAACACCTTTGAGGAGCAAGAATATAGAGAAAGAAAGCTGATTGACGTGATTATACGAACCTTTAGTCCAGGGCCGAGACGTCCAGCAAGAGCTAGAAGCAAGGTGGTCTTCCCAGAGCTTGGAGGACCCAAAAGCAGTGTCATTCTGCAGCATGAACCAACACACGTACTAGTTTTGCAAAGCTTGATTTCGTGCAACATAAAAACAGAATGATACAGTCTTTCTATATGTCATTGAGGAGGTGAAATAGATTCCATGCGCACCTTGATGGGCGAATTATCCCGCTGATGTTGTCCAAAATCGGCAATTTCACTCTTCTTCCTCGGTAGATCCTCAGATGCCTCAGGAACGCCTTTTAAAGAGAATAAGACGGTAAGCAAATCAGGATCAATGAAACTGATGCCTGATTCTGATTGTCTGACGTAGCGGAATCGGTTGAACAAAGCTTTCACCATGAGAATTAGCATACTGGTACTGGACAGCGGATGGATAGCGAGAACCGAAAAGAGATATCGCAGCCAAGGATCACGGGCCAACCTCCGTCATGTTGCATATGAAGTTCGGGATGGTCGGCAGCGCCCTGCTCCCGACGTGCACGTACGCGTCCACCGTCAGATCCTCGTACCTCACTTCGATCTTGGGGAACTCTATGTTCACGCTGCAGGAATGGGAGACCGGGAACGGAGAAGCCACTTCAGAACCTTGGAAAGTTCAGCATACTAGGACAAAGTAGTGCAGGGACACAAATTATTTGCTTCAGAGCGAGTGATACAAATTACTACTACGTGACACACACAAGCGGGCACGCACGTCCGCGGCTCGTCGAGCACGAACCATCTACGAGGGGAACGCGCAGCTACGGGGCGGGCGACCTGCCACTGCCACGGGCCGCGGGACAAGTCCAAATCCAAACGCCTCCTGGGCTCTCTGCGATAGAGCAAGCCCCTGGGGCCCACGGGCCAGTCGCCCGGAGCCGGAACTCCCGCACCTGGAATGGAAAGTGCCTTTGCGCAAAATGAGGAACTCCGGCGGATGTGCCGTTCGGGCCCGCGCGTCAGCCAATGAGCACGTGGGCCCGCTCCACGCTGGACCGAGCGCGAGCTTCTAGAAGCTTCGAGCGTCGGCGCGCGTGCGGAGGCGGCGGGCGCGGAGTGCAGCGCAAGTAAACCGAGAGACGAGGATGACGGATGATGAATTGATTGTGATGAGGAGGATGGCGATGATGCGAGAGGGAATTAGTGCAGAAAGCGTGGTGAACTCACGCGTCGAAGCGGCTGCGTATGCGCCGGAAGAAGTGCTCGGCGTCGCCGGAGTCGGCGAGGAGGCGGTCGACGAGCGCGGTGCGGTCGCCGGAGGAGAGCCCCGCGACGTCGACCTCGCAGAGCACGTCGTCCCCCTCGACGGCCGCGGCGCCGTCGGGCGCCGGGGACCGGAGCAGGCCCCGGCGCGCGCGTGCGACGGTGGGGAGCCGCTGCAGCGCGGCCCACCGCAGCGCCTCCCGCTCGTCCTCCGCCTCCCGCCACGACCCCGAGCGCGAGAACGCCGCCTCCGCCGCCCACATCGCCCCCGCTCGCGCTCGGCCTCCTCCTCCTCCGCCGCCGACGCCGCCGCCGCAGCCCGAACCCTATCCGGCCGCTCCCACGCCACGCTCCGATCCCTTCCGCCGAGTGGGTGCCGCGCCAGCGCGGGGGATTTAAGGAGGGAGTACTGGCACTGGCAGCGGTGGTAATGGCGGGGTGGGAGGGAGGGGTTGGATCCACCGACTCGCCCGCATTTATGGCGCGCGCGGCCATGGCCGCCTTCTCTCTCCTCGCTCGCTTTTTTGATCGATCGATCGCCTCTCTCTCTCTGCTTTGAGCCTTGAAATCCTCGGGGTTTTACAGTCACCACCGGAAAAGGGAGGGAAATGGGCACCGGCTTTCCAGTTCAGAACTCCAGATTCCCCCGGTCCGGTTCTTCTGGGCCCGTTCCAGGGCCCATCTAGCAGCCTCTCATGCCGATCCTTTACTTTCACTTTTTACCGGCCCATGGTAAATTTCCTATACTCCCTTCGTTCTAAATTATAAGTCATTTCAAAAATTTTAGAGAGTCAAAAATTTTCAAATTTTACTAAATTTATATAACAAGATAATAACAATTATGATAACAATTAAGTATCATTAGATTCCTTATTAGTTATATTTTCATAATATACTTATTTGATGTCATAAATTTTTGTGTTTTTTCCTATAATTTTGGTCAAACATTGAGATGGTTTGATTTTCCAAAATTTTCGAAATGACTTATAATTTGAAGTGGAGGGAATAATTAACAACTTACCTCTTCGAATTCTTCCGTTCGAAATGATGATGAATTGGTGATGATGGCCATGGTGTCCCAGCCGTTTGCCGCCGTTGCAAGCCTTGGCGTTGCATGGCACGGCAGCGGCACGAGCGAGCAACGACACGGGCGGTCGTGGCTGGCTGCGCTCTCACGGCGAGCTGATTGCTAGCGGCGACAGGCTGGCACGATCGATGGCCCGCGGCCGGCCCCGGCCGTCCGCACGTGAAAGCCGCCCGTGCTGCTGTAGACCTGTAGCAGAACAGCGCTGCCCTCCTAGCTGCAACTGCATGCCTTTGGAGCTGGAGCTAGCCTTGGCTGAGCCCTTGTTTAGTTCCGTTGCAAAAAAATTTGCAAAGAAATCTTACTAATTTAAAGTACTAAATAAAGTTTATTTATAATTTTTTTTGCACAGATGTGTTGTAAATCGCGAGACGAATCTAATGATGCTAATTAATTTATAATTAATTAATAATTAGCGGATGGTTACTGTAGTATCACTGTTGCAAATCATGGCTTAAGTATGCGCATTAGATTCGTCTCGCGATTTACGGCTCATCCATACAAAATGTTTTGTAAATAGACTTCATTTAGTACTCTATGCATGTGTCGAAATATTTGATGCGATGTTTTTTTTTGTGTTTAGGGGTTTACGGGGTCGGATCAGAGCCTAACTGTCGATTGGGCTCGAGCTCGGGACATTTTCTCCGGTGGTCTTCAGGCTACTGCAGTGAGGTGAGAACGGAGAAGAGTTCAGAGTTCAGACTGCAAACCAAACCAGCGGGGAGTGGGACTCGTCGTTGATGGCCCAAAACTAGCCGAGGGGGCAGCACGATGCCCTCCCGAATGATTCACGACAGTAACAGCTCGGATCTCGCATCGTGCTCACTGTACCGGCGGCGAGGAGGGTAGGGGCACGGCGCGGCGTGCAGGAAGGTCACAAAGGAGCAAGTGGAGATGGGGTACGGTTAAGGTCAGCGACAGAGCCCCACCGTTACAGCTTCTTTCTTCTCGGCGAGGGACCGGGGCGGGGGGAGGGAGACGTCGGGGCAGGAAACCGCCATGGCCAATGTCCCTACACAGCTCGCCACAATAACTGCGTTGTCTGCTCGTCGGCATTCATGGCTCCCGCCAAACGCAATTGCGTGCTGCAGTTAATAATCATCTGGTCTTGGAGCGGAGCGCAGGAACTCCGCAAGGATCGATCTGGCATTGTTGTTCCGTAAGAGTGAATCGGTAAAGTATCGTAGGATTTTCGTTTTCGTTTATATTTTATAATTATTATTTCGTTAAAAAATTTGTTTTAGAAATTATAAACAAACTATATAATTAGTTATTTTGTTTAGATACATTTAATATTTTATACATGTGTTTAAAAATTAGATGTGATGTGAAATCATATAAAATTTTAGAACTTTGAAGGAAAGTAAACAAAGCCCGTGTTTGGTTCCAAAATTCAAAATTCCAAATTTTTTTTTCGGCACCTGCATGGAGACTTAAATCTAGACGAAATAAAAAACGCATTGCGACTGCTGTCTGTAAATGGCGAGACGAATCTAATGAACCTAATTAGGCTTTAATCAGACGCTAAATTGCTACAGTAATGCTACAGTAAACACCTCTAATGCCAAATTAATTATGCTTGTTAGATTCGTCTCGCGATTTACAGACGAGTTCTATAATTATTTTTGTGATTAGTTTATATTTAGTACTTCAAATATAGAAAGATACTTTTTCAAAAATTTTACAACGCGCAACCAAACAGGGCCAAAGCTCAACAAGGAACCACAAAAAACGTCAGGGTTAGTTACTGCAGGGAGGAGTACTGGCACCGGCATTGCCATCCCGGTGGCAGCGGGTGACTTGGCGTCGGGGGCGCGCTGTCATGTTGTGGACTCGTGGTACGCCGGAGTTGGTTTGTCGTGGCGCACGCGCCGCCGTGCAGAACCACGTCGCGGCCTCTCAGATGATCTCCGGTCGATCTGCCTGTCGGCCTGTTGACACCGCGTCGCAGAGGAGATTTTTGACGGGAACTACGGCGGACCCATTACAGGTCGCAGAGGAGATCGGGAGATGTATGGGGCTCTGACAGTGGCGATGCGAGCAGAGTAGCATAGATATTTTTTTGAAAGCACTCTGAAATATTGGGGAGTCATATAAGATTTTGGATGCCCTACGCTGACCGAACTTAACACAGGCGAGGCTGCTCGAATAATATCGAAACACGTCATACTGAGACACACGCACACCTCCACACACACAGACCTCAGCACCTGGTGCGACACCAGCTTTGCGATCACGGGAGATCCAACGCTGGCGGGCAGCAACCGCGAGCGCTACCACCGAGCGACTGGCTCGTTCGCAGCACAGACATCAGATCATGGCCATATCTGAAGGTCTTGGCCGTCCTGCAGCCCTGCCCGTGGCCGCATACGCAGCTGACTGGCAGCTCCTGAATAATCCTGATCCTCTAGCGACAAGAGGTTACCAGATCATGAGCCGGCGGATGGATGCGTGGTGCCACAAGTTTCCCCTGCTCAAGCTCACGCAGCTGGATCCGGGCATCCGGCAGCTGCAAGCCTGCAACTGCAACAGGCGGTCATCAGGCCTCAATCTGCTCCAGCACGCCCAACAAACTCTGAAGAAGGAAGCAGCAGCATTGATCCCGTATCCACCTTACCACGGGCGCCAGTTGCCGCGTGCCTGCGAGGTTGGCAGTTGTGGTGCCCAAAGGTAGCGGTAGCGCGCGTCATGAGATGAGATCGTGGGACCATATCGACGGCGACGGGCGGCCGGTCGCTGCTGCACGCTCACATGGACTTTGGGTACCTACCGCTGCTGTGGCCGCGACCTGTAGACTCGATCGGGGAAAAGGAGATTTTTTTTCTCTGGAGCCTCTCATCTGAGTACAGCGGTAGTATCTATTTATATATACACTCACACTTATTCTACACACGCATACCCTACTCACACTATACATGTACAAACAAACCTACAACTATACTCAAATTCTTAAACCATGTTTTTTTCGAGATCACCGAAACCCTCGGTAGGTGACGGACACGTCACGATCCCATTGGGGGAAGAAGAGATTGAAAGAGCATGAGCAGGCAGTCCTGGCCGGGCCAACTTCAGTGCCGTGCTGGATGTGGCCAGATCAACAGATCCTTTTCCTGAAGATGGGCCTCCATTGTTTCCCGTGTCACTGTTCGAGCTGGTTGGTGGCTACCGAGCGACTGTTTGATCCGATCCATTTACGGATTTACCCGAGATGATTGGCCACAATTTTCGCTTTAGGAAAAACAAAAAGGGAAATCCAACTCCCGGACCCAGTAGTAGCGGGCGGCGACATTTAATCGGTTAGTACACACTCCCTGAGCCGTTGTTTTTTTAAAGAAATTAAGTGATACCCGCGTGTTGTTGCGGCATTTCTTAAATTTTAACGTGAAATTTAAAAGTAGAAAAATTAAGATGATTGCATGGCAACATTCACAAAAAATCGATGGAAAACATAAATAGATGGCTCTGGTGGACATTGATGTGACATTTGATATAATGGGTTCCTATATGATGCGGATAACTTGCATGTTAAGAGAAATAGAGTTAATGACTTCATAGGTGTCATCTATATAGCCTATATACTCCATCCATCCCAAAATACTAGTCATCCTGGGATTCAAAACTTGTCCCAAAAAACAAGTCACCCTACCCTATTTAGAAAGTGCATGTGCATGCAAGAATCAATTAGTGCAAAATATGAATAATATATAAGGGCAAATATGGTCATTTTACCTTTTTATTAATTTGTCTTAGAATTTCTAGGATGACTTGTTTTATGGGACGGAGGGAGTAGTTCATATGAATTTTACCTTATTTTTTATCAAGATATGGTAGAAATCGATAAACTAATATCAATAGGATATTTAATCACATTATAAAAGAATATGTGCTCAAAGAAATAGAGTATGCATATGAGTCTTTCCGTTAATAAATTAAAGATTAAAAATATTGCAAAAATAGAGTATGTATATGACTTTACGTTAATAGATTAAAGATTAAAAGTATTGCACATAGTAGAAATCATATGGATATTTTCTTGTTTATTGAATCTCGTAAAAATCGATAAGCTAAAAGAAGAAACACCAATAGAATATTTGATCACATTATAGAAGAATAGGTGATGAAAAAATAGCGTATGTATATGATTTTACTTTAGTTAATTAAAGATTAAAAGTATTGCATATTGTAGAGATGACATGAATATTTTTTTTAATTAATAAGGTAGTTGAAAGTTAGTGGGACACTTAGTGGAGAATGATGTGAACACCTTGCATGAAGAGAAAAATAGTTAGTGTGTGCTATCTATATAGGATATAGGTGATACCCCACGCGTTGCTGCGGGATTTCTTAAATTTAACGTGAAATTTGAAAGTAGAAAAATTAAGATGATTGCATGGCAACATTCACAAAAAAAAATCGATGAAAAACATAAATAGATGGCCCTAGTGGACATTGATGTGTCATTTGATATAATGGATTCCTATATGATGCGGATAACTTGCATGTTAAGAGAAATAAAGTTAATGACTTTAGTAGGTGTCATCTATATAGGCTATATAGTTGATATGAATTTTACTCGCATGTTAATTTTTATCGAGATCTGGTATAAATCGATAAACTAACGTCAATATAATATTTGATTACATTATAAAAAAATATGTGCTCAAAGAAATAGAGTATGTATATAAGTCTTTACGTTAATAGATTAAAGATTAAAAGTATTGCAAAAATAGAGTATGTATATGACTAAAAGTATTGCAAAAATAGAGTATGTATATGACTTTACGTTAATAGATTAAAGATTAAAAGTATTGCACATAGTAGACATCATATGGACATTTTCTTGTTTATTGAATCTCGTAAAAATCGATAAGTTAAAATAAAAAATACCAATAGAATATTTGATCATATTATAGAAGAATAGAAGAATAGGTGATGAAAAAATAGTGTATGTATATGATTTTACTTTAGTTAATTAAAAATTAAAAGTATTGCATATTGTAAAGATGACATGAATATTTTTTGTAATTAATAAGGTAGTTGAAAGTTAGTGGGACACTTAGTGGAGAATGATATGGACACTTTGCATGAAGAGAGAAATAGTTCTTAGTGCTATCTATATAGGATATATAGATATAGATAGCCTCAAGTTTAAGGTGCTGCATTCAAGGGCGAAGCTAACATAAAAGTTGAGATGTACAGCATAGGTAACAAATAATTTTTTCTTGAAATATAATAAATATCAGTAAATTTAATGGTAAAAGTTTGTTTTACCCCGGTGTCTGTGCACCAGGTTAGCACACTGTGGCTTCCCAGCTAGTGATCTTTGCTACAGCACCATGAGCTCTTTTACTCTCTCTCTGACTTGTCGTAGCTTCCTCACTCAGCCACTTGTTACATTCGTATTTTACTCTGAAACTGGCATGTTTGAAGGAGCTAAAATTAAGTGCTAAACTTTAATATATATTTGCACTCACATATATATATCAAAGTTTTTAAGTTTTGACTAAAGTTTAGCCTTTTTCATCTTGTTTGGATGAGCTAGTGCTAAAGTTTAACATTTTCATCTGTTAGCACTTGGATCCAACGAGATCAATATATACTAAAATTTTTGAGTCTTGGCTAAAGTTTAGCTTTTTTCCATTAGCACTCTCGTTTGGATGAGATAGTGCGTTTCACCTGTTAGCGCTTGGATTGAAAAGGTCTGGAATCTGTTTCCTTTTGTTTAACAGGGTTAAGAATGAAGCCGTGACAGTGTCAGGGGTTGATTTTAGTCATCAATTGTAGATCTTTTAAAGAAAAGTTGTTAGTTGTAGATTAGCCCACAATCCTGCTCAAGAATTAGTTGGGGCGGCTTGACTAGCCTGATAGTACTTTGGTTCGGTAGCGGGGCGTTTGACCTTTCTGCACCTGCAGGCCACATTGCCGCGCCGCACTCTGCACCGGCCATTCATAAAACTTTGCCCAGAAACTGGAGTTGCCTCCTGGGTGCCATGAGTCCATGACAGGACGCCTAACCAAGAAAGCCTCCGGCTAGGGTTTTGTTTAGTTGCGTCTATAAAATTTTTAAAATAAAATTTTTACACATTTAAAATATTAAATATAAATTAATTATAAAACTAATTACATAATTTGTCTGTAAACTACGAGACGAATCTAATGAGTCTAATTAATTCATCATTAGAGCATGTGTACTGTAGCAATTATTGTAGCAATTTAGTGTCTAATCATATTCTAATTAGGCTCATTAGATTTGTCTCGAAATTTACAAATAAACTATGCAATTCATTTTTTATTTTGTAATTTAATACTCTATGCATGTAAGATTCTCTTTCGATGTGATAGATTTAAAATTTTGAATTTTGCATGGCTAGATCACACATTGACACGAGCATACAGCACTGCTCTATGATTCAGGGACTTGAATAGCGCTCGTCATTGAATCGCAGCCCTAGTGCTGCACCTGCTTTCTCCGGCAGCCATTCACTCCTCACTCACCCAGCTGAACGCACTGGACCGGCCTCACATGACACGCTAACGGTTCGGGACAGTCCGTTCCTCCCCCACGAAATGAACACCGTTTTGCCACCGATACTAGCTGCGATTTGTCTTCACTCACGGCTTTCAAAATTGGTGTTCCTGACGACCTTATCTGCTGCATCCTGACAGTTTGCTGTGAGCATCTCGTGCTGCTTTTTTATTTTTTTTAAAAAAAATTCAAATTGTTTTCTGTTCTTGCATTACGTTTCGTTCAGTGAGTGCGTCGTCGATGCAGGAGTCGTTTTCGCGTCTACTCCGCCACGTTTGGAAGGCCATTGATGCGCCGCTCCTGCACTTGGCACATCCCTCTCAAGCCTCTCTCGTCTGTCGCTTTTAATTTCTCTCGTTTTTCTCTGAACAGAAACGAAACAAGTGGAGACAAAAACAAAATGGTTTTATGGGAAAGCCGATCGCGTATCGCTGTGGCCGGTGTACGATGAAAGGGACCCGGTTGGAGGAGGATGGCCGAAATGTAACTAGAGAGAGAGGAGCAATGAAATGACCAGAGAGATTGTTCCAAAACTCTCTGTGTTACAGGAACTCAATTTGCATTACATTTTGTTTGGACTGAAATTTGCAGTACATGTGATGGTGATTCAGCAGGCTGAAGCTCACGTTAGCATTGGTGTCCTGAACATTCAGATTCAGGTTCAGCATCACACGGTCACCAAATACTTGGCCAAACTCTGCAAATAGCTATACATAAGAAAAGCAGCTGCTTTGAGTTTTCGAGCATGACGAAAAACCGCAAGCTAGGCCAAACAAATTACCAACGAACAGCTCATCAGATGGAAGCATGTCAGGAACAGCTCATAACTCTTAGTCTTGTACTTTGGTTTGTGTACAATTGCTGTCATCAGTAAGATGGAAAACTGGAAGTCAAACAGCAACAAGTACTCAATGGTGATATGCTAGTTATAACATAGGTGACTCTGCAGGCTGCATTGACAGGCCTTTTATTCTGTCTCAGTTCTCCTTCCACCAATTGCCCTTTTCAACAATGTATTCTTGAAAATAGGTCCTTTTCTTCTCTCAGATTAATCCCAGACGAATTTTTATACCATTGGAAAATCGGAGTCCTGTAAAACTTGAATGTTAAGCCTTTACTTACACCAATGTGTGGTTACTGTACCATTCCATCAGTCACCAGCTCCTGCAAGCCGCGCCTTAGCCTCTCTGCAGCAAGCCTGGTATCTTCCTCCTTGAGCCCACCAAAGGAGACGCGGATGTATCCAGGGCCTCCACTGGCGCTCCCTGGGATCACAGCGACCCCATGCTTGTTTGCGAGCCACCTGACAACTTCGAAATCGTCCGAGTAGTCATCCGGTAGTTTTGCCCAGAGGTAGATGGCGCCCTCCCCACCCTTGACATTGTCCTTGCCAAGTGGAGACAGCGCATCCACGAGCAGCTCTCGGTTTTTTACCAAGTCTTTCACCCTTTCTTTGATCCACGCAGGCCCAGCCTCAAGTGAGTAAAGCGCCAGGCGCTGCCCGATGATGGAAGCACAGATAGGTATGTTATCTTGCACTTTGAGGAGCTGATCATGGAAGCCATCAGCTTCATTTGGAAATGCAATCTGCAGTAGACAGCTCATGCATGACTAGCTGGTACAAATAGCGATTAACAACAGTGAACTAAGCCTTTTAGTCGCGAGCAGGTTGGGCTAGGCATCATGGTAGTAAACAATAATAAAAAGATAAAGGGTGAGTATGATGCACTCACGTATCCCACACGCCACCCCATCATTCCATAAGCCTTCGAGAACGAGAAGAGGTTGACAATATGATTATCTTCTAAGCAATAGTGCTCCATTCCATCATACATAAAGTACCTACAAAAGACCACAACTATCGGATGAAAAATGATCTCAAGGTCAAGTCATACAAAGCGCAAAGAATAAGGATCACAACTGAATAACAACAGAAAACAAAATTAATTTGCAGGGAGTAAAAGATAAGCCACTTTCTGTGTTTCAACAAGTCAGACTTGGTTGGACCACGTTTTTCATGCTATCTTCTCAAATGCAAATGGTTGCACACAGCTGCAAGACACAAAATTATTTTAAAAACAGAAATGTTTCTGTATTTTTTTTCTCGACTATAAGTTTTGTAGCTGGGAGGTGAAATTCCTTGCTTAATTATTAGTCCATCACACGGGGCCTCAACTCCTTAATCTCAAGTTTTTCAAGTGCCTCTTTCAGGCAAACATAGACCATGCGAAAAAAACAGTAACAGCGTTCAGAGGCTTATTTTTACATCAACAAGAATGAGTTGAGAGTCTAAAAGGTGCTTCAAAAGGCTTAGAAGCTGGAATGAGTCTGAACAAAATAGGATTTATCACAACACCACCCCAAAAAAAATTTGAGCTCTGACACAACACTGAATGTTATAGCTTCACTACACGTAGAGCTTAGTCAGCATGATCTTTGCACAAAGACTTCACCAATACGATGACTACTCAATTTGATGAGCATTTGTGAGTGACCATTGGTGAATGGCATTTTGTATATTGATTCTGGTTTCCTTCTGGAAATAGCTGGAAAGCCTTAATCGCGGGACACAGAAGATATACTACAGAACTCCTCTGCATAAGCTATTAGGATGGATGTCATCTCGACGCAAATTCAAGAGTAGGAGGCAGAGTTGGACTGAGTTATATGACCTATCCTTTTGACTACAAACATAATTCAAGGCCTTTTCCATTCTCTCATAATAAATACCACAAAAGGTTATAAAATTGCTTGTAAAACAGTATCACCATCAGTATTAACTTACTCATAGGTATTGTCAACAACAAGCCATGCACCAGCATTTTTGCAAAGATCTGAAATTCTCTGGAATGATAATGAACTGTTAGGAAATACTTGATAGTTATTACTAACACAAGTGTTTGTGGAGATAGATGACCTCAAGCATAGGCCTGGGAATAAAAGCTCCAGAGGGATTCCCCGGATTCACAACAGTAACAAGTTTAGGGATAGGTCCATTTTCTTTCAGAACCTTCTCCAACCAATCTGCATTTTTAGGCACAATGGTAATGTAAGCTTCCAAACTTAAATATTATCTTTTTTTGCGGGTAAAACTAAAATATTATCAATTATAGCCGATACATAATTTCTTATACTAAATGCATTGGTATTGCATTTCAAAAGCATATTCCTCTCATCAGCTGACAGATAACGCAGACTTACAAGAGGGTAGTTATCTTACCAACATCAGGATGAAGTGTCTTGGGGTCGCAAGCACCAACTAATATGTCAGTAACACCTGTCATCTGGAATGACATGTAGGCATTGAAATAATATGGTGCAAACATGACAACGGAATCACCAGCATCACAAAGAGTGAGGACCAAGTTCACAAAAGCCTGAAAATATAGGTGTAAGAAAAGACCTGGTTGAACAGGAAAGGAAGAATGTGTCCAAAGAATTAATGAACAGAAACAAATTGGGGGGCATAACCTGACAAGTTTACAAGGAAAAATAAGTGGCCCGCAAAACATATAGCAAAGTAGATGAACATAAGTTTTACCTGATTTGCACCAGCAGTGACCATAACTGATGACTTGGTAAGCTTATTCTCTCTGCGTAGCTGCAAAAGATACAGTAAACATAAGAAAAGATATGCAACATGAAGGAATGAAGTCAAGGCATGTTAACATAACACAGTATGAGTTTTAATACACCAGTGCTCCTACGAGTTATATGAATCTTAGCACAAGTGGTGATGAAACAGTGGAATAAATTCTGAAGATAACTGTGTCAGTGGAATAATTAGGCTAATAGTATTACAGAGAGTACCAAATCATCTCATGATTTTTTTATTGTTTGCAGAGACAATATGCAGCTCCTTGCATCATGATTTTTCCTTCCAAATTTCCAAAAGTCACGCAAATGAATCTTGTTCTCATTTCTCAGTTAAATAAAGAATTTTGCGAACTCATTGCCTTTTCAGAAAATTAGATGCTTCCGGGGACAATAACTCTGACAACATAAATACTTTTCGGAATCTTCTCTTTGGAAAAAAATTTTCTGAAACACTCAACAGTCACTTTTGCTTGCCATTTGCCAATGCAACCCTTAGCGTTGAGATCACATCTCTATTAAAATTTGCTTTCACCGTCCTGGGCTAGAAATCAGGATCTTGAGTCTTGAATGTTAATTGCAGTGTGGTAAGACTTTTGGGGGGAAATATATTGTATATCCCATGATGAAAAGACCTTACCTTTTCGAGAAGTGCTTCACGAAGTTCAGGAAGTCCATCATCAGAACCATATCTACTGACTGCTGGTTCCCTGATGATTTTTTCAATCTTATTCATAGCTGACTCAGGAGGTTGCCAGTAAACAACTCCCTGCATTCAAGATTTACAGAGGTTAAAAACAGAAACTAATTTCTAGGAGATGCGGCATGGTCTGGTCATGCTGATTGGACCCTTACAGACATGCTTGTCGCTAAATGGATTGCATACACTTGGCCAAAAAAGGAGAGGATTACAGACAAATGTATCCCACTTTGGCAACATAAGAACCATTTTCAGGAATAGCAAGTAAAAACTGTATGATGTGTTCCATGAAACATAGCTAACGATCTGTACCCAACTACAAACAACTTGAACAACTGACATAAATAATATGGGGGAGCGAATTGCTATACAGTTGATCGCTTCCTATGCCTCCATTGACTTCCATTTCTTAAGCAATGCAAATACCCCCACCTGCTTGTGCCATTAACCTTACATCTCCCTCACGACGCATCAATTCATTGCACAGCCAAATCAAAAACTACGATCAGATACCTGGGCAAGCGACATCACGTCCGTGGCCCCTCGAAGCAGTTCTTGTATCTGAAAAAGGGACGTCATCGGGAAGAACTCAACACAAAAGACCAAGAAACTCGGAATCAAAGGCGATTTCGATGAGACAGGAGAAATTCGTCACCTTCACCATGACTGGCGCGTCCGTCTCCACCGCCCTCCTCGCCAGCTTCGCGAAGCTACCCATCCCCCCTTCGAAGCAGAAGAACTATGAACTAGAGATTGTGGGGGAAAAGGCTGGAGTCAGAGATCCAAGGAGACCAACCAAGGAACAGCAGCGACTCCAAGAAGCCGTGGAAGAAGATAGGGGTTAAAGAATTCCCCCGAGACAACAACCTTTGGGGTCACCCGCTGATCCCGAGCTCGCTCACCAACTCCTCACCCCTCCCAAGTCTCCTGCCCCAACCAGGCAACGTCTAAGGGCGCGTTTAGTTCCAAAAATTTTCGCCCAAAAATTTTCACCTCCCCTTTAAACACATGTATAAAGCACTAAATATAATTAAATAACAAAACTAATTACACAGTTTGGATGTACATGACGAGACGAATCTTTTAAGCCTAATTAGTGCATGATTAGTCATAAATGCTACAGTAACCCACATGTGCTAATGACGCGGTCAAAGACCTCAAAAGATTCGTCTCGTGGTTTCCAAGTGAGTTCTGAAATTAGTTTTTTAATTAGTGTCCGAAAAATCCTCCCGACATCCGGTCAAAGTGCTGATTTGACATCCAAAAATTTTTGAACGGGGAACTAAACACGCCGTAAACAAAGACACATGAAGACAGAAAAACTGAAAAATTCGAGGGGGGTTTCTTACTCTCTCTTTCGGTTCCCTATCACTCTTTTAGGGGCTGTTTAGTTCCAAAAACAAAAAAAATTGGATGTCAAATCGCATGTTTGACTAATGTCGATAGGGTTTTTCAGACACTAATTAAAAAACCAATTTCAGAACTCACTTGAAAACCGCGAGACGAATCTTTTGAGGCATTTGACCGCATCATTAGCACATGTGGGTTACTGTAGCACTTTATGGCTAATCATGCATTAATTAGGCTCAAAAGATTCGTCTCGTCGTGTACATCCAAACTGTGTAATTAGTTTTGTTATTTAATTACATTTAGTGCTTCATACATGTGTTCAAAGGGGAGGTGAAAATTTTTGGGTGAAAATTAATTTTGTTATTTAATCTTGTCTGTCTCTTTCTCTGATCTTTTGGCTTACGTCGCGGGAGTGGCGGGGGTGCCGTGGATAAGAATCCAAGCTCAGGTGCGCCCAGCGTGCGCTTCAGGGGAAGGAGGGTCAAGAAAGGTGAGAGCTTTGTTTTTTGTCTACTCTGTGTTGTTTTGCTAATATCTGTGTTCTCGTTGTGGGTTCTTGTTTATGTGTTCGTTTTTTTTCAGTGTTTCTCTAGTTTTAACTTTTTGTGCTCTTGTGTTGATCAAGTTTTATTTGGCCACATCAAAATTATGTCTATAACTGCTTTCTTCTTAATAAAAAATGTGCCCAGACACGGTCGCGAAAAAAGAAAGGTGAGAGCTTTACGGTAAAAAGGAGACAAAAAGATTGCAATTAAATTTTCTAAATGCAGTGGTGTGTGTCATCAGCCCGAGCAATCGCCAAAATGTCGCGGCCAATTGATGGTGAGAAGATTCCGTGAAATTCAGAAGGCTTAAGGCCAATCCCAACCCAAAAAATCACTAATAGTTTCTATATTTGTCATGTCATATAAACACTATTTATAAAAATTATATCTCTAATAAATAGTTTTTTTTTTCAAAATAAATTGCTATCCAATTATATCTTTTCTCTCTCTTATTCCTTTCCAATCCTCTCTCCTATTGTCTTGGTTTTCGTGTGGACATAGTTTTTTACATGAGATCAGATTTCTTTATATTTTATCATCTCTCTTCATTAACTTTGCTGCCACCTCAGCTTCTTGCTTACATTGCAATATATTTAATGCTATGGAAATCAGTTGAGTTGGAGGATTTGTAACTGCTCTAATGCTCTGCTGGATTCTAATACAAGTCTATTGCTTGGACACAAGAATTAAGGCGAAGATTCCAATAGTTACTATATTTCCCAGCAGTTATTTCTAGAACTAAAATAGGTATAGATGCATGTATTGAAGGAGATTATCATGGATTTATATTTGGTGCGCATCTTGGAGAAAGTATAGACTTGTATGTTTATGTTTGAGATTGGAGGGAGGAGACGGTATAAATCTATACTATAAAAGATGAATAAATTGAGAACATTTTTCACCAATACTAACTCACCCATTCCTCTCACAAAACACTTTTTTAAGACCCACATGAAAAAGTTAAGTGCTTGACAGAATTTGGTGGTGGACAAAAAAAACATCATCAGGGAAAATGATTCCGTCCAAAACCTCTGTTTTTTTTTTCACCACGGGCCTGTTTGGTTGCCTACATCAGCACTCAACCAAGCTCTACGCGTGCAAGAGCAGACGTTTGTTTGGTTTGCGTGTCTGTCGAACCTAGCTCCGCGCGTGCAAGATTCCCCTCGTAGCCAGGCTCTGCAGAAACGCAGAAATCGGCCGTATCTACCGGGCCTGGCTCCCTTGGTGCAAGTGAGCCTGAATCCTTGCACGGTTCGTGAGATAGAGATACATGGACGCGATGAACCAAACAACAGCTGCTACTGGCCTGGCTGAAATGACTCAGGTAACCAAACAAGGTGTTGTCGCATGCACACGGTCTGGGCAAAGCTGGCCTGGCTGACTCCGTGCGAGCCTGGCTCCGCTAAGCAACGAACCAAACAGGCCCAACCCGCCCGCGTGTACCCAGCGCCGTAATTCCCGGCGCCCCCTCCTCGCGTGATTTCAGCCTCGCGACGCCGCCCGTCGCGCCTCACCAATCCGCCCGTCGCCCCCTCCCCCGTGTCCCCCGTCCCGCCGCACCATCGGTCGTCGCGCCTCATCAACCGTCGGTCGTCGCGCCTCCCCCGCCGTCGCGCCTCGCCCATCGCCCGCGCTGCCTACGCCTCGCCGTGAGCTCGCCGTCTCGACGTCGCCGCGGCCCCCGCCGCCTACGCCTCGCCGTGAGCTCGCCGTCTCGACGTCGCCGCGGCCCCCGCCGCCGAGATCACCCTCGCCGCCTCGCCGTCGAGATCGCCCGCGCCGCCTCGCCGTCGAGATCGCCCGCGCCGCCTCGCTGTCCGTCTCGGCCCTCCCCGTCGCAGCACTGTGTGCCCGCGCTGCCGCCGAGCGCCGCCTCCCAAACACGGCGCAGGCAGCGTCGCCCGCCCCTGTCCAAGCCGCCGCCTTGGCCACTGGTGCGCCACCGCGCCGGAACGGAACGCCGGGGGCCTGCAGCCGGCTCCGGGCTCCCAGCACCGCCGCCGCGAGCCACCTCCACGCCGCAGACAAAGGGTCGCCGTGCTGCTCTCCCGGAGAGCGGCCGCACAACTTCCCTGGCCACCGTCGCCGCCCATCAACGTCAGCCTGATTGCGCTTCTCCTCTCCCGAGCGTCAAAATTATATGTACGCATAAAGGTCCTGGTTCCCCATCCCTACTTCCCTACTTCGCTTCCCTACTGCAGGTAACAGGTATTTTGATTTGCACGCCCTCCTCCAGTCCTCACCATCATCAGATTTATTATTATGTTTTCTGAGCAATCAGATTGGTTTGAGCACTAAAGAATAGTTAATATTGAGACAATGTCGACATACTTAAATAGGTATTCATGGGTACAAAACTCTGCTGCATAATCAAATAGGCATTCGGGCATATAATATTTGAGACAATATCAACATACTTAAATGGGTATTCATGGGTACAATACTCTGCTGCACAATCAATTAGGCATTCGCGCGTATAAAAGGTAAACAATCAATTTTGCCCCCCACACAGTCCACGTTTGGGGTGTCATTTCATTGAATTAATAGATTTCTTCAGAGCTCAGTCTTATTACAAAATTTTGCCCCAGAAGTGGTAATTGCATTAGCTTCAAAAGTTTGAAATGTTGTCTTCGGCTCTTTGTTTTCAGAGTTTTTCCAGAATAAGTTAGTAGAGACCATCCAGTTCATGGAAGTTCTTAATTTAAAAAACAGCGTTGAGAAAGACATCTTTTTCCGGGAACTCCCAAATATAGCAGAACAGCTTCCCCTTGAGATTGTCCTAAAAAAGGTACTGCCAAAGTCTCAAGGAGAACCCTTGATTCCTCCTGTACATGATTATTCTTTCTACCTTCGTTTAATTGGCCCCTGCTGGACCTAATGGTGTTGCCCCTCACTCTTTTTTTAGATTCCCCTTCCGAATGCTCTCTTGATCTAGCATGCGAGAAAATTTCATAGACACTATGTCGGCATAGACTCTCCGATATTTTTATCAATAATGGATTAAGACAAGTTCTTATGGTGGATCCAATATGATGTTCGCGCAACTATTATTACAGTTAGTTTTATTTTGTTTATTTCTATTGATCTGTTAATTATGTTCTCACTAACACGTGATATACATATATTCTTTGGTTGAACTACACCATGGTGTCCATTACGTTCTTGTAGAGTTGATATAGAAATTAGTTTCAAACACGTGCCTGGGCATGTGCATAACCACTAGTAAATAATAACAAACCTAACAAACCTGTGGGGTGGGTGGATGAAGACAAGTTTGCTCGGCACTCTGCTCGTTAGGGTAAGACAAACCTTAACAAACCTGTAGCACACTTGTCTCCACCCCTGCTCACACGGTGTTCCCTATGAGAGAGAAGCTCAAATCTGATCAGGATCTCACGGTCCCCGTTTATAATTTTGAGAAAGGAAAAATGAACTACGAGATTCTCTCTGAACTTGGTACGGCAGCGACAAATCTTTATTTTTCAAGCTCGGAAAACAATCTCCGGAGTAGATTTTGACATTGTGCCGCCATGGAGGACACAGTTTGTTTTCTTGTGTAAAGATTTTGACAAATCTTTATATTTTGTTTTCCCAGGTGCGCAAGCTGCAACCAAGAAGAGAAGGGGACGGCGCGGCGATGAGTGACAAGGCTACCAGAGAGTGGCAGATAGTGCTCGGACCTATGCTTGGCGGAGAGCTGGGCTTGCTTGGATCGCGACGCAATCACGCAACCCAATAGCACGACGCCCCGGCCCGGCACCGCGGATGCCGCGCGATTCGGCTTTGATCCGCTCGGCGCTCTTCGAGTTCGAGGACGAAGCAGGAGATGGTTTTGTGCCGACCGGCGATGGGCGTGCATGAGCTGCGTTGCCGCGGAGGCGTCGTGAACCATGGCGTTGAGTGACCGACGACGAGCCCTGAAGCCGCGCCGTGGGATCGGCTGCGTTGGACATCGCCGGTCGTGCTGCCAATTGCTCCTAGGATACACTAGTGCCAATGTCTTTCCACGGCCGGACCTCCTGCCAATTGTATCAACGTCCATATAGGGGACCTTAGTATCGAGTTACGTGTACTGCACCGAGTCCAACCTAGCTTCCCAATAGTAAGACGCAAAACGGTCACTGTTGCACATCGCACTGGACTACCACCATCAACTATCACTTTGCGTATATCGATATTACTTCATCTTTATATGAAAGTTTTTGTGGCCCCATATCTTCACACTGACTTGATCTTTGGTATGGACAACTTTGTGGCTCCACATCTTCACATTCGCTATATTCGTTTGGCTTGTCAGTCAACCAGTCAGCAATACTGTTCTCTCATATTAAATCAGCCCCAGCCACCAGCTACTAATCAGTCAGCAGTACTGGTCTCTCGTAACAAATCAGCACCAGTCATCAGCCACAGCCAAGCGAACACAGTGATGCCTTCATCTTTGATATGAAAAGCTCTCTGGCTCCATCCATATTAGCGAAACAGAGACGACTCGAATAAGTGCGTACCCAGCGTATTCAACAAAAATCAAAGCTGTTACAATCTGAATGCAAAATATGGGGTCGAATGCAAAATCAAAGTGGGATTTAATGTACTTTTCAAATTTTCCCTCGGCAAAAAAATCAATAAACAACACTTCCGTTTTCTGTTTGCTACTCCATCCGTTCCAAATTATAAGTCATTCCAACAATCCTGGAGAGTCAAACTATCTCAAAATTTGACCAAAATTATAAAGAGAAAAATAAAAATTTATGACATCAAATAGGTGCACTATAAAAATATAGCTAACAAAGAATCTAATGATATTTAATTGGTATCATAAATATTATTATCTTGTCATATAAATTTAATTAAATTTGAAAAAATTTGACTCTCCAAAATTTTTAAAATAACTTATAATTTTAGAACGGAGGGAGTATCACGGATTCGTAAAAACCCGCCTTCAATGCGCGCTGGCAATAGCCAAACTTCCGAAAAGCCGTAACGCTGAAGCGGCCTTTCTGACCTCGCCGCCGGAGAAAACCCGACTGCGATGGCGGCGGCGGCGGCGGCGGCGGAAGCACCGAGGGCATCGGCCTCTTCCGCGGAGAACAGGCTCCTGCAGTCCCTCGCGGACCGGGGGTGGCGCTTCCGCGACCCCGCCGACGAGGCCATCCAGGCCCTTCTCCTCGCCTCCCCCACGCCGTCGCCGGAGGCCGTGGAGTCGGAGCTCGTTGACATGGACTTGAGGACGTTCGGCGGCAAGTCCCTACCGGACCGTGCCACCACCGCCGCCACGGCGAAGCGGCTCTAGTACCTCCACGGCCCCATCGTCCTGCAGGTACTGTCAGAAATCTCAAAGCCACCAAGTCCCAAGCTTCTACACCCGCGAATGCGGGGGCAAATGCCTTACTTAGGCCAGTCTCAGTGCGAGAGTCATAGTAGTGTCATGAGTATTAAATTTACTATGTCGATTTCATGACACTTCTCCGGCTCGATTACCTAGTTTATGATATAGTCTTGGTAACTGTGTCGATGACACTTCCACTGAGACTGGTAGGGTACCTACTTAATCCATGACTAGATTTTGGTGGACGTTACATATGCATTCATGAGTTAGGGGTTGTCGTCAATAAGTGAGAAAAGACTGAAAGAACATTGGAAATGCCAGTTCTCTGAACCAAGCTTGGGTGAAACATTGATGTGTGTTCCAGACAATGGAATTCCAGACAAAGAAACAAATGATGATCACGTCTGTTCAGCTTCAGCACTTGTGATTTGAATGTGCATTCTCATGTTATTGTGGGAGACAACTGTTTTTTCATATGTTTATGATGTTTTTGGTTGTTCTAATCCTGTCGCTCTGCTAACTATTTCCACGAAACTGTTGTTTTGATACAGGTAGTCTCTGTTAGAGATATATATCGCAGCAGCATTGATGCCTCCTTCAAGAACCCACAGCAGCGTCGTCTTCTGCGCTTTGGTCTCACTGATGGGATATGTGAAGCTGTTGCCATAGAGTTTTCTCCTATTCCATTCATCACTGAAGAGATAGCTCCAGGTACCAAGGTCAGTTGAATGTGGTCTTCTTCTGCCTCTAATTCTTGTTGTGGAGTGGCACATTTCGTGACCATTATGTGTACAGAGTTTAAGCTTGCCTGCCTGTCTGGGTCCGAGATTTCTAGTTATAATCCTGAATATCAATGCCATTGGAACCAGAGACCAGAATATAGCTTAACAGTACTTGATTGAGCTTTGAGCATGTTGGAAATGGATAAGGGAATAGGAATGTTCAAGTAGCTCTTTTTGTGATGCTATTCCATCTTTCAGCATGAAAACTAACTTTGGAAAGATAATGTCGGCATGCTAAAATTTCTATTGAATGGTGTAAGAACACTTATTTGAGATGATGTATATATTGTGATGTGGCATTAAGATGGGGTTGGGACTTGGGAGATAACATTCGTTGTTCCCATTGGCTGTCTGCAGTCTGCCCCATGGTCTTTCTGAATTTCCTTATGATTTCAACTAAATAAGAAGGCCTGAATTTTGATTAAGAGTTGTTCATCATGGTTCTTTTTTTTTTTCAAAATAGGGTTACTCAGCTTTTATAGAAAGCATATAGAGTTCATACAGACTACTGTTGTATGTTATGGTTCTCTCTTCTCTGTTATCATTTGAAGCTGAACTGTCACGCAGTACCTGTCTGAATATTTACACTTCCTCGATTCTACACTGGTTGAGCTGTCATGCGATACCTGCAGTTTATTGAAAACTAGCATTTTGACATGCATTTTTCCTCCTTACTTGCCACTTTATAGATTCGCCTTGAGAATAAGATTCCAATCAATAATGGCATATTGTGCTTAAGCGCGAAAAATGTGAGTGTCATTGGGGGTACTGTCCAATCACTGTATGAAGAGTGGCAGATGAACCAGAAATATTCTGGCTTATCTCGTCCATCCTTGAGGTTGTCTCAAAGTGATGATGGAGCTGGACCTCCACCATTTGAGAAGTTAGATATTGAAGCACGTCCCTGCAGGACAACCAAAGTTCAAGCATATCCTGGTAACCATTCATACCCTATTTTGTTGTTTCCCCTCATGCTGTTCACTAAAGAGCTGGAAGTTATGTAGAATTGCTTACTTTCAGCAAAATGCAGCAGCAGCAGCAACAAAGTCTTTTAGTCCCAACTCTCAAGCCAGTTGGGGTAGGCTAGAGATGAAACCCAATACGAGGCACCAGAAAAAAGGGAAAAAGCTCATTAAAAACATCATTCAGTAAAATACAGCACTGGAAGTCAATAAAAACTTGCATTTGGTTCGGGCGGTAAATCGACATGGATGGCATATTGTTGTTCAGGACTATTTCTTTTATAAAAGGGTGCTATAACGTATGTTATAGTATTACACTCGTCACTAGAAATATATACATGCTTTTGTTGAAATTTAATAGGAAGTCACTGTCAAGTCCTGTAAATCTGATTAAGCACCATTAATTGGATAGCAGACTGGTTCCTTGTCATTTCTGAAAAACATGGAGCTCTGCACCTCCTCAGAAGGTATTGCATGTTTGCACAACTTTAAGGCTTTGTGAT
Organism: Panicum virgatum; assembly: GCF_016808335.1. NCBI lineage: Eukaryota > Viridiplantae > Streptophyta > Magnoliopsida > Poales > Poaceae > Panicum > Panicum virgatum. Next base: position 5,402,569 of record NC_053149.1, on the reverse strand, counting down.
GTATCCTTCCTTATCAGCACGCTTCTGAGGAGGTGCAGAGCTCCATGTTTTTCAGAAATTATCCTTCCTTCTCAGGTTCTCACATGCTTGCGAGATGCACACTTTTATCAACACACACTTGTTTTGTATACCAACATTATTCTCACCTGTTAGCTGTCACAAGCAATTATTGCATGTTTGCACAACTTTAAGGCTTTGTGATGTGTTTGTAACTTATGAGCTGTCTTCCTTCCATAAAGCTAGGAAGTTGGCAGTTACTCATGACCATGCGCCAGTTAATTCTGGTGGCACACCAATGAATGAGATTTCGAATGACGTGAACAAAGACACCACAAAAAGCAAGCTTGAATCTAAGCAAATTACTCAAGATAGCAGGCCAAAAGAAGGTCAGCCTCCAAAACATATCTTTCGTATTGATTTACTCAGCATAAATTGTCAGGAGCAGTTGGAACTTATTTCCTTGCAATGTGCAGTCAGCGAAACTGTTCCTGTTCAAAACCAAGCTGCTGCACAGAAGCTACTGCAGAAAATGTCGCAGGCTGTGCCTGAAGACAGGCGTGGTCGGGGTCATAGATTCAAGGGCAAAGGTAGGGAAGAAGATGCTCAGGTTTTTACACTTGATGAATGGGAGAAGAGGAAGGCCATTGGTTCAAAGTCCACTGCAGAAAGTTATATGCAAGACACTAGCCGAGATGAGGAGTTGGCAAGGCAACTGCAGGAAGAACTTGACCTAGAAGATATGCATGTTAGTTTGATCCCCTATTATGATCATGCGTTCCTTCCCAGACTTTTGATAACACTAGCGTCAGAATGTTGATTTCAATGTCAATATGATGTTTTCAGGGTGGGGCAGGTGTTTTCCATGGTGGGGCAGAGAGTTCGGATGCTGAATGTTTACGGATGAGCATGTTCAGCTTCAATGGCCCTGATGAAGCAGGTGGTGGTAGAAGAGATTTTGGAGGATGGGGGCGAGGCAGGGGAAGGGGCCGAGGCCGGGGCAGGGCCAGGGGAAGATTTTAGTCCAACCACAGAATTCTAGGTTTGTAGGTTTTTTGTGTGTAGGGGTAACAGTGTTATGATTATGCTTTCAAATCGTGTTCTCATCATCTCTGGCCTGATGGGTCATCAACAATCAGTCCTGTCAACAATCTACGCTTCCCTGGAAATTTTGTTCTATTCTTAGGTTCAGGGAACAGATGCATGGTTTGGAGAACTAATTCAAGTCCAAAATTTCGATGATACTTGATCTTCTGTTTATTTGATGGGTACTAGTACATCCATGAGAACAAATTTTGTGTTTCCTCTTCATTCTGATATTTTGCTTGCGAAAGTGCAAGTCAATGCATTGTGGGCTCATCAGTTACAGGAATATGGGGGCAGAAACTACAACTCTGAATAAATGTAAGGGGTTCCTTGCAAAAAGTTGTCAAACATAACGACTTCTTAAACCTGAAGAAATCTCAGAACAGCAGCCAAGGAACACCATTGTCCAGAGCAGCAAGCCACCGGGCACCTCGCGACGATCGCTCTTCCAAATCCTCGAGATCAAACGATCTCGTAAGCATTAAGACTGCCAATTTGCTTCGGTTGGTATTGGTTGGATCTCAGGGTGACGAGGTCGCCGCAATGGGTCACGGCGGCGACGGCGGCATCTGGATCCGCGCGGCGGTGGCGGTGGCGGCGGGAGGCGCCATCGCGGCTCGCGCGGTCCGGCGCAAGTCCGTTGACTTCAGCGCCGTGTTCGTCGGAGTCCCTGCCATGGTGGCTCATACCGTCGCCGGGTACAGGTTCGAGAGGCGCCCCTCTTCGTTTCCAGCGGAAGGGCTTGCCCGTGAATCCGTGACTAGATCTCGAGTTTGTGCTTCGCAGGTTCGCCGGGCTGCTGCTGGTGTTCTTCTTCACGTCCTCGCGGGTGACGAGGGTCGGCGAGGCGAGGAAGCGTGCTTTCGATCCCGAGTTTAAGGAGGGTGGGCAGCGTAACTGGTGAGTTAAAGTGCTGCCTCTGTTGCTCTAACCAAGGCCTCGTTTAGATGCGAAAAGTTTTGGGTGCAAAGTACTGTACCACTTTCGTTTGTATTTGGTAATTTTATCCCGCCATGAGTTAACTAGGCTCAAAAGATTCATCTCGCAAATTATAGTCAAACTGTGTAATTAATTATTTTGTTTAGCTATATTTAATACTTTGATTCGATGTGGCGCGGAATCTTGTAAAGTTTTGAAATTTTGAGTGCATCTAAACAAGGCCCAAGAGTAATATGGGATGATGTTAACTGAGGGAGGGCTTGTTTCAGTTTTGTGGTATAATGGCGTTATATTTTTTATTTAAGGCATGAAAACTGAAAGTGAAGTCCCTTGACTTTATACGTTTGGTGCATGATGTTATAAACTGAGGAACGAGAAGGTTCTGCGAATGAGGAATGATCCAAAATTTTGGTTGTCTACATCATTAGCTCTGTAGAAGCTTTAGATGATTTCTGTTTCAGTTGTTTAGTAGGATAATGAGTTGATTCGGTGGACTAATTTTCCGCTGAGAAGAAGCCTTTCCTGCAGTGATTCTGTAGTTTTGTCATTTGTGTCCGAAAGGATAACCCAAGGGCTTGATAAGGTTTTCCCCTAAGTCTTAAAATGACTAGATGACCTAACTTTCATAAGGACGACGGTCATGAATGTGAAGCTTGTTGTGAATTAGATTGCCTTTCTTCTATTAAGAATTCACCATGTCAACTGTCATAGAGATTTTGGATACCTCTTTGTGATATTTCTTGCCTCAGAGCATGCCTACTTTCTTCAGGCGGGAGCCATGCCATTGATTACTTTATTTTGTTTACCCTTACTCAAAGTGTTGCTACAATACAAGAAAAGTGAAAAACAATGAACAGTTTCTATCTTGATGTAATATTATCCACCACCCACATCTATCCAATTTTTCAGGTTTAATGAGTCAATTTTCCAAAAACAAAAAGCTGTTTATCTGGATGTAATTGATGTGCAACCAATGTGCCTTTATTTATGTATACTTTCTAGTTTTGAAAATGTTGACAGCGCCATTGCTGAGATGGGTATATTTGGATTTCAGAAAGTTCCCTTCTGAATCTTTCTAATGCAGGTGCACCCACTCTTATTGGCAGGAAGCAAGTTTTGTCAAATAGTGGCATTGCAAGTATCTTGGTTGTTTTGATAGCATTAGTTACTAAAGGGACGGATAGGTGTTTGGATTCAAAAGAGTCAACTCTTGTAACTGCACTTATTGGTGGTGTTATCGGACATTATGCTTGTTGCAATGGTGATACATGGTCTTCTGAGCTTGGCATTCTTAGCAAAGCTGAGCCACGACTTATCACAACATTCAAGGTATGCTTTAGGCTTTTCTCTGATTGTGCAATTAACTAGCAAGCATATAATTTGACTGTTTGCTTTCAACGTTAAATTTGATCAGAGAGTGCAAAAGGGTACCAATGGTGGTGTAACCATACATGGACTTCTCGCAGCAGCAGCAGCTGGATTCTCGATTGGGCTTGCGTTTGTGCTGATAGGATTCTTAACTGCACAGTGTGCTTCTTATGTATTCTGGAGGCAGTTGCTAGTTATACCATTGGCTACAGCTTCTGGCCTATGTGGAAGCCTGATTGATTCAATCTTGGGCGCAACGGTTCAGTACAGTGGGTTCTGCAGTGTCCGTAAAAGGGTATTACATCCTCAACTATTTGAAATCTGCCAGTGTCTACATATCCATCTTCTCTGATTCATAAGCTGATTGTTTCTCTGTTGTGTATGTTTGCTTTGCTTAGGTGGTGGGAGTAGATGGTCCAACCGTAACGAGGATTTCAGGAATGAACATATTGGATAACAACGGGGTCAATGTAGTGTCTATATTATTGACAACTGTTCTTACTGCAGTGGCTTGCACATACATCTTCTGAGGTCTAGCTACGGAGAGTAATGGTAGGACCACATTACTGAAGACATAGAAAACCGATTGATGAATTAGAACAGCAAATTGTGTAGCAGTGCCGTTAATCAGTTTGATGCATGTAATAGTAGATACATTGTTGTTTTAGCATCAAGAATTTTCAACAGTGGATGGGATCTTAGATCTTCAAATAGAGGAAAAACAGCTATCCCTTAAAGTCAGTTCTCCGTAACACATTTATTTATGCCCTGGCAAGAGAAAACAAACATAATTTTTCATCTTTGTTAAATATTTAATGTATTAGCAGTGATTAGCGCTATCTGAAAGGACCGAGCTATTAGTTAATCTTTTCTGATAACACATGCCATCGGAAATCCTGCCTAACGTGAACTGTTTGACCAGGAGACGCTGTGGCATGCAAACATCTGCTGAGAACTGGTCCAGGATTCAGACGATATATCCATAAAAAGAGAAACACACATTATACAGGGCAGTATTTCATTTCTTTTCTCGTTGTATCCATGTAGCTAAAGTAGCAAGGGCCCCGTTTGTTTTGTGTTATGCTAGTGAATAGTGACATTTTGACCGTTAATTACGGTGTCAAACAAAACCAGCTTACAAAACTAACGATTACTGTAGCATCACTGTAGCAAAACATTGATTAATTACCATCATTAGATTCGTCGCGAAAAGTTACACCTATCCCTAAAATTTTTTTGCAAATAAACTTCATTTAGTACACCATGCATGCGAGATTGCATGCGAGATTCTTTTGTAGAATGGAATAGAAAGGAAGAAAACAAACAAGGCCAAGGTATGTTTTGAAGGCCTCCAGCTCGGATCCAAATAATTCCTAGAATTTCAGGTAAGAATTAGGCCAGCTCTTGGTCTACGGGAAGAGAGTGAGGTCATGCAAACAGGATCCTGCTTAGAAATTCGCTACCAAGTAGACAACCTAAAGGACAACATTTTAAAGAGACGTTTACATATCAGCTAGCTTCAGCTGCTCTTGTTTCCTTTCAACCTGACCACAATTAAAAAACAGCAAAAAGGAAGGCTGAAAACTTGTCCTCTCATGCAATGCACGCTGTCCAGACAACACAACGCATTCTGATAGAATTTGAATCAGACAAGATTTAGACAAGAAACACCCCATTCCAAGAATACGCCATGCAAAAATCAAAATGTCCCTTGGTCCTCAAACCATCAACTATTAATTACAGACTTTGGCAGAGGGGGCGCATACAAAAGGTAACAAAATGCCTTTGTACACCCCCAGTGAAGCAAGCAACTTCATCTAATTTAGCTACCAAATGGTGAAAACGAAATGCAGTTGGTTCCAACCTCATGTCACAGTTGGGGCTACCAGACGAGCTGATGAAGGCGGCGGCGGAAAGCTAACGTCTGCGGCGATCACCGGCTGCTGGTACCCACGCGCGGCGCTCCGCTCCAGCTGCTCCCACATGAGCCTCCGCCGCTCCTCGGTTGCGGCTCGCTTCTCTTCTTCCTCTTCAAAATTGTTCTGACAAGTTAGGAGCAACCTCTCGTCCAAGTCATGGAACATTTTCCGCACGTTCATTGTTACATTGAGGACCGATTGGTTCCAATGCCAACGGGTGTTCCGCTCGAGAGCTGGATATATTATCGGCAGGATCACTTGACGGTTTTGGGAGATCATATCGAACAGGTGCTCATTGTTCCATAGGAACAAAGCTCTCTCAGCAACCTACAAAAAGCATGCCAAAGAAAAGCAGCAGTGCTTAAGTTTCAAAGGCTACATTATGCAACAGTGCAATATTTATGTGACATGAACAAACCGGGCAGTAGTGTCAGGCCGGTCATAATCCTAAATCTATGTTTTGCATATAAGAAAATAGGAGTAAGTGCGACCAATTCACATCAGTGCACAAAATCAGTAGACAGCTCAAATGGAAAATCACAATTCTACCTTGTTGATTGTCAAGCTCCACAAAGTGCAAATGCCAACAACTTCTACTTATTAAGAAATAAGAGCATTTGCATTCAGAACATGACTGGAGTATATAAAGTAGCAGCAGATTTTGATGATTGCCACACATCAAGCCCCCAAATATTCCTCTTCACCTGCCTTTGGACCAAGGACTTGATCTTCTGTGGCCTAGACTTCTAGAGTACAGTGAGACCAATTTAAGGCGGAACTAGAGAATTATTGAGCATTTTCCAATCCTATGTTAAAAAAAAACAAATGGCCTGAAGCCTCACTGGGCTAGAAAGTGACCACCAACTGCACCTGAGCCAATAACATAAGAGCGTGGTCTCACTTTAGCCAACAAGAAAAGATTTTAGCCACTGATGAAATTCTTATCATTAGTTAGCAAGCACTATGTCATAAAGGCGCAGGGGACCATGTAAAGGAACACTAATAAATCAGAAAAGTAACACGAAAAGGAAAGGGGTCAAACAGATTCTTGGATTAACATAAGCAAAAGATTCAGCTGGAAAACAACTTTGTAACTACTACTTGATAATAAAGAAGATTTGCTCAAAATCTTTTATTAGAGGAATTAACATTACACGAGCATATATTTCCTATTGGTATTTGTTACCATGCCAATTGTTATAAGCAGAAGAGCACAGCAAAATACACAGAGAAGACACAGTTCAAGTGAACACATTAACCAAGGATTACTTGATTTCAGAAAGAAAATCACCTGAAAATGAGAGCTATTCAGGCAACTCGCAATCCTCCGGAATAAGGGAACCATGCACTTCTGAAATTCAGCCATATCAGTCAACTCCAGCACCTCCTCCAACTCGCCCAAGAACATCATTTCCTTCTGACTATTCGTAACTGGCCAATACTTCAACAGGCCTCTAATCACAGTCCCGGCAAGCTTTGGTTCCTTCTCAATAAATTGTGTGATGCAATACGTCAGCTGCGGCAGATAAACTCCCACTGATTTCGGCTTATGAAGCGGAATCAATGCTTTCCATAAGAACAACTTATGTTCCTCCTTCAATGGCTTTGCAAACCCACTTATTACACTGCCAAAGACCTCCAACAGTTCAGCGATCCCATTGTGATGATCAGTCTCGAACACAAACCTATAAAAGATATTGCTCACAGCCTTGCGGATGAATGGGCGGTTTCCCATGAACTTGCCATAAATCCTATGCAATATCGTCTTCAAGCAGTCCCTCTCCCTTGGGTCATCGGAATCAAACAGATCGAGCAGCTTCGAGACGAAAGAACTATCGACATACTTCCTAGCTACCTTGGCATCGACAAGCGGAGAGGTCACAAAACGAAGGAGAAACTCATACACGACTTGCAGGTGGTACCAGGACGGATCGAAGAACGGCTCGTCCTCCTCGGTCTCTGAAGCCGTGGTGCCCGACCGGACCTTGGGCGGGAAGACCCTGAAGAGGTTGGCGGCGAACATGCGCACGCACGCCGCAATCATCGTCTCCGTGAAGGGCTCCTCGGCGGCGCCAATGCAGTCGACCAGGGACATGAGCATCTGCCGCTTGCGCTCCTTCTCCGGCGAGTCCTTGCCCCGGTCGGAGAAGTCGTACACGGCGCAGCAAATGTTCACCTTCTGGATGAAGGCCTCCTCCCTGGACCTCACCTCGGCCCCGGCGCCCGCCAAGGGGGACGGAGGGGAGGCGCTGGGCTTCCCCGCGGCCCCATTCTCCCGCGGCAACGGCAGCGGCGGCGGCGCCTTCGGAAGCGGCGAGCCCGCGCCCCCGCCACCGCCAGAGCTGGATTTCATCACCTTCCACGAGAGCTTGCCAATAAATTGCTTCCACATGGCGGCGAGATCCGGCGGCACCAACACCACATCCAATCTCCCCAATTAAACAACAATTCCAACAAGCCCAGCCTCCTCTCGACAGCACCGCGGCGCGAATCCCGGGCCGTAAAAGACCCCGCTTTGGCGACGGCAGCGAGCGGCCGATCCTCCAGCAACAACCGCAAGGGATCGCAGAGGCGAGCTGCAGCCGCCGATGCAGATCGACCACCACCCTCCGGATAAGGGGACGACACGCCCCGCAAATTAACCGGGGCCGAGAGCGCGAGCGACGGCGGGGCGCGGAGGCCTGGCAGGGATCCGGCAATGGCGGGCTCAGCGCCAGATCCGGGGGCGGGAGGCGGCCATGGATGGGATCTCGGGGGGAGGAGGGGAAAGGAGCGTGGAGAGGTGGGGAAAAATTTGGCGTTTTGAGGAGGAGAAATTTGGTGGCAGGGCAGGGCAGCCGCTAGAAGGCGAGGCGAGGTGAGAGGACACTGCGAGTGAGCGAGCTGCCTGAGCGATGCAAGGACGATGGGTGGATCGCCCGCTCGGCGCGCGCGGGCCGTTGGATCGGGCGGTGGAGCTTCCCCGGCCGTCGGATCTGTGGGCGGTTGTTTTTGCCCTTTTTTTTATGGTTGCTTTCTTTGTTTAGCTCTGGAAAAGGCATACGGGTATGAACTGCATGATGGTGATTGGATAATGGGAGATCGGTTGTAACGGTCGGAGAAATATCACCGGCTGTTTCCTACTAGTATTTTAATTTGTAAGCTTATTTTATGAGTTGCCCGTTTCATTTTAGTGTTATATCGTTTTATAATATTTGTCACCTAGGAGTATTACTGTTTTTTAAATTCACCTATTTCTGTTACTTCATGAGAATATGAGATGATGTTCGAGTACGAGACATCATGGCATGGACCTACGTGCTGGTGCATAATCGAATAGAAAAATTTTGAAATGACAAAATCATATAGGTGTGGAAAGTTACAAGGTCCGCTATGGCATGGAACATGAGTTCATAGAAATTCATATGAAGTTCGTACAAATAGGTAGGTTTCAAAATACTCACTGTAACATTTTTTATTGTATTTTGGGTGTGTTTAGTTCATTTTGGATTTTTGAATTTTGGAAGAGAATTTTTCAACGTTTGAAGTATTAAATATAGACTAATCACAAAACTAATTATAGATCTTGTCTGTAAACTACGAGAGGAATCTAATGAGTCTAATTAATCCATCATTAACACATATTCACTATAGATTTACTCAGGGGCGGAGCTGTCCTTTAGCATTGGGGTCGTCAGACCCCGACGAATTTCAGTATATCCTATAGAAAATTACTGTACACTATGGTAGATGACCTCATTATCCAACACTGCAGACCCCGGTGAGATTTTCGGCTGGCTTCGCCTCTGAATTTACTGTAGCAATTTATTGTCAAATCACGTCCTAATTAGGCCCATTAGATTCGTCTCGCGATTTACAGTCCATTTGTGTAATGCGATTTATTTTTCAACTATATTTAATATATCATGCAGACGATTTATAAAAATTTTGAATTTTGAGATTTTGGATCTAAACACGCCCTTTGTAGGTTTTTTCTAACAAGTGCGTGATGAGTAGTTCTTCCGATCCAAAAGTTAATGATGGCTTCGTTTGACATCCCAACACCTAATCATTTCATTTCAGTCTCAACCTGTGGTTTGAGTAGCCATGAAGTCCTCCGAGCTTTTGCTCACCCCAAGACCTCAAACTCAATGTTTATTATGCTCATGAAATCCATGATGCTATAGAGTAGTACTCCCTCCGTCCTGAAACTAATGACATTTTGAGTTTTTTAAGACAAATTATAAAGGTCGAGAAAAAATGCATGTATCCTCATTAGTGCATTGTTCAATTAATCAATTGCTTAATTTTCAGTGCCCGTACTAAAATTAAAAAGATCGGCATGCCTTTTTTTACTGCTCCAGCCCACCACAATTGATATTTACAAAATTAACACCAAAATCAAAAACATTATCATGTTTTTTCTATGCAAAGGATTTTAGAATGCCTTACATTTATGTATAAATTTTAAACCCTCCAATAATTTACATTACAGGACGGAGGGAGTATACACAACCTGATGCATCTGCTCATGCTTTCAAGTGAAGCCTAGCGTGTTAATCTTAGCTTACCAAGGCTCCATTCTTATGTCACTTTCCCGGAACAAATCCTTCAGAAAAGGAAAGAAGACCAAGAAATTGACATGGCAGGTGACAAGCCCGACGATGACCGGACACAGACGGATGAGGCGGTCGTTTTCACTCAAAAAACGGGGGCGCCACCAGCCCTGATCCGTCGCCGCCACACCACCTCATTCAGCGGCGACGAGACCAGGCCCCGGCCACAAGCCCCGGCCAAACCCTCGCCAAAGCTGACGCCGCGCGTCGCCGTCGCCATCCTCCACCCATGTTCCGCGTACCATGCGCCCATCAGGATTCAGGCCGGCCCCGCTCGGCGAGATCACGGCACCGATCAATCAATCCTGGGCTCCGGAGCGCCCAGAACCGGCGCCTCTCGCCGTCCCACCGCACCCGCGGATTCGCGGAAAAAAGGAAAGAAAAGGACCCCTCATTTGATCGTGTCGGCTTCGTTCAGGCTTCAGAGAGGTGCTGGAAGAACATGGTGAGGGAGAGAGATCATGGTCCTCAACTGAAGAATTGGTTTACCCTGGAGAGGAAAACTGATCTGCAGACGGGCTGATAGCCCGGTGGTGTGGTCGCCCGGCTGGGAACCCACCCGCCCGCGTTCGAATCCCATCGGGATCGACCGGGTGCTGCGCCGGGGTTTATCCCCAGTGGAGACTGAGCAGTGTGTGTGCGTGTGTTTAGGTGGGTTAGGGAGTGAGTTGCTCAGTAGGCGCGTTCCAGACAGCTGGACAGTCTCACCTGCGTTCGAGCGTGCGGTCGGCGTGGGTGCTCATTGTCGAGTCTTATATGATGGGCCAGTGCTCCTGGCATAGTTCAAAAAAAAAACCTGATCTCAGCCGGGTCAATGGGACATGGTCAGGTAGCCAGCACATCTGAGATCTCCGCGTGTTTACTACTGGAGCATGAATTCATTTTCGATGACCGTTTCGTTTGGCATCAGCATGGCATGGCATTGGTTAAAGAAGAAACCAACCATTGACTACCATTCACTAGGGAAGTTCAGAATGATTATTCATTTCAGACCTTCCAGGACCCATGGGAGCAACCTACTGCACCTGAACGGTGGTGAAACATCAGTCGTCTGAAATCTGAATCTTAACCCAGCTGATACCAAAGTTCGTCATTTTATACACAGAGTCAATGTGACGGAACCGTCAAATTAAAACTCTCAATTAAGCGTAATGGCCGTCATTTGAACACATCGGGCGCATTAGCTTAATGGTTTAATTTGACAGCCCTTTCTCAGCCCACGTCCCGATCGAAAGAACACCGATAGTCCCACGCGAAGGTGAGCGCAGATGGTACAAGCACGACAGAAATACGAAAATACAGCAAATATTCATAAGACTTTACATTAAGTTTTACAAACCGAGTTTGAATAAATACATAATTTACAAACTTTGCACTACAGAAACCCGGGTTCAACTAGAGGAAAGGGGCCTACAACTACCAAAAGTGTACCCTAGGGAGATCGCTAACTAAACATCTGACTCCACAACCTCCCATCCCTCTGCATCCCGGCGGATGAACTTAGTGCAGCAGGAACAGAAGTCTACGTCTGCGGGTCCTGCAGTATGTTTCAACAAAAGCCCTGAGCAACTAATACTCAGCAAGACTTACCCGACCAGTGGGTATAACTTAGCCCACATATCTAGACATGCAAAGCTTTTGGCTGGTGGTTAGTTTTGCGGAAAAAGCGACTAAAGTGAAGCCTTATTTCCATATTTTAGCTCATGATTCTATATATCTTGACCATCATCTAATTTAGCATATCTAGAGCAAACATGGTAAAGCATATAATAACATTCCAAGTGAATATAACCATATGCCATACATACTCCCACTCGATACTACGCTGTGACGCAGTGATCAAGGTGCCCATGTCCGAGAGCGACTGACGGCGAATCGATTCGATTTAACCTTGCAAGCTGGACCTAACCAACACGGCACGCAAAAGCCCCGTCGGACCCCACGCACCGACCTTTCCCCTCCCCGCCTCGAACTACAGGACCACCCCACCATCATATGGTCAGCTGAGCTCAACGTGAGACCACCAAAAGTAAACATATGCATCCCCATTTCTCCGCGACTACTCGACTACCCCAGGAGGTGAGATGGAGTCCTGTACTTTCGAGGTGAGGCAGTACTCGGCTTACTGGTTTCGACTACCTCCTACTCCCGGCATGCAGTTAGTACAGTTCATACATGATCAACATGGCCAACAACGGCTCGGTCCTTAACCGACACAGGCAGAACTACACCTCTCCCGCCCGGTCTCAGATTTTATTCTTTCTTTCATTCCAAGACTTTCATCTCAAGATGAGTAACTAAAAAATGGAAACATAAAACTATCCTACATCTCGCGAGTAACCAAAAATTACTCGACTTCTACCGAACCCTATCTAGCATAGCATTTCTATCGTCTTATACATACTAGTATAACTCAAGGAAACCTAGGGTTTATGCAACTAGGGTTTCAAACAACTCCTAAACATAGTGCACAAGTAATAAATACATATATAGGTGCCATAATTTAAATTAATAGGATGTGCACCGGGGCTTGCCTTCGGACTGCTGCTCAGAGCTAGAGTCAGACGGGCCTTGGGCTGGGTTCTCACGCCTCTCCTCCTGGGCTTGCTCCGGCTGCTCCTGTGGTGCCGCAATCACCTCGAACATGACGTCCTCAACGGCGGATGCTACACGAATGCATATGAAATAATTGAGTACAGCTCAATGATGCAACTATTATACTTCAACTGGAATGCCCTGCGGACTGTCCGCGCCCAAGTGGCGGACCGTCCGCAGTACAACTCTGCCGACCCACCAGAACCAACTACCTCTCTGGACAAATTTCAATCTATACGGCGGACCGTCCGCTCCAACATCGCGGATTGTCTGCAGTTTAACTTTGCAATACCACCAGAGGCAACGACGCCTCTGGACAAAATTCTAATCTCTACTGCGGACCGTCCGGCCCTCCTTGGCGGACCGTCCGCAGTTCACTCTGCCAATTCCACCAGAGACGATAACGTCTATGAACAAAATTCTAGACTATACGGCGGACTGTCCGCTCTCCAATAGCGAACCGTCCGCAGTTCAACCCTGCAAACCCCACCAGAGACAACATCGTCTCTGGACAAATTTTGATCTCTACAGCGGACTGTCCGCTCTCCAATAGCGGACAGTCCGCAGTTCGATTCTACGAAAACACCAGAGACAACATCGTCTCTGGACAACTTCTACTTGACCTGCAGACTGTCTGCCCCTCCTAGGCGGACCATCCGCCGTTCCTATCTTTTGACACCGCGCAACAGGCGACAGCAAGCGCGGCTGCGGCGGCGCACAACGGAAGGGGAAAAAGGCCGGAGAGTACAAATAACTCACCACGAATCCATTCCCGGGGTCGGTTCGGGCGGAGGACGACCGGAGAGGTGGATCGACGGTGGAGCAAAGCTCCAAGAGGCTCCAATGGTGACCGGTGGTGGTTGGAGCGATTCCGGCCGGGGAAAAGCCGGGCTAGGGGTTGGGGACGGTGGAGGAGGTGCTGGGGAAGGTGCTCGCGCAAGGAATCGAGGTTTGGTGGCCGGAGGGTGGAGATCGACGGAAAGGGGCGACGATGGGGCGAGCGGACGAGCTCCGCTCGTCTCTGGTCTAAGAATGAAGAGGAAAGAGGATATGACAGGCGGATCCCACATCCAAGATAAATATCTAGGCGTTACTTTGGCGGACCGTCCGCCGATCCCTAGCGGACCGTCCACGGTTTTTCCCTGGTATTACAGTCAACGTGCGGAAACCAGAAATTTCACCAACAGAACAAGCTGATGACGTCTCAACTCTCAAAGGACAGATAACCATGAACTTCAAACAAAACCATAGCTCAGCACAATAAGATGTACATATGACAGCAATGCCATCAGCCTCACACCTGTAGGGAGTAACACGCAATATAACCACCTAACATCAAAACAGCAAGCAGGCGACAAGCATCGACGAACATGAGTTCTGCGTGTCTGGTCTTATTCAGTGAGAGACGAACTGTAGGCGTGTATATTTCAAGCTTCGGATATATATGTAGAAACTAGAGACAAGTAATGCAACTACAACCTTTTCTCAGCACAATAGCATAAGGGGACCAAAAGCGGGGTAGGCGACAACTGTACACATTTCTATCTCACGTGAAGATCCTCAGGAGAGCAAGGTTCCATCTTTCCTTCAAGAAGTCCGTGCGAATCGAGCGTGAGTGTGTTTCATCGGGCAGTTATTGGTGCTGTGAGTTACATAAAAGAAAAGTAATGAATCAAAATGGTTGTCATCATTAGCTGACAATTGTAGCACAGGAAGAAAAGCTTCAGGAAACATGTACCTAAGTTGACAGCCTCTGAACTTTTCATCAGACGAAGGCGCTGGCAGGTTTCCACAAACATCCTGCATAAGCGTTAGTTAGAACTTAGAAACTTGACAAATTGAAGTCTAGTGGGAACAGTCTACTATAAACTTGCAGCTACCTATGAAGAACTATTCTAGTTCATTGCAGTATACCCAGAAATAAGATGCAGAACAACATAACACATACCAAACCACCTCAAAGCTCAGGTTAATATATTTCCTAGAAGGATCAAGAAGCAATCTGCTACATAGCCAGGGGCGAAGCCACGTTGGGCTTCCCTGGTGCCCGTGCACTAGGGTAAACTTCTTTTTACCGCTAACTAAATTTTGTTTCGCCATATAATCATGAAAAAGTTTGTTAATTCTTTAGGCTGTGCACCACGGTCGATCTCACCGTGGCTTCGCCCCAGTACATAGCAGAGCCCATACGTCTGTGAACAGTGTGCAATCCAGTAGTGGAGAACAAAACAAGAAACAAAACCTTATCCAAAGTAGCCCCCCACTAATAAAGTCAATCTTTTCATACATAGGCCGCACGAATTGCTCTGTTGTGGAGCAAACAATACACCAGAGTTGTTTAATCTGCTAAAAGCTAGAAACAATAATAGCCACACATACGGTCCAAGAAACCTCAAAGAAACTATTGTGATTGATCCACGTAATAGATGTTTCTGGATGATATATAGGATTAAAGAAACAAGAAGGCAAAAAAGGTGTGCATAACTAGATTCATTTTCCCCTGTTGGCTATCTAAGTTAAACTTGACCAAAAGGAGAGGCAAGCCTTTGTGATCAGTACGATGATATGATCACAACAAACTACGAGGTGGAAAGGAAATGCCATCGCTTGTCTGTAAATAGCAAAAACAAAGGGGTGTGCTCCAAGTCTCCTTTCATGAGATCGCCCTCTATTTCCAACGACAATATGGATCAGTACATGCAGAATCAGAGAAGCAAATCCTCCTTAAATGCAGTTATGCTACACGCATGTATTGCTAACAACCAAGGGTACCTATGATGAATCTGACTTTAAAACAATGCAATACTGTAAGAAAAAAGTACAAATAAATTTTCTAAAAAATCAAGAAAAGCACCCTTTGGTCTTTCATCAGTTAAATCAATCACTTTGTATGGATGGGGAAGCTGATGCAATTTCAGTGCCGTTCCAAGGCAATTGGGTCAAATCCCTTACTCATCACTATTTACCCAAACAACCCCCTAGGATTTCTTTCCTTCCTACCCAATTTCAATTCATACCAATCATGCTGATTGCAAATATACTTGGCGCAATCTAATTCCAACAAAAAGTAGTTCATTGCAGGACTCGGAAGAAATTCTCAAACCAAAGCCACCACGATAACTTGATGATCAGTTCAAGATCCTAAGCATTGATCATACGCTAGAAACTATAGTATTCTCAAGCACGAACTGCAGTCGTAATAATCGAATTAGGGAAAGTAGGAGTACAGATTGAAGGAGCTCTCACTTCCAGGGGACGTCGCCGACGAGCATCCAGTCGCCGTCCTTGTCCTCGTACGTGGGCACGTACTCCGTCCCGTTCACTGCGTCCACCAGCTTCCTCTCGTCGTCGGCGAACTTCCCTGCGCGCCGTCCAGGCAAAGCACCCTCATCAGCTGGAACGCTCAACCAAACAGAGCGAAGTGCTGCTGCGGTAAGCAGAAGCAGGCGCGGCAGAGGGGGGTGGTACTCACGGATGGTGAAATGGGAGAAGAACTTGTCCTGGAGCGCGCGGAGGAGCTGGTCGTAGCCGGCGTAGGCCTCGAGGTCCACCTTCCGCAGGTAGGGCGCGCCGTCGACGGCCACCTTGACGAACTTGGCGGCCTGCTTGGCCTTGCTGGAGCCCGCGACGTCGGCGAGCGCGTTCTTGCGGTACGACCTCACCGGCGGCCACCCCACCACCCGCGCCCTGGCCACCAGAAGAGAGAGGCAGAGGCGGAAGCAAGCAAGCAACAGTCAGGCTGACGCTAACCTCTCGCCAAATCAACCACCTTCTTCCTGGAAAAAGGAGACAGGTGCGTGGCCTAAGATTATCGGTGGGGAAGGCGGGCCGTACTTGGGTGCCGGGGGAGCATCGGAGGACGCGGCGGCGAGCGGGGAGGAGCGGCCGGCGTCGGCGTCGGAGGAGGCGCGCTTGCGGTCGGGGTCGGGGAAGGCGGAGGAGGACGAGGACGAGGACGCGGAGCCCGGGAGGCGGAGGGTGAGCGTGAGCGCGGTGTCCTCGAAGTCGAGGCCCGAGGCGGCGGAGGACTCGGTGGAGCTCCGCTCCGTCTCCACCGACATGGCCGGCGGCGTGGGCGGGTGGGGCTCCCGCGGCTGCCGCTCCGCGTGTGGGCGAGAGAGACGCGAGGTGGGGGGGGGGGGGGGGGGGGGGGGAGGACGGAGGAGGAAAGGAAAGCGGAGACGGGTTTGGCTATAGTGGGCGCGGGGCCGTGGTGGTCGATGGCCAGGTTGCGCGGAGTTTTCCGCACGAGCCCCTAACCTTTGCACTAATTCCTAGAAAGCTCTTTCTGCTCTCCGCTGTAACGTTGATGAAGCAGCTGTGCGAATACGAGACGAGACGGGGGGCGAACCGCAAGAGAGGAGGGGCGTCGAGCTCGAGCGAGGCTCGAGAGTTCCCAAAAGTGGAATAAACTAGGGAAATCGCGGGAGAGCACTCCGCGCGCGCGTGGCCCCACCGGTGGGCCCACACTGCCGGTTGGGCGCCCTGCAGCGGCCCCGGAATCGGCAAAGAGGGCCCACGCCGGCCCGGCCGTCGGATCCCCGACCGACGGCGGCAGCCAGCCCAACCACCCGGACCCGGGCCGGCATCACGGCACGCCGAAAGAGACTTGAAACGCATACGCGCACGCACTTCAACCGGTCGTCGGGTGCTGACAGTGGATGTACCCAGTACGGAGAACAAGCCCGAGCCCGTTTAAAATTCTACTAGCCCAGGTTTTCTTTCTTCTTTCCTCAATAAAAAGAATTTTTTTCCTCTCTCTCTTTTGAAATAGAGAGCGCACGGATTTGAAACGCGTGGAGTGGATTTGGGCACGATTTGTGTTTTGTACCTGCAAAACTTTCCAGCTGCCAGGGACCCAAGTGAGGCCGGAGTTTGAAACGAAACGGGATTTCTTGAAAAGAAATAGAGAGCGCACGCATGTGAACGTGCCGTGCTGTCGGTCGCCTGTCCCCCTCCCGTCCTGTCACGCCACCCGCCACCCCGTGCGTTCATTCACCGCCGCCCGTTCCGTTCGGTTCCGTTGGGCCATTCGCGCCTCCGCTTCGCCGTGCCCGTCCGCCGCCGTGCCGTCGCCCGCGGGTCGCCGCCGGTTCCCTCTCCGCCGCGTCCAAACCACCGCGCCCGTGCGGCCGCTGGTTTCACTCGGATGGCGCCCGGGCGTGGGTGCGGCCAAGTAGGCAGGCAGGAGTGGGCCGAGATCCGGAGATCGTCGTGGTCGGGAGCGAGCGAGAGCCATCCCGCCGGTGTCTGGTCCGGCCGGCAGCCGTGGGAGGCAAGGAAAGGAGCCTGGCCTGGGCAGAGGCCAGAGGCAGTGGCCTCCTTTGGTTCGCGCTAGGATTTTAGAGTCTCTTTGGCACACAGGATTGGCGCATGAAAAACGCAGTATGGAGGAAAAACGCAGTATGGAGGAAACCGTAGGATAGGAAAGCAGTTGGTTCCTTTGGTTTCCATGAGCTCGAACCAGATTTTTCGTTTCACTACTGTCACTGAGAGCAAATCCTTTCCTCCATCGATTCCTCCGTCGTTCCTCTGGAAATTTTCCCATGAACCAAAGGGCTGATGATGTCAGCCATTCCTAGGAAATGCATTCCTGCGTTTCACCCGCGTTCCAAAGAAGCCCTTAGCGTGCTAATGAATAGTGACATTTTGACCATTAATTATGGTGTCAAACAAAGACAGTTTATAAAACTAACTCCAGAACCCCCGCACTAGTGACCTTGAAGAATCTAATATGACCTTTGATCGCGCAATTAGAAGATAGTTACTATAGCATCACTGTAGTCAATCATTGATTAATTATCGTCATTAAATTCGTCGCGAAAAATTACACCTATTTCTAAAAAAATTACTAATAAACTTCATTTAGTACTTCATACATATGAGATTCTTTTTTCGAGAAATGTGCGCGCTATTTTTGTAAAATGCCAACAAGACCAGTGGCCGGTGATCTCCGAGTGGCTGGCTCGAGATGGCTGGAGATCTCGACGCCTTTTCCTGTCCAGTTCAGGCGCGACAGCGCAGGACCCGAGGCCGGCGCCCGGTCCGGTCCACGTACGCCTTGCCTTGCCCTGTTCAACGAATCGCCACGGCAGGCAGACTGGTAGTGACTAGTGAGAGGCGCAGCGTGCGTAATCTTGACGGATCAGGGGGTTGCGGGCTTGCGGCTGGCTGTGTGAGTCCTGGGAGTTTTTAAACATGTTTGCAGCCTTGCATTGGATGCGTGATTAACCATTTGTTTAGTTGCAAAGTTCTAAATTCCAAAACTGTCACATTAAAAAGAAATTTTATATACATGGAGTATTAAATCTAAACAAAATAAAAACTAATTGCATAGTTTGCTTGTAAATTATGAGACGAATCTAATGAGCCTAATTAGGCCATGATTAGACACTAAATAACTATAGTAACCATGCATTAATGATAGATTAGTTAGGCTCATTAGATTCGTCTCTTAGTTTACAGACGAGTTTTATAATTAATTTTTTAATTAATCTATATTTAATACTTCAAATATGAAAGAATTTTATTTCAAAAATTATACACGTGCAACTAAATGAGGGCTAGATCTTTTGGTATTTTTTTCTTTTTTTAAAAAAAGAATTTTGTTATTTATGAGTGTTAAATAAAATTTATTTGGAAAATCTTTTGCACGGATGGATTGTAAATCGCGAGATGAATCTAATAAGTCTAATTGATCCATGATTAATTCTTAATTAGCAGATGTTTACTGTAGCACCACTGTTGCAAATTATGGATTAAGTAGACTCATTAGATTCATCTCACGATTTACAACTCATCTATACAAAAAGTTTTATAAATTTATTTTATTTAGTACTTCATACATGTGTTTAAACATTCCATCTGTTTTTTTTGTCGTAAATTTTTTGGATCAAAACACACCCGCCTGTCCTGTGCACCGGTAGTGTTTTGATTTCTTCCAAGAAAGCTGCGATGTCTGCTCCCTCTGCTTCCAAAAAATCAGGCACGGAGCTCGGCAGAATAATGCCAAATTGATCGCGTGGTAAAGCTGCCTGGACGCAGCTTCCCTTTTGGCTCTTCCTGCTCGAGCCATTATTCTGAGGGTCACCGCAGAAGAAGCAGCCATTATTCTCGTTTCTCCTTTTGTCGTTTGCAAAGACCAAGAATAAAAAGAAAGAAACACGATCACAACGTGTCATACTTTTTTTACCAGCTCTTCGTTCCCAAACCCTAAATACTTCTTCTTCATGACTCTTTCCTACTCGAAAAAAGACTAATAATTAGAGTTGTTTTGTTGGATACCAAAATGTTAGCATGCCAATCTTTCTTAGCAAAATCTTGGCAAGTTTAGAATACCATTTGGTTAGGTGGGCTATTTTTTTTTTCTTTTGCCTTCAATGAGTGCTGAAATTTATAAGTTTGCATTTTAATACAACATATATTTTGGAAGCCAACCAATTTTACCCTCGGAATGACTACGTGTCACTGCAACACCGAGCAGGAGCGCAAGATTGCATATTGGGTGTGTTTAGATTCCAAAAATTTTCATCCAAAAATATCACATCGAATGATTGGATACATGCATAAAGTAATAAATAAAATCTATTTACAAAACTTTTTGTATGGATGGATTGCATGAAGTAATAAATAAAATTTATTTATAAAACTTTTTGCATGGATGAGTTGTAAATCGCGAGATTAATCTAATGAGCCTCGTGATTTACATCTCATATGTACAAAAAGTTTTATAAATAGATTTTATTTAATATTCTAAATTAGCAAGATTTTCTTTCAAAAAAATTTGGCAAAAACATCTAACGCAGCCATTGCTAGTTGGCCGGCAAAATGGCCGATCGCGCATCCACCGTCAAGTCAAAAGCAGAATCTGGCTTGCTTTGAGGTCGGGTTGCTTTTGGCCTGCCTGCCTAGTGCCCACCGCGGCGAAAAACACACTCGCCCCGGTCAAAGACTCAAAGCGACGGCCTCCTTGTGCTTGGCTCGCCGAGATAGAGAGAGGCGGACTTCCCGTGATCCCGTCAAAAAGAGAGAGAGGCGGACTGGGGTTTTCCCTCCTTGTCCACGAAGCTGCAGCTGCCGGAGTAAGCCCGGGCCGAGCTCGGTCAGTCAACGCGCATCCTGTCGGCTCAGTCGGAGCATCCGATGCCAATTTGCTAGCGACGCCACCACTCGAAAAGAAAAGTCTGTACTAGACCACCACTAATCTCAGCTCCATTAAATTAGAAGAGCTCTCGTGTAGTCTGACCTGCTAAAAACCTTGTCGATGCCGTTGCCATGGCTCTGTTTGTTTTGGGCTACTCAAACTTGCGCTACTAGGGAATCTTGCAGGTATAGAGTACTAAACGAAGTTTATTTGTAAATTTTTTTTATGGATGTGTGTAACTTTTTGCGACGAATTTAATGACAATAATTAATTGATGATAGACTACAGTAACCATCCTCTAATCGTACGGTCAAAGATCTCATTAATTTCGTCTCGCGAAGTAGTGCAGGAATTGTGGAGTTAGTTTTATAAACTGATTTTATTTAGTACCTCTAATTATTAATTAAAATTTGTGCTACTTATGCTACTCATCAAACCAAACAGATCCCATCTTCGCCTGAACCGGAGACCCTCTGAAACTGAGACTGAAACTGTGCTCCCCCCGCAATCCATTCCAAGCTGCACAACACAACGGGCACGGAGGTCTGGGGAACACGGGCTAGTGGGCTGCAGAGGGGATCGGAGATGACCCGGAAGTGATGCCGTTGCTGCTGCAGTGCTAGCCTTTGCTGCCCTCGCTGTCAGCTAACTGTTGACTCTTGACAGTTTTGCCGACCCACCTCCACCTGGCCCGACCACACAGTGCAAACGGATATCGCCCATCAGCCCATGGCCATCCTCCCAAACAGCGGTCTGTCACTGTCACTCCCAGTCACTAGACTCACTACAGTAGTTTCAGGCTTTCAGCTTTTTTTAGGGGTTCTCACACTCCATTAAGTAACCAAATAAGAGTTACAAACGCAATCTGGCGAATCAAAAAACCATACACGCCGACCAAAAGAGCTAGCTAAGGTGCTCCTCGCCAGAACATGTGCGTCGTGGTTTGCTTCTCGTCGCTCGTGGACGAACTCCATCACCAGGAATGCCTTTGCGTCTTCTCTAAGTTCTTGTATAATTTGGCCATAAGCTCCCATAGTGGACCCTCCTGTCATACACCGTATTGTGTTGGCGCAGTCACTCGCCATACGGACCCGGTTGAGTGAGAGGTCTTTTGCTAGTGCCAAGCCTTCTCTGAGGGCTAGGACTTCCATTGTCTCTGGGTCAATAATTCCTCGCATTACAACAGACGATGCTCCCATAAACTTTCCAGATGCATCTCTGGCAACTGCGGCAGCTGAAGCCCCTCTCGAGTTTTTGGATAAAGCTGCATCAACATTAATCTTCACTATCCCGCCAGGAGGTGGAATCCACCGCGGCACCATGCCTTTGCTTGCTGTGATCGCCGATTGGGGACTTGATAAGTCTAGGTCAGACATGAACCTATCAACAAAACAGTGAGTGGAAAGTGGACTCTGGAAAATATTTTCGTAGACAGCTTTCCGTTTTGCATGCCAAACTGCCCACATTGTGACCACCACTCACCTTCACTCTTCCTTTGGCAAGGAGATAATTTCTGCCCACCAAGCCTTTGCGTTCTGCTCCTCAACGTTGCAAATATGTTCCACAGTTTCTTCATTCATTAAGGCCCAAACACATTTGGCCAAATTGCACTCAAGAAGGGAGTGCTTCCACGAGTCTGGGACTCCACAGACCAGACATGTTGCAACTGGCCAAATATGTCGTCGATGGAGGACATCTGCAGTTGGAATCGAATGCCTCGCCAAACGCCAGAGGAAAACTTTGATCTTTGATGGGACTTTCAGCTGCCAGATGGCAATCCACTCCTCCTCGTTTGCACGAATATCAGATGTGCTAGGCGTATGCTCCAACCAAGCTGTTAAATTCTCTTTCTTCTGAACCAACATCCGATATGCTGATCTTACTGAAAAACACCAGTTTTCTCATAATGCCAAGCCCAGAAGTCATCCTGCCTCCTGGTAGTTAAGGGGATGGAGCTGATTACCTCTGCATCCAAAGGGGTAAAGAAACATTGCAGCTTGTCGTGGTCCCATGTAAGAGTCAGTGGATCCACCAGCTCCTTTACCATCTGCGGCGCATCTGCTCGAGTACAGGTGAGAGGCCGGAACTGGCCATCCCGAGGGAGCCAATTCATACTCCAAATGTTTGTTGTTTCTACTGTCCCAATTCTTCTGATTAAACCCTGCACTATTGCATCTTTCCTTTCACTGATTGCACGCCACACTCGCGATGGCGACGACCCCACAGCGGCATCTAGGAACTCCGCCTCCGGGTAGTACACAACTTTAAGAATTCGTGCGCTCAGTGAATTGGCATCATTCAGAATCCTCCACGCTTGTCGTGCGAGCAAGGCAAGATTGAATAACTCGATATCTCTAAATCCGAGTCCCCCCCCAATTCTTGGGTTTGATCATCTCGTCCCATGCGACCCAGCAGGGCTTCCGTTTGCCTTCTTTGCTACCCCACCAGAAACTCCGGACAATTCCATTGATGTGCTCACATAAGCCTTTCGACAGCTTGAAACAGGACATGGAATAAGTAGGAATTGCTTGCGCAACTGCTTTGATGAGCACCTCTTTTCCTCCTGCCGATAAAGATTCCTCCATCCAGCCCTGGACCCTCTTCCAAACTCTGTCTTTTAAGTATTTAAAAGCACCATTCGCAGACACACCAACATCTGAGGGCATGCCCAAATACTTCTCACTGAGTGACTCGTTATGAACATTCAGCAAGTTCTTGAGTTCCTCCCTGGTGCTATTAGAAACTCCTTTTGCAAAGTGGATCGACGACTTATCCATATTGATTTGCTGGCTCGATGCACGACAGTAGGTCTCCATCACATCATTGATCACTTGAGCATTCTCCAAGTTTGCTCCAAAAAACAGCAGGCTATCATCTGCAAAAAGAAGATGGCTTACCACCGGAGCTGATGGAGCCACCTTGATGCCCTTAAGAGTCGATGATTGAAGTCTAGAATTTAAGAGGCACGAAAGGCCCATTGCTGCCAAGAGAAATAAATATGGAGAAATAGGATCTCCCTGACGGGTCCCCTGCGTCGGTAGAAAAGAGTTAAGCCGTTCACCATTGAATAAAACTGAAAAGGAAACAGTTGTGATGAGCCGCATTACCATGTCCACCCATAAGCGATGAAAGCCCAATTGAGTCATGATAGCGCGTAGATAATCCCACACCACGCGGTCATATGCCTTTTTCGTGTCAAGCTTCAGTGCACAACATCTGACATCTCGCGGTCTCTTCTTTTTCATGAAGTGCAGACATTCATAAGCCGTAATAACATTGTCTGTTATGAGCCGGCCTAGAACGAAAGCTGATTGTTCCTCAGAGATGATCTGGGGCAGCACCAGCTTTAGCCTGTTTGCAGCAACTTTCGATGCAATCTTGTAGATAACATTACACAGGCTAATTGGACGGAATTGAGATAATTCATCCGCAGCTGTAACTTTCGGGATTAGGACAAGCAAAGTATTGTTGACACATGAAGGATCATCTTCCCCCCTTAAAATTCGCAGCACAACTTTTGTGACCTCCTCACCACATAAGCTCCAGTGGCGCTGAAAGAAATGTGCTGGCAGACCGTCCGGCCCTAGTGCCTGTGGCGGAACCACCCAAAACTACTGGGCCCGGGTGCACCGATCTTTGTTGCTAAGCAACTCTGACCCAATTTGGCACTCACCAGTAGTTCCTTGAGTGAAGCCTCGATAAAAGCCACGCTATTCTAGGATCAGCAGACAACACTCACACGAAGGTGAGCCCAGAGATTACAACACAAAACATTTCATACATCTCAGAGTTTGCAGCGGAAAGGAAATTTATTACAAACCATATTCAGAGTAGCAAAGTACTACAGAAGTCCGAACTACACAAATTATTCAAGTGTCATAGTCTCAGCGGAAGTAATAAAACATCTAACGAAAGGAAGTGACGTATCGATAAAGCCCATACGAAACACGTCACTCAGCGGGACGGTGGTCAGCACCAGCTGAAGGGTCATCCCACTCAACAGACCAGCCCGGAGGAAAGGTACACGGCCGAGTAAGACTCGCAAACAGATCTTCGAAGTTAGTACCTGAAAAACAGTGCCACAAGCAAGGCTGAGTATACTAATGCTCAGCAAGACTTACCCGTCACCGGATATAACATAGTCCGATAACTAGACATGCGAGGCTTTTTAGGTCGGTGGGGTTTGTTTTGCCAAAAACGCCACTAAGAGTTGATCCTTATTTTCAGATTTTATTTAGCCATCTTCTAGTTAGATTAACCGTTCTAAGTTGGCATCAAACTCTACACAAACATGGTAGAGCAATCATTTAATCAATCAACAGTATTATCATCATCATGTTCCACTTGTTACTCTATGTGACCGAAAACGTTAAGCAATCTCATGCCGTGAGAGGCGGACGATTCTGAATCGAATTTCAACCTGGCCAGGGGAACCTAACACACACGCATGGGGATCGACGTCGCTTTCACCCAAGCAACTTTTCCTCTTTCTTTGCAGTCCGTGGATCCGGGTCACCCTCCCCGACTACAAAGTCCGACCACTCTGCACCCGTACGGTCGGACAAAAATAAAACCTACATCTACCAAAAGGGTGAATGGTCGTTCCACTCGCCGGTCCAATCAGGTACTTAAGCTTACCGATTACCATATTTCTCGGCATGTGGCTAGTACTTTCAAACGCTTAACGAAATGAGCCACACACACCGCAACCTTAACCATTTTCGACTACACCAGCGGGGTATCACAACTACACAACCCCGCCCATTGTCCTTATATTTCAGTAGGAATTAAAGTCAGTAAAAAAAATCCTATTTGCTCGCGAGAGGCAGGAAACCCCTCGACTTCTACCGTACCTAATTAGCATGGCATCTAGTCGATAAATAGATCCGGGTATCAAACATAGGTACCTAGGGATCATGAATCTAAGGTTTTCGTTCAACGCCTAGAAAACTTAAATGTAGAAATAAGATTATTACAACACATTATAAAAAGCTAGGTGAATAATAACTCAGAAAATAGTGGGATTATGCACCGGGGCTTGCCTTCTTGGGCACTGTCAGGTAGAAAAACCTCTGGGGCTTGGCCCAGGCCTTGAGATAAGTTAGCACAGTTCAAATTAACCTCCTGATCAATACGAGAGTCCGCGGGCACCAATTCGTATTCACCGTCCGCGAGATTAACCGTTTCTATATGCAAATGCAAAGATGTGTTATTATGACATGATATGATTTTTCTTTCCTTCACGATAAAGTTGTAGCCCAACAAAAGTTAATTCAGTGATGATCTCAACATTTCATTTCATGGGCAGTCATTTATAGAGTAGTAAGCACAACTATGTTTCTTCATAAATGAGTGTGGGGTTTGGTTTTCATTTTTATCATTAAAACATAGCATGCTTTCACTATTTCATGACAACAAAAAATTACTCATGAGCTAGTGATGAAAAATTTAAGTAACACAGATCAGATACTCTAGCATCTATGGTATAGTTTTCAGCATCTAATCATAAAGCAATTAACCATAACAATCATGTAAGTAGATTACTCTAGTTGCTTCACCTTTTTGCACAGAACATTTGACATAGTTTCTGGTGCTAAAATTTTTACGGGAGAAACTTCATAGCATCTACTCAGTACTGTAATTTTTCCAGATTTTATATACTTATACATCAGAGGTGACAAAATGAACAAATTTAGCAAACTATTAAATAAGATTAATTCTACTTAGAGTTATACTAGGAATATGGTTCACAAATTTTTACTAGAGCCTAGTCATGAGCTAAAAATATTCCATAAAAATTATCAAGCTTCATATCAACGAGATAAATTAGTTATGCATTTAACTTAACATGAGTTAACATAAATTTTTCAAGGTTCATTTGATTAGTACTGCATGTGAAATTTTTATTATAGTGAGAAAATACTCTAAATAAGAACATGTCCAAAAATCATGATCAGATATGGCATAGTTTACTAAAAAAATGGTAAATCTAACCATGAGATACTAAGCATGATTTTTATCTAAAGCAATACTCAGTAACTGTAGCTCCAAGTTTTCATACAGGATCGCAAAACTGAAGTGAGACATCAGAAATAAATATATATTTTTCTGAGTATAAAAACTATATATGATAAATTAAGTTGATTAAACAAGCATTACTCATGGTATATAGCAAATGAACTCTAATAAATCTGAAATTTATGGATTAACAAGGATTCAATTACACATGCATGCAGTAGAAATTACAGAACAAGTTTATGTATATGTTTTCCAGTATTAAATTGTGAAAGTCAACAACAGATTAGAGAATCTTTATTGTTCCAACATGATAACTGTTTTGGTCGGGTGCCATCTTTTTACTGTAAGATTAAAATTCCATCAGTGATAACATATTCAAAAATCAAGATCGTTTGTTGAGTGGAACTTCCTGAACATGCATGGGTTGGTTTTCTTATTCTTTTTCCTAGATTAAATTTAGTAAAGTTTCTGTAGATTCGACTGTTACAAAACTTGTAGATATTGTTACAAGGATTCCAGATCAGTTGAGTTTGCATTTTTACGATTTTTCTGTGATTTGTTTAGTATTTTAGAAGTTCACTAACAAACACTAGAAATCTTGCAAACACACCCTTGAGCGAAAAAAATAAATTACAACCGGGTCCTTCGCCGGCCTTCTCCGCCGTTGCATCTTGCCGGTGGTGTTCTGCTAGGCAGGGCTTACCGGGGCTGCAACGGGGAGGCGCGTGAGAGAGAGGAGGTCGAGGAACACCAACCTAGGTCGGCGTTTGAGTGCAAGGTGACCGGAAACAAGCTCGTCGGCGTCAATGGCGGAGGTGAAGTTCGGGTCGCCGGCGTTGTAGGCGACGGAGGGCTCGGGGTAGAGGAAATTCGCGCGCACGAGCACCGCGAGAGCGTGAGGAAGCTCCTGGGGTAGCTCTCGTGCACGGTCTCCCTCTGGGTTGGCCGGTCCGCGGTGAGCCCGAGCTCGCCGCTGGCAGCACAGAAGGGCAACGGCGACGGGGATGGGTTTGGGCTCGATTCCGTGCGCGTGGAGCTTAACTGGGGTGTGGCGAAGCTGCTGGGGTGGTTGGATGGAGCAATGCGGCGCTGTGGTGGCCGGTCCGCGCGAGCTAGATCTCGCCGGCCATGGCGAAAGGTGGAGGAAGGGGAAGGGGAAAGGGATCGCGCGACTGGGGCCTTGGGTCCTCTTTATAGGCTGGAGAGCACCTGGGCGAGGCTATTGGAGTCTGGGGGAGGTCGATTTGGTCCGGGTCGACTCGACGGCGAGCGGGCGGAGCGAGCAGGCGGCGAGCTGCATGGCGGGGCGGCGTGGCGGCTCGGGAGGGCCTCAGGGGCGCGTGTCCTCTTGGGGAGGTGCCAAGGGGCAGGCCAGGTGGCGCTGGAGAGCTCCCCTGGGTCTACTTGGCCGCGGACGCGCCGTGGACGAGGTCCACCGGCGGCGTACGGCGGGTGGCTGGCGAAACCGCGAAACAGAGAGAAACAGAGAGGGGAGATGAAGATGAGGGCCTATTTGTGATTTTTGAAAATTCAGGGACCTCTCTGAAAACTAAAAATATATCCTTAGAGGGCTCAAATGAAAAAGTGTTGAACACCAATTTTGCATAACTTTTCAAGATCTACAACTTTTGTGTAATGCAAATTTTCATTTGAAACTCACATTTTGAACTATTTTTAAATTTCAAACTTGCAAAAAAGGGGTTTGGTTTTATTCAGTTTTTGGGTGGTTTTTGGCTGAAGTTTAATTGAGCACATGTCAATTGAAGTACCTCTCATGAGCCAACTAAATTTTTGTGCACATTTTTTAATTGAATTCTGAGTAGTTTTTCACTCCTTTTTCTTTCTCCTTTAATTTCTTTTGTATACTTTGACTTTTATTTGACCTCTCCTCTTTGAATTAATTTCCCACATTTTTCTTTTAAGTTTTAATTGGGTAGAGTTATCTGTATTTAAGTATACTGACACCTGAGGAGTCACAACCTACCCCCCTTAAAAAGAATCTCGCCCCGAGATTGGATGATTGAATTTAGGTAGGAAAAAATGAGATACCTGAGGTGGAGCTAAGAAAACCCGGATAATGTCGATTAAGATAATCTTCCGTCTCCCATGTGGCTACTTCTTCAGTGTGATGAGACCACTGAATTTTATACATTTTTACCACCTTTCGACGAGTACCTCTCTCTTTTTGATCCAGAATTCTGAGTGGATATTCGGTATAAGAGAGATCGGGCTCCACTAAAATTTCCTGTTGATCGATAATTTCGGTCGGAACTCGGACACATTTCTTAAGTTGGGATATGTGGAAAACATCCTGGATGGCTGCAAGTCGTGAAGGAAGTCACAGACGATAAGCCACGGGTCCACATTCTTCAATGATTTCATATGGCCCGACGTAGCGAGGTGCTAGCTTACCCTTGACTCCGAAACGTTGAACGCCTCGAGTTGGTGATACTCGTAAATAAACATGGTCACCAACCATGAACTTCAAAGGATCCCTTCTTTTATCAAAATAACTATTTTGCCGAGACAGGGCTGCCCGGAGATTTGCTTGTACGATTTTTACTTTTTCCTCGGCCTCGACCACTAATTCGGGTCCAAATATTTGGCGTTCTCCAGTCTGGGACCAACTCAAAGGAGTTCGGCACCGTCGACCATACAAGGCCTCGAATGGTGCCATCTTCAGACTGGCCTGATAGCTGTTGTTATAAGAAAACTCAGCCAAGGATAAACATTTGTCCCAGTTCTTGTCATAATGGATGACACATGCTCGAAGCATATCCTCGAGAATTTGATTCACCCTTTCGGTCTGTCCGTCAATTTGTGGATGGTAAGCTGAGCTTCGAATTAATTTAGTTCCGAGAGCTTCTTAGAGCTGCTCCCAAAACCTTGCCACAAACTGAGGACCACGATCCGAGATAATCGTTTTGGGTACACCGTGTAGACAGACAATTCGATCGATATAGATTTCGGCATATTTCTTGGCTCGATATTCAGTATGCACTGGAATAAAATGAGCGATCTTTGTGAGCCTGTCGACAATAACCCAAATGAAATCATGATGCTGAGAGGTATTCGGTAAGCCCACGATGAAATTCATACTGATATCTTCCCATTTCCAGGAAGGAATTGGCAAAGGTTGGAGAGTTCCAGCAACTTTCAAGTGACTAGGTTTCACTCTCTGACATGTGTCACACTCTGCGACATATTTAGCAATTTCTCTCTTCATGCGAGTCCGCCAGAAATTTTGTCTGAGATCTTGGTACATCTTGGTGCTACCCGGATGAATCGAAAATTTAGAGAGATGTGCTTCGTCCAAGATTTGTTTCCGCAGCTCATGATTTTTGGGAACGACTAGGCGATCCTCGAACCACAAGATTCCTTTATGGTCCACACGCAAACACTTGTATTTATTTTCACTTTCTAATACTTTTTCTATTTGATGATACCAACACTTTTGTTATGTAATTGTGCCATGATGACCTTGTCATACAGTGTTGGTTCCACAGAAATATGAGTCAGAGAACCCTGAGGAATGATCTCCAATTTCAGCTTTTGCATTTCAGCACACAATGTGTCATTATACGACTCCACTGAAAGGCAATTGCAGTGAACCTTGCGACTGAGCGCATCGGCTACGACATTAGCTTTGCCCAGATGATAATGAACTTCCAGGTCATAATCTTTTATTAATTTCAGCCATCTTCGTTGCCTCATATTCAGCTCACTTTGGGTGAAAATGTATTTGAGACTCTTATGGTCGGTATAGATATTGCAATGAGTGCCCATAAGATAATGTCTCCAAATCATGAGAGCATGAATAACTGCGGCTAGCTCAAGATCATGAGTGGGATAATTTAGCTCGTGTGGCCGAAGTGCTCGGGAAACATATGCTATAACCCGATTATCTTGCATTAGAACACAACCAAGACCAGTTGCTGACGCATCACAGTAAACATCGTAGGGTTTATTATTGTCAGGTTGAGCTAAGACTGGTGCAGTGGTTAGATGTGCTCTTAATGTATGGAATGCTTCATCGCACTTTGCATCCCATTTAAACTTGACATCCTTCTTTAGTAGTTCTGTCATGGGTTTTGTAATTCTGGAGAAATCCGGAATAAATCTGCGGTAATTGTGGCAGAACCGCCCGAATTAATCCGGCTCAAGTGTGCTAACCATCACCATAAAGGTAATCCCGGCTAACACGCACTTCAAATGGAGTAATCCGACAGTCCAGTCGGATAAAGTCCTGATAAAACCACCTCAGCTGCATTCGAAACCCAAAACTTACATGCAACTCACGCAAAGGTGAGTCCAGAGAGTACAACATTCCACAAATATATTACATTACCGAGTCTTAACTTAATTATTACAAACCAAGTTCGAATTCTCAGAAAGGTACTTGAAGTTCAAATTGAAAATAGTTCAGAGTTTAACTGCAGCAGAAATAAAGCGAGTTCTAAACGACGATACCAGATGTCATGATAAAGCCCGTACATGACATCACTTGGTATTGCCATCGTTGGCCGGAGTCATATCCCCCTCTACCGACCAACCAGGAGGTAAAGTACACGGCCAAGTCAAGCTAGCTATCTGATCTTCAAACGTATCACCTGAAAACAAAGTTGAGCCACAAGCAAGGCTGAGTATACTAATACTCAGCAAGGCTTACCCGACTAAGGGTATACTTATCCCTTAACTAGACATACAAGGCTTTTGGCTTGAGGGGTTTGTTTTTGCCGAAAAGCAATAAAGAGTAAGTCCTTATTTTCAGATTTTAGCCTTCAAGTTCTAGTTCGATTAACCATTCTACATTAGCATCTATCCAATAGCATACATGGTGAAAACAATTCTTTTTCATCATTCAACCATATTTCTCATCATCATTGTTCCACTTCTTACTCTATATGGCAAAAGGGTTAAGCAGTCCCAATATCCGTGAGAGGCAGACGATTCGAATCGAATTTGTTAACCTGGCCAGGCAGACCTAAACACACGTATGGGAACAGAGTCACCCACGCAATAGTTCCCTTCAATTCCCGCTTCACGGAACAGGCCCACCGCCCTCAAGTACAGCAGTACGACGACTCTGTACTCGCCATTAGCTAGATGTGAACGAGTTCAAGACGGTGGGGAGTATGTTCCGGCCTCGGTTCAATCTAGTACTTAAGCTTACCAATTACCATATTCTCGGCATGTGGTTAGTACATTCAAACGCTTAACCACCACTACCACACACTGCGGCCTTATCATTTTCACTAAATAGACGGGGCATCACAAGTACCACAGCCCCGCCCGTGAGCCTTATAGTTGCAGTATGTAGTGGACATTCAATTCCTATAATTCTCGCGAGTGACAGGAAATCACTCGACTTCTACCGAACCATTAGCCTAGCCAACTAGCGACCTAAACCAACTAGTGTTCAAGCATAGGTACCTAGGATCATGCAACTAAGGTTTCAATCAACTCCTGTAAACGTAAATGCACAAGTATATAGAAATATAAGCAGTTGCATAAATCTACAATAGATAGGACATGCTCCGGGGCTTGCCTTGCTAAGCAAAGTTAGCCTTGAGCTCTTCCGAACTTTGGTTGGGGTCTTCGGCGGCTTCAGTTAGATTAGCTTGGGCTTCACGCTGCTCACTCTCGGACTCCGGCACCAGCTCGTACGTACCGTCGGCGAGAGTAGGCGTATCTATATGAAATACACATGCATGAGTAGTGTGATCGTAACAATTTATTATTTACTTCACTATAAAGTTGTAAAATATTTCATTTACATCTATTTGGGCAATCGTTTATAGAGTAGTAATTAACTTGGCTTAAACTTATAGAGCAAGTTGGATTTCTTATTTTTGTCTTTTGTCATTTTTCACATAGAAATTTAGTTTATTTACTATCATTACTAGGAAGAGTTTATGGTGTTGAAATTTTTATGCAGAGAACAAAACTAAACAAAAAGATTACTATAAAAGTTTCAGCCATTTTCATTAATCATATATAACATGAAAAATAAAATACACGGATTCTTCTATAAATAAGATTCATTTTTACAAAACGGAATATGACAGTAATGGTGCTCATGATTTTATAGAGTATTCCAGATATGCCAAGAATCCTACTGTTAAAGTTTCAACAAATTTTAGTCAGCAAATTAATCGTGAAAAATAAAACAAATAGACACTGCTAGAAACAAAACATATTTATACATAACAATATATACAAGTTCTGGTATTAAAATTTTTTATGAGTATTTTTAATATGGTGTAAAGTATTCTATGAATTTTTCATATTTTTCTAGTTACCAGAACTATTTATCATGAAATATCACTATTAAACATGGATTAAATCAAAACCATATCTAGAGACATGTGATGGGTTTCAAACTTTTACTGCACTGTTATTTCAGTATATTAAATGTACAGAAAAAGTTTCATCCATAAATATTCATTATAACATCAAGAACAAAAATGCAAAGTTTCATCCATAATATCACTATTAAACATGGATTAAATCAAAACCATATCTAGAGACATGTGATGGGTTTCAAACTTTTACTGCACTGTTATTTCAGTATATCAAATGTACAGAAAAAGTTTCATCCATAAATATTCATTATAACATCAAGAACAAAAATGCAAAGTATTATGCTAGATCCAACAAAGAGTAGGGTTTCATCTAGTTACAAGTCTTATATGGTGCTCAAGTTTTTACACAGAGCTAAACATAGTATGAAGTATCTACCAACCAAAAATCACCTATAGATACTGAGTATAACTCCTTGAATAATTATAGCCTATGGAATCTAATCTTTTTTCCTATAATAAAATATATTCCGAAAATAAATATGTGCATGTAATGAAAGTTGTATATCTAGTAACAAGGAACTCAGATCAATTGAGTTTGCATTTTTCTGATTTTTCTTCGAATTTATATCGATTTTACAAGTTCACTGCTTTGGAAAACAAAAAGGAAAAAGGATATCTTTTTGCGCAGAGGCCCCTGGACTTCTGTTTCTTCTCAGGAAAGGTCCCTGGCGGACTGGACAGAACAGGGGAGAGGTTTGAGTGGCGTTTTCCGGCGAGGTCCGGCCCTGGAGGCTAGGGGAAAGTTGGGGGAAATAGAGAGGAGTTCGAGCCGCACCTGTAGATGGTCTCAGTGGGGGCTGGGGTGGCCTGTGGCGCGCCGGCCACGGAGAGCAGCGGGTGGCAGCGACGGCAAGCCGCGGCGGCGGCGCTCTGACGGGTTGAGGCGTCGGTGAGCGGGCTTGGGAGGTCCGTTGGGGCGAGGTGAAGCCGTTCCCGAGGTCGGTTGGAGCCGAGGGAGGGCGGAGGAGGGGGCTCCGCGTTGAGCTAGGGGGAGGGGCGGCGGCAATGGTGGGCACCGGCGATGGCGTGCGCGTTCCGGCTCGGTGGGGGCAAGGAGCGGCGGTTTGGCGGCCCTGGGAGGTGGAGTGGGTGGTGTGAAGCTGCTCCGGGGTGGGCAGGGGTGGAGGCCGAGCGGAGGGGGAAGCTCGACGGCGAGGTCGAGCGGCAGCACGGCAATGCGGCGGCTGTGGCTCCCGGGCGCGTGAGCAGAGGCTTGCCTCGGCTTTTATGGGCGAGCAGGAGGAGGAGAGGGGCTGGGCACATCGGTCTCGGGGCAGGGAGGCCGGCCGTGGCGCGAGCGGCGCTTGGCCGGGCGCGGCTGTCGCCGAGCGGCCGTCGGAGCGTGGCGTGCGCGGGCGGAGCGGGGCGTCAGCGATGGCCAGGGCGCGGCGCGTGCTTGAGTGGGGTGGTGGTGGTGCGGCGCAGCGAGACAGCAGTGCGGCGGCAGCGCGGGCATCCGCGCTCGAGTGGCTGCGCGCGCGCAGGGAGAACAGGGAGAGCGAGGGAGAGAGAGTTAGGGTGATTCGGTCAACGGTTTGACTCGCTTCGAACTCAAAATTTTCAATTGAAACTCGAAAAACTTTGAATACGAAAGTTGTTCAAAATGTCGAAATCTACAACTTTTGTTTTAGGCATTTTCCCATTTGATATTTGGTTTGAAAGTTACAAATTCAAATTTAAATGCAAAAGAAATTAACCTATACACATTGTTTTTCAAATTTTTCTTCAAATTTTGTGTGCTAACTTGAAAAACTTCGAACATGAAAGTTGTTTGTCATATAAAACTTTACAACTTTGGTTTTAGACAAAAGTTTATTTAAGCAACGGTTTGAATTTTAACTGTTAGGCCTAATTAAAGAATTTTCAAAATCAATATATGTTATAAAACTTGAGTTGAAACAACTTGTCATTTCATGCACAAAATTTTATTTTCTCCTCTTGAGTTCAACTAGACTTTGGTTCATCATGATGTCGGTGAGATGCCTATGCAATTTCATAAGCATACTCGCAATAGTTAAAAAGTTATTCACATGTTCTGACTTAGGGTCCAATTAATTTGATATGTTTTAATCCTAATTTTTGTTTATAACTTCCTTGCTCGTTTTAGGTCTAACCCATGCTGAACTGCCATTAACAGTTTGGGCGTGTTCTCTTAGTGGTTTAAATGTTACGAATGTTTCCTGAATTAAGGTTTAAATTTTGTTAACACGCGTATAAACACGTGTAGGTGTTCAAATTAAACCCACTTCAAAATGCACCTTCGAATGATTAATTCTTAATTAGTGTTTTAAGAATCTGGGTTGTCACAGTGATACCCCGCCAAGCCGAGAAAACTGCGAATCTGATGAACTGAAGTAGGAGGTTTCCAGTCCATCACTTCTTGTACTTTGTTGGGATCAACTGAGATGCCTTCCCTAGATATGGTGTGACCCAGAAATTTGACTGTGTCCAGCTAGAATTCACACTTGGAAAATTTCGCGTACAGCTTATGATCTCGGAGACGTTGAAGAACAATACGCAGATGTTGTTCATGTTCCGCCTCGTTCTTGGAATAGATCAGAATGTCGTCAATAAAAACCACGACAAACTTGTCAAGTTCTGGCATGAATACCGAGTTCATGAGATACATGAAATAATCTGGAGCATTGGTGAGACCGAAAGACATAATCAAATATTCATAGAGGTCATATCTGGTTGAGAAAGCGGTCTTGGGAATATCACAAGGCCGGATTTTAATTTGATGATACCCCAATCGAAGATCAATCTTGGAGAAGATCTTTGCTCCAGCCAACTGATCAAACAGTACATCAATGCGGGAAAGTGGATATTTATTTTTGATGGTCACCGCATTGAGAGGCCGGTAGTCAACACACAACCTCAGACAGTCATCCTTCTTCTTTACGAACAATGCTGGACAGCCCCATGGTGAAGCACTTGGGCGAATAAAACCCTTGTCCAGAAGTTCTTGCAGCTGGATTTTTAGTTCAGCCAATTCTTTAGGCGGCATTCGGTACGGCCTTTTTGAAATAGGTGCTGTACCAGGCTGAAGTTCAATGACAAATTCGATCTCCCGGTCTGGCGGCATACCAGGTAAATCGTCCGGGAACACATCTACATATTCACGGACTACAGGAATATCTTCGAGAGGAATATCTTTCATGGCATAGGCACAAGAGTTGTTGCATTGGTGATGAGGTAAATATAGAACCGAATGGCCATGGGTGGGTGAATTAATTTCAACTGCTCGGGAAGAGATATCTAACAATATCCCATGTCTTTTCATCCAATCCATTCCTAGAATAATATCCATACCTTTTAGTGGTAATAAGATTAAGGTGGTAGGAACGGTTTTACTACCCAAACTAAGTGGCGCATTATGAACGATTTGGTTTGATGCGACTTTACCACCCGGAGTAGATATCATGAATGACCCTTTTGTGTGACAAAAATCTAACCCAACCCTTGCTCCAAATTTAGAACTAATGAAGCTATGAGATGCACCAGAATCGAATAAGATAACTGCGGGGTGATGGTTTATAGAGAATGTACCCGACATAATTGGTGCTCCCTCTGGAAGGTCAGCCAAGTTGGTGAAATTAAGTCGGCCCTGCCTGATTTGAATGGTTTGTTTCTTGCCCTTGTTCTGATCATTTCTGCGAGAAGCCTGCCCTTGAGATTGTCCCGCCTGGGGGCACATCTTGACAAAGTGATCCGGACTCCCGCATTTGAAACAGCGGTTATTGTTGTCAGGGCGAGCGGCTTGCTGAGTATTCGGCCTAGGGCTGGTCTGCTGCTACTGAGGTGCAACTCGAGCTTGCTGGGGTAGTCCGAATCGAGTCTGCTGCTGCTATTGAGGAGGACGAATAATTCAACGCCCTGGATGAGGGGCCTTCTGAGAGGGTGCGAGTGGATTATTCTGCGCAAGGCGATACCTCGGTGCAGAGGCACTCGAGGGTCCAGCAGGTATCTTGCGCTTCTTTTCAGTGCGGTGTGCAGAAATAAGATCCTCCTGGGAGATAGCCATATTCACCAATTCATTGAAAGAGTCTGCACTGACAAGATTTAGCCTTTCTTGTAATTTGGTGCTAAGGCCTCGACGGAAGCGTTCATGCTTCTTAACGTCGGTATCCGCGTGATGTCCAGCATATTGACACAATTGATTGAATGCCTGGGCATACTGCACTACAGTACGAGTGCCCTGAGTTAAGGCCAAGAACTCGTTGAGCTTACGGTCAAGAAGTCCAGCTGGAATATGATGAGCCCGAAAAGCTATTTTGAACTCATTCCAATTCACCACATGATCAGCCGGTAGCATCCCGTGGTAATGATCCCACCACATACGAGCTGATCCGCAAAGCTGCTGCGCTGCGTAGCGAGTCTTGTTCGCTTCTGAACAAGGAGTAGTCGATAGAGAAAACTTGGACTCGATTGTGCGAATCCAAGCGTCCGCGTCTAGAGGCTCATCCGCTTTAGTAAACAGCGGAGGCTGAGTACTGAGGAAATCTTGGTAGCTCGCTTCTTGTGCTTGATGAGAATGATGCCCACCC
This sequence comes from Panicum virgatum, assembly GCF_016808335.1. Classification (NCBI taxonomy): domain Eukaryota; kingdom Viridiplantae; phylum Streptophyta; class Magnoliopsida; order Poales; family Poaceae; genus Panicum; species Panicum virgatum. The sequence goes on along the minus strand of NC_053149.1, from coordinate 5,364,997 downwards.
CGCGGTTGTTGCTGAGCTTGAACCAACTGCCGCAAAATTTCCGTCTTGGCGGCAAGAACCTCAGCGAGACCCACTGGTGGAGGAGGTGGAGGTGGGTCGCCATTCCCCCCGGCTCCAAAACCACTAGGGTCACCTCGAGTTGATCCAACCATCTGAAATGTGGGTACTCTTGCATTAGGCTCAACATTATCATCATTTCAAATGGAACATACAACTCAAAATGACAAGGAAGTAATAGGAATCGCTTAAATCATGTTGTGCAGAAAAACTGGTGATACGAAATCGTGCATAACTGGAGTTATGTACATGATATAAACTTGAAACTTTTACAGGAGATAGATAATTTCATGAGCTAAGACTTTGGTAGTCATCACAAAGTCAGATTCCCAGAGTAGGTTAGTCGAAAAATTCATTTACTCCTCCTCTGGTTTTCTGTTTTACAGAAAACAGAGCTTCTGTATTTTGCGATTATCTCTTGCGACACAAATCCGTTTGAGCTGAAATTTTGTGAGCATTTCAATGATGAAATTTGGAACAACTTTGGTATTCAACTTAGGAGCTAATTCATAAAGGAAAAGAGGTTAAAATTTCGAACTAGCTGCTGTATTCAGCTTTTCACAAATCACCGATATTTCACATTAGTAGCATTAGAGGTTCATTACATTCATCATCCTCCCATTTCCACTTGGTTACTTCTAACATCAGTACTAAGGGGGTTACTCAACTCTAAGTTAGCCTAGTAGCCATGATCCAAAAGTAGGCTACACTAAGAGGAGTCTACAAAAGCTAAGAAAACAGCGCCTCGGTCTACATATTGACCGATGCCTCACTCGCCACGGGAGTGTGAACCTCAACCGGTGCGAGCTGCGGCGCCTGGTCCTCAGAGTCCATCTCTGAAATGCCCTGGATCTCATGGGGATCGTCCTCACCGTCCACCTGCATCTCGTCGGGTGGTGCGTGAAGGGCATCCTGCGCGTGCTGCATCTTGTGGAGCTGCCCCTGGGCCTCGTCCAAGTCAAGCTGAAGGTCGGGAAACTGGTCCTCCAGGAAGTTGATCGTAGCATCACGATCCAACACCGTGTCCTGAAGCTCGTGAACCTGGCCGTGGAGCTGGGTGATAAGAGCTGCCCTGCTCTCGAGCTCGGCACTAGCCTCCTGAAGCTGCTCGTCTCTCAGCTGGACCGTCAGGTGCAAGGCCTGAGCCTGGTCCACCAACTGAGCGACGACGTAACTCTGGTACGTGTGAAGTCTGTAGAGACCGTCTAAGCACATCGCTGTCGTCCAAAGTGCCCCGACCGGGTCGAGGGTAGCGACTACGTTCACGTGTGCCATCCGGTCAAGCCAAAGTGGGTCTGCTGGGTCGGGTGCAGGGAACAACCCGAACGCGGTCAGAACCACCTCCAGAGGGTGAGAAGAGCAAAAAATGGTCATCGCCCTCATGGTGGCAAGCTCCCAAGTGTCAAGCAGATGGTGACCGACCATCTGAGTCATTATCGGCTCCCACCCGTTGAGCGGGTGCTGCGGGATCACCATCGTCACACTGCAGCGACGAACTCCATCCTCCACAAACTCATGGCCATCGTAAATCGGTGGAGGTAACCGGCTGCACTCAAAAGCTCCCAAAGATGGCGAGGAAATCCATCCCAGTGCAAGCAAAGGGGAGTGCACGTGCCCCTGCGCGTCAACAACCAGCAGCTCTTCCATCTGTCCCAACAAAACACCGATGCATCAGCTGATGGTAAACAAGGAATAGCTGATTCTGGACAGTGAAAGAAATTGCCAAAATGATAGATAATATGCTCCAAAAATCCTCAAAAATTTACAAAAGATCCCTATGATAATAAGTAAAAATTTATCTAGTCATCACTAAGATCAATTCGGACTCTAGGGGGTGCTATGCTCAGGTTTTCAAAGTGACGTCAACCAGGAAAACTGGGTGTCCAGAGAGGGTGTATTTTGACCATAACTCTCAAACCAGTTATCTAAAACGCTTCCAATTTTTATGGTAATTTAATCATTTAGTTATATACAACTTTCATGTTGAACGATTTTTCATTTGAACAACTTATGAAGGTCGAAAAATTTTAGTTTGTACAGACTGTTCAGAGTTGACAGTTTTACATAGGGTTGATATAAAATCACAAATACCAAGCTAGAAGGCTTAAAAAATTCTCAAATTTTTACAAGAGTTTGATAACTGAAGTAGCATCATTTCGTCTTACTACCCCAAGTTTATTTGAATAATTTAACAGAGGGTTAAAATTCGTGGAAACCAATTTCCCTGAATTTGCAGACTATCTAGATGCTCCTTAGGATAGGGTTTTAGCCGATTTGATTGCGATTTCTTCCAAAGATTTCTTTGTTAACAATTTTGAGGATGAATGCAAAACCTATCAATCCTCACCAAGGAAAAGAATTGCCAAGTAACCTTGGTCTTACGCAATTGACTTTGGTGGCATACATATTATGTCTCTCACTATGTAGCTACTCGATATAGCTAGATAGCCTAGAATTCGATTTCGAGTTAGCGTACTTGCAGAAAATTGACAATACATAAATTGAACCTTCCGTGCCAGCACTCACGAAAGCGTTCCCATCCATTACCGATCACTATAGAACCGTCATCCATACAATTACGGCCGTATGGACAACGTTAAGCATACGTTATCGAAACAATGTATTGACTGAGTACCGTCTTTGACGGGGAATTGAATTCCAATTTCGAACCATTACTCCCCATATAATGAACCGAAGTTGGTATATGGGCAGCAGCTCAATTAGGCCACTGCTTGAGCTCCAGCGTTCGGCTTGCATCACCGACGGGAAGGTCAGACTCCCTCAGCTGACTGAGTAAGCATACCTCCGCGGCGACGATGTAGTTGCAGAATTTAAATTACGGAATTTAAATACTGAAAAGTAATGTGCTGGAAGTTAGCCATACAATATAAGTCACCTGATTATACCCATAAGATCCCCTAGGGCTTTACGTTCTAGACTTGTCCTTGGAGATCCTAAACTCTTTCAAAAACTTTTGTAGTTTTGAAGTCAAGTTTTAATTTGTTGTTTTGAAAACCGAGGCTGCCATCTCGGGTAGGCTGTCTGCGAGCTCGGATGCCAGCTGTGGCGGAACCACCCAAAACTACTGGGCCCGGGTGCACCGATCTTTGTTGCTAAGCAACTCTGACCCAATTTGGCACTCACCGGTAGTTCCTCGAGTGAAGCCTCGATAAAAGCCACGCTATTCCAGGATCAGCAGACAACACTCACACGAAGGTGAGCCCAGAGATTAGAACACAAAATATTTCATACATCTCAGAGTTTGCAGCGGAAAGGAAATTTATTACAAACCATATTCAGAGTAGCAAAGTACTACAGAAGTTCGAACTACACAAATTATTCAAGTGTCATAGTCTCAGCGGAAGTAATAAAACATCTAATGGAAGGAAGTGACGTATCGATAAAGCCCATACGAAACACGTCACTCAGCAGGAGGGTGGTCAGCACCAGCTGAAGGGTCATCCCACTCAACAGACCAGCCCGGAGGAAAGGTACACGGCCGAGTAAGACTCGCAAACAGATCTTCGAAGTTAGTACCTGAAAAACAGTGCCACAAGCAAGGCTGAGTATACTAATGCTCAGCAAGACTTACCCGTCACCGGATATAACATAGTCCGATAACTAGACATGCGAGGCTTTTTAGGTCGGTGGGGTTTGTTTTGCCAAAAATGCCACTAAGAGTTGATCCTTATTTTCAGATTTTATTTAGCCATCTTCTAGTTAGATTAACCGTTCTAAGTTGGCATCTAACTCTACACAAACATGGTAGAGCAATCATTTAATCAATCAGCAGTATTATCATCATCATGTTCCACTTGTTACTCTATGTGACCGAAAACGTTAAGCAATCTCATGCCGTGAGAGGCGGACGATTCTGAATCAATTTTCAACCTGGCCAGGGGAACCAAACACACACGCATGGGGATCGACGTCGCTTTCACCCACGCAACTTTTCCTCTTTCTTTCCAGTCCATGGATCCGGGTCACCCTCCCCGACTACAGAGTCCGACCACTCTGCACCCGTACGGCCGGACAAAAATAAAACCTACATCTACCAAGAGGGTGAATGGTCGTTCCACTCGCCGGTCCAATCAGGTACTTAAGCTTACCGATTACCATATTTCTCGGCATGTGGCTAGTACTTTCAAACGCTTAACGAAATGAGCCACACACACCGCAACCTTAACCATTTTCGACTACACCAGCGGGGTATCACAACTACACAACCCCGCCCGTTGTCCTTATATTTCAGCAGGAATTAAAGTCAGTAAAAAAAATTCCTATTTGCTCGCGAGAGGCAGGAAACCCCTCGACTTCTACCGTACCTAATTAGCATGGCAACTAGTCGATAAATAGATCCGGGTATCAAACATAGGTACCTAGGGATCATGAATCTAAGGTTTTCGTTCAACGCCTAGAAAACTTAAATGTAGAAATAAGATTATTACAACACATTATAAAAAGCTAGGTGAATAATAACTCAGAAAATAGTGGGATTATGCACCGGGGCTTGCCTTCTTGGGCACTATTAGGTAGAAAAACCTCTGGGGCTTGGCCCAGCCCTTGAGATAAGTTAGCACAGTTCAAATTAACCTCCTGATCAATACGAGAGTTTGCGGGCACCAATTCGTATTCACCGTCCGCGAGATTAACCGTTTCTATATGCAAATGCAAAGATGTGTTATTATGACATGATATGATTTTTCTTTCCTTCACGATAAAGTTGTAGCCCAACAAAAGTTAATTCAGTGATGATCTCAACATTTCATTTCATGGGCAGTCATTTATAGAGTAGTAAACACAACTATGTTTCTTCATAAATGAGTGTGGGGTTTGGTTTTCATTTTTATCATTAAAACATAGCATGCTTTCACTATTTCATGACAACAAAAAATTACTCATGAGCTAGTGATGAAAAATTTAAGTAACACAGATCAGATACTCTAGCATCTATGGTATAGTTTTCAGCATCTAATCATAAAGCAATTAACCATAACAATCATGTAAGTAGATTACTCTAGTTGCTTCACCTTTTTGCACAGAACGTTTGACATAGTTTATGGTGCTAAAAATTTTACGGGAGAAACTTCATAGCATCTACTCAGTACTGTAATTTTTCCAGATTTTATATACTTATACATTAGAGGTGACAAAATGAACAAATTTAGCAAACTATTAAATAAGATTAATTCTACATAGAGTTATACTAGGAAAATGGTTCACAAATTTTTACCAGAGCCTAGTCATGAGCTAAAAATATTCCATAAAAATTATGAAGCTTCATATCAACGAGATAAATTAGTTATGCATTTAACTTATCATGAGTTAGCATAAATTTTTCAAGGTTCATTTGATTAGTACTGCATGTGAAATTTTTATTATAGCGAGAAAATACTCTAAATAAGAACATGTCCAAAAATCATGATCAGATATGGCATAGTTTACTAAAAAATGGTAAATCTAACCATGAGATACTAAGCATGATTTTTATCTAAAGCAATACTCAGTAACTGTAGCTCCAAGTTTTCATACAGGATCACAAAACTAAAGTGAGACTTCAAAAATAAATATATATTTTTCTGAGTATAAAAACTATATATGATAAATTAAGTTGATTAAACATGCATTACTCATGGTATATAGCAAATGAACTCTAATAAATCTGAAATTTATGGATTAACAAGGTTTCAGTTACACATGCATGCAGTAGAAATTACAGAGCAAGTTTACGTATATGTTTTCCAGTATTAAATTGTGAAAGTCAACAACAGATTAGAGAATCTTGATTGTTCCAACATAATAACTGTTTTGTTCGGATGCCATCTTTTTACTGTAAGCTTAAAATTCCATCAGTTATAACATATTCAAAAATCAAGATCGTTTGTTGAGTGGAACTTCCTGAACATGCATGGGTTGGTTTTCTTATTCTTTTTCCTAGATTAAATTTAGTAAATTTTCTGCAGATTCGACTGTTACAAAACTTGTAGATATTGTTACAAGGATTCTAGATCAGTTGAGTTTGCATTTTTATGATTTTTCTGTGATTTGTTTAGCATTTTAGAAGTTCACTAACAAACACTAGAAATCTTGCAAACACACCCTTGAGCGAAAAAAATAAATTACAACCGGGTCCTTCGCCGGCCTTCTCCGCCGTTGCATCTTGCCGGTGGTGTTCTGCTAGGCAGGGCTTACCGGGGCTGCAACGGGGAGGCGCGTGAGAGAGAGGAGGTCGAGGAACACCTACCCAGGTCGGCGTTCGAGTGCAAGGTGACCGGAAACAAGCTCGTCGGCGTCAATGGCGGAGGTGAAGTTCGGGTCGCCGGTGTTGTAGGCGAAGGAGGGCTCGGGGTAGAGGAAAGTCGTGCGCACGAGCACCGCGAGAGTGTGAGGAAGCTCCTGGGGTAGCTCTCGTGCACGGTCTCCCTCTGGGTTGGCCGGTCCGCGGTGAGCCCGAGCTCGCCGCCGGCGGCGCAGAAGGGCAACGGCGACGGGGATGGGTTTGGGCTCGATTCCGCGTGCGTGGAGCTTAACTGGGGTGTGGTGAAGCTGCTGGGGTGGTTGGATGGAGCAATACGGGGCTATGGTGGCCAGTCCGCGCGAGCTAGTTCTCGCCGGCCATGGCGGAAGGTGGAGGAAGGGGAAGGGGAAAGGGATCGCGCGACTGCGGGCCTTGGGTCCTCTTTATAGGCTGGAGAGCACCTGGGCGAGACTATTGGCGTCTGGGGGAGGTCGATTTGGTCTGGGTCGACTCGACGGCGAGCGGGCAGAGCGAGCAGGCGGCGAGCTGCATGGCGGGGCGGCGTGGAGGCTCGGGAGGGCCTCAGGGGCGCGTGTCCTCTTGGGGAGGTGCCAAGGGGCAGGCCAGGTGGCGCTGGAGAGCTCCCCTGGGTCCACTTGGCCACGGACGCGCCGTGGACGAGGTCCACCGGCGGCGTACGGCAGGTGGCGAGCGAAACAGAGAGAAACAGAGAGGGTAGATGAAGATGAGGGCCTATTTGTGATTTCTGAAAATTCAGGGACCTCTCTGAAAACTAGAAATATATCCTTAGAGGGCTCAAATGAAAAAGTGTTGAATACTAATTTTGCATAACTTTTCAAGATCTACAACTTTTGTGTTATGCAAATTTTCATTTGGAACTCACATTTTGAACTATTTTTAAATTTCAAACTTGCACAAAAGGGGTTTGGTTTTATTCAGTTTTTTGGTGGTTTTTGGCTGAAGTTTAATTGAGCACATGTCAATTGAAGTACCTCTCATGAGCCAACTAAATTTTTGTACACATTTTTGAATTGAATTCTAAGTAGCTTTTCACTCCTTTTTCTTTCTCCTTTAATTTCTTTTGTATACTTTGACTTTTATTTGACCTCTCCTCTTTGAATTAATTTCCCGCATTTTTCTTTTAAGTTTTAATTGGGTACAGTGATCTGTATTTAAGTATACTGACACCTGAGATGTTATAGTGCCTTTGTGGGAAACATCTGAAAAAGAGCGTCCTTCACTTCCTTCTCCACAAAAGGCGCTAACAGCAGTCATTCATCTCCGGTGTCACCTTCACAGGCACCACATTCAGTACTGATTCCATGTCTATAGTACCCTCATAAGTATAAAGGTTCCTGTAAAAACTAGATGTTAAGTTGCCCATCTCCTGGATATCCTCAGTAAACTGCCCATCTGGCCTTTTCAGTCTCTTAATGCTATTCTTCTTCCTTCTCTGACTGGCTCGTAGGTGGAAGAAACGGGTATTCTTATCACCTGCCGCCAGCCATCTGATTCTCGACCTTTGTTGCCACATGATTTCCTCTCTATGGTTGAGTTCGACGATCCTATCTGCAATCTTGTTTTCTACGTAAGTTGGTCCCATGCGATTCAGATCAGACTATAACCTCTCTAGTTCCTCCTTTAGGCGCTTTAGCTCTAGACGGACATGGCCAAAGGTTGTCCTTCCCCAGCTGTCTAGCTTGTTCGTCACATCTGACAATTTCCGTTGCAACTCTTGCAAAGTCGATGCCTTTCCCGTTTCCTGCCATGCATTAGCCATCCACGAGAAAAAATCATCATGTGATTCCCACATGATCTCGTACCTGAACATTTTCTTCCCTTTCGTCTTGTAGCACCCTCCTTGTTGCCACTGTAGCAATATTGGGCCATGATCCGATGATGTTGCTATCATGTTGCGTACAGTAGCAAAAGGGAAGCGGGAATTCCATTCAGGTGCAGACAGAGCACGGTCCAGCCACACTCTACAGTAAGAGCCTCCCACCACTTTCTTTTTAAAAGTCCACCTGCGTCCTTCATATCCAAGATCATGAAGACCGCAAACATCCACCATCTCCCAGAATCCCTCAATTTGGGCGTAGCTACGCTCTTGCACTCCTTCATGTTCCGATCGATGTAAGACTTCATTAAAATCACCTATGCACAGCCACAGCAGAGCATTTGATGACTTTATATGTTTCAGCATATTCCAAGTTTTGAAACGCTCACTTGTCTGGGCTTCCCCGTACACACAAGTTAGTCTCCATGGTTCACTCCCAGTTTCTATGACAATGGCATCAATATGGTATTGTGAGTACAGTAAAATTTCTAACCTTATTTTGTTGTTCCAAAAAATCCCCATGCCGCCACTGCGGCCAGAGCTGCTTACAACAAAGGCATTATCAAAGCCTAAAGTGCCCTTAAGGCCTTCAACACGTGCTTTGTGAACCTCAGTTTCCAGTACACATAACACGGACGGGGCAACACTCTTTGCAAAATCACGAAGCTCCTTCACTGACGCGGCGTTGCCCAATACGCGACAGTTCCAACTAAAGCAACTCATTACGATCGGCGGTCCTCCGCCAAGGAGGCCGCCTTACTCTTTGCCGGGGATTTAGTTGCTTTCCGAAATAGCTCGTCCAAACCCAGCTCTCTCCTCGCCTTCGTCTTGGAGGCCTCCGCCACCATCTTCTACTCCGTTACGCCGAGAGCAAGCTGGTAGGACTACCACCCCAAGACCTAGAACCTCAACCTCTCGCCAAGGCCGGGTAGCTGTGCTGAGACAACCCCTGGTTCAGCCCGAGCAAGGGAAGAGGGGGTGATGGGTGTAGGGATGAACCTTCACCGGCGGTGAGATTGCCAGCAAAGTCGCCAAGCCCTAGGTCCCGGCCTAGGTCCGAATAGCACCTAAGAGTAGTTTCAGGCTTTCAGGTGCACGGCAAGAAAGCAGAAACCTTCCCGGGCCAACCTTGCATGCAGGCCCACTTGTCCCGTAGCCTCATGGGCCGTTTCAGCTGGGCCCGCTACCATCAACCGGCCCGACAGATGCTACGGGCCTCGCAGCGGCGAACCTTTTCCTCGCCGGCCCGTTCTCATTTCGGCGCGCGAAGGGATGACGAACATTCCTTTTCGTTTCGTGCCACAGTTCTTCTCCAAAAGACGAAGAGGAAACAACAGAGGCAGGCATTGGAATTATTTTCCACCAACATTACTCCTTCAAAAAAAATTCAACGGATTTGTTTACTAGGATGGTAATTACTATAGCCTACCAGGCATCCAAATGGCCGACCCCTCCAGATCCAGCTTTTACTAGCCACCAAACCAAAACGAGCAGGGGTTAACCATGCTTGCCTGCACTGATATGCAATCTTTTTCTCATTAAATTACTGCCCCCAAACCCTTCAACTTTCCCCCATAGTGAAAAAAACGTACGCGTCTCTTCACCAGCTGATGGAATCTGCCCGTGTTGCCGGCAGTATCACCACAGCACGGCATGCCATTTAGGATCAATGGCAAGTAATCAAGGTTGCAGATTTACAGCCCATGATGAACACCACACCACTCATCCATTGCCATTGCCCCAAGGGTGGTAAATGGGCCCAAGATTTTGAACTATAAAATCTAAGAGCCGGACCCTAAAAGGGCCGGACTCTAATCTTATATAATTTTGAACTAAGTAATTTAAGGGCTTTGTTGGGCTGTGAAAAAAACACTAGAGCCATGACCCATTACCACCCCTAATTGCCCCTCTAGTTACCATCTACGTTACGGTAATTCACCTATTAGTATCGGGCGAGTGTCACCAGCCATGGCGGAAATTATTACTACCGAGTCACCGTGTTCCAGTTCAGGAGTCGCTAGCGCAGGACGCCAAGGGAGCGACGGTGATGATGCTCGTCCTCTCCGCCCTCGTCGTGCTCCTCGCCGGGCAACGGGCCTGCGCGGCGTCCGACGCCGGGTTCAGCGTGGAGTTCATCCACCGCGACTCGCCGAGGTCGCCGTTCCACGACCCGGCGCTGTCCCCGCACAGCCGGATGCTCGCGGCCGCGCGCCGCTCGCTCAACGGCCAGATGCCCGGGGGCTCGGCGCCCGCGCCCGCGGCCGACGGCGGCGTCGAGTCCAAGATCATCTCCCGGCCGTTCGAGTACCTGATGGCGGTGAACATCGGGACGCCGGCAACGCAGTTGCTCGCGATCGCCGTCACCGGGAGTGACCTCGTGTGGGTCGACTGCAGGAACTGTTGGAAATATGCCCTAGAGGCAATCATAGAGATGATCATATTTCCTTATATTCATGATTAATGAAGTGTTCCTTGAATATCCATGAAAGGCAACTTGTATTGATTGATAATTATGTGAATTGTCTGTGAGACTCTTTACTTGTATGGTTATTCTAAAGCTGTTCCTAGTCGGAGTTCATGTGAGGACACACATAGATATTAGACTAGCACATGTATTAGTTGATGACTATGTTTCACAAGTCATGGACATGTAGATGTCAAACTAATAAAGTGGGCTCATGTGGGACATGAGTCTGAACTGACCCAACACGAGAGATGGTGATTTCTCATTACACAATATGTACGCTGTGTCCCAAGACCTGAGATCGTCGTATGTACTCAAGATGTGAACCGACTTACTTAGGAGCCATCAAACGCTGCACCGTAATAGGGTAGTCATAAAGGTGGCTTTCGTGTCTGTCAAGAAGCATGATGTGAGACATAGTCGGTCAAGATGGGATTTGCCCCTCTCTACAAGAGAGATATCTCTGGGGGCCTCGAGTGATTCGGATCAGGAAATGCATGGCCATGCTGGGATTAAGAGTTAACCAAGTATTCCAAATCACAGGATCGAGAAAGAGTGGTCGACTTTAAACCAGACCAAATATCGTGAGGCAAAGGGAACAGCATGTATATGATATTGTGGCGGCTTGTCTGATATGATCTTTGTGTGCGTATAGGAGTTGACATGTCTTGCTACAGGCCACTGTCTACTATTGGGCCGAGTAAGAGTACTCGGGCCATGTCTATTCGCATATGAGCCCATAGGGTCACACACTTAAGGGAAAAAAGCCTGATAAGGATGAGATGCGAATTAGAATGGGCTTAGGTGCACTAATGGGCCTTTTCGGCCCAAAAAGGGGGCGCCCAAAGTGGGGCCCAAGGCAGCCCACCTAAGGGGTTATATAAACAGAGGATGGGGGCGCCTAAGAACCCTAGCTGTGTTTACTGTTCGCATGAATAGTAGCCGCCGCTACAGTAGCGGTGCGTGAACAGTAGCCACGCCTCCTGTGCGCCCAAGCCCTAGGTCGCCTTCGCGGACCTAACAGTCTGGATCGCGACGCTTCTTTCCGTACGTGTGGATACCTTTGAGGTGTCGCATCTGCTGCACAAGGACGAGCCGCACGTTAGGAGGTTCTCGCAACTGCACTGCCGGCTTCCATCTGTTCGACTACATCGACGCGCGAAAGAAGTTCCGCATCCGTGCGTCTAGTGGTAATCCCGTGATCTATAACTGCAGTAATCCTGTTTATGCGGTAGAAAATTTTTGTTTTTAGTACCTCATATTCCTACAGTGGTATCAGAGCCAGTGATGTCTCGTTATAGATTCGGATATTGCATATGGAGATATGCCTAGTTTCAGATCGATCTATGACCTAGTTTCGTAAACTAGCTGCGAAGGTTGTGCAACGACATACTCCTACCGGTGGGTTTTCCGCCATCAGAGTTAAGTGATGCACATAAACCCAGTCACTGCGGTAGGAGATCAATGTGATTGGTCGAATCGAAACTTAGGGCATAAGCCAGATGCAAGAGATGCATAGGGCAGTAGATTGGATCTATTACGAATTCCGTTTTGTTGCAAAAGCATGTTTTACTGTAAAACAGTCATAACTTTTGCATACGAACTCGGATTGAGGCGAATTTTATATCGATTTAAATCTATAGAAAAAGTTAGAATTGGTTCAGAACAACAATAGTGTTTTCGCGAAATTTAGATTTGCGAAATTCGGCCCAGAAGATAGAGTTTTCGGCGTTTTAAGTTCGGACGTCGGAATCGCATAACTCTGTTTTGCAGGTTTTGTGATCGGTATGGCCCCTATGTGTATGTGATGCATGTGTGTAATTGTTCCATGACCTGCGCGTCGTGATTATGATAATTCGGCTGGAGCCATATGAATTGTTGCATTTGATGTAATGGCCTGTGTGCCAACCTGTGATGATCCAAGTCGTGAATGTAATTTTATTTACTAGCTATTAGGTGTAATAGCAAGTTCTAGTTCTTAGAGTTTTCATCACATGAAGGATGGTGCACATGTACATGGAGATGGAGATCAACATGGTGAACAAGTTCCATGAAGATGGAGATCTACATGGCGAACAAGTTCTATGGAGATGGAGATCACCAGAAGAACAAGAGCCATACTGATTCACAATTATGTGCTTGCCGTTCTTGATGTTTTACTATTACGTGCGTCATAGTAGAAGTAGAACGATCCCTCACAAATTTCGAGCTATCATGCCCTACCAACTAAACCTTGCACTGTCACATGTCTTGTACGATTGGTGGTGGGTCTATGAAATTAGGGCGCCACTGGTTTTCCTTGACTAGACAGGCTGTATCGGATACATGCACGCATAAGGGTTGGTTAGCTTGACAAGGTTAGCTTAACGGTTAAGGACCTTGGGGCATAAAGGTTGTGCGCCGAGACATGAGATGTCACCCAACAACAAGAGTCATATGAGATATGATTAGCAAAGAGTTGCTTACCGATCTAACTTGTCCTCTAGCGGTGATGCTAAAGCTCACTAGTCGACTTGATAGTTGTGGGTCTTGAATCACTAAGAATCAATGGAGGGATATTGATTTTAGTGGGAGTAGATTCTGTTAAATTGTTTAATATGATTTACTCCATCATGAATATGTTTGTATTAGTATTTTGTATTATTATTTTGTTGTAGATCATGGTCCGCAATAACACCCAATCCTTTTCATTGTGTCCGGTCCTTGAGAAGGACAAATTGAATGGGACTAACTATGAGGATTGGATCCGCAACCTAAGAATTGTTCTCAGGGCAGCTAACAAGGAAGATGTTCTAGATAACCCATCACTAGTAGGGCCACATGTAATCAAGATGGCTGGTTACACACATAGGTTGGAGAACCTAGGCTTCCCATTTGGCTAAGAGTTGGCCACTAACTTCATTCTTGCCTCTTTGCCTCCGAGCTATGGAAATTTTGTCTCGAACTACCACATGCACGGGGCTGAGAAGGGCTAGAATGAGCTGTGCGGCATCCTCAAAATGGCAGAGAGTGACATCAAGAAAAGCACAGGTGGCGGCCATGTGATGGCTGTCCAGAATAAGCCTACTTTCAAGAAGAAAGGTTCTTCTTGGAAGAAGAAGAAGGGCAAGGCTAAGGTTGCGAACCCCAAGCCAAACCCTACACCCAAGGCTAAACCTGGACCAGCTGCAGACAAGGAGTGCTTTCATTGTCACCAGACAGGACACTGGAAAAGGAATTGCAAACTATACCTTGCTTCGTAGAAGAACCATTCTTCAACCTTAGGTACGCTTGCTATTCATGTTACAGACATATTTCTCGCTGACTCTTATGTCAATTCTTGGGTATTTGATACTGGATCGGTTGCTCATATTTGCAACACGATGCAGGGAATGACCAAAGAGTAGGAGCGTTGAAAGAGGAGAAGTTGATTTCCGTGACGGCAATAATGCAAGAGTTGCTGCTTTGGCCGTCGGGCAATGCAACTACACCTATCGTCAGGATTTATCTTGGAGCTTAATAATTATTATTTCGTTCCAAGTTCGAGTCGAAACATTGTGTGTCCTTCATGTCTGATGAAGGATGGTTATTCTTTTGCGAGTGAAAACAATGGTTGTGTGATCTCTAAGAATAATATGTTTGTGGCTCTGGCGTCCATTAAGAATGGGCTATTTATTCTAAATCTTGATGATTCACCTGTCTGTAATATGATTTCTAAAAGGCCTCGGCTTACTGATTTGAATCCTACCTACATGTGGCATTGTCGTCTCGGTCATATAAGCGAGAAACGCATGAAGAAGCTCCATTTGGATGGACTTCTAACTTCGTTTGATTTTGAGTCATACGAGACATGCGATGCTTGTTTGCTAGGCAAGATGACCAAGATGCCATTTACAGGTTTTCCAGAGAGAGCATCAGACTTGCTGGAACTCATACATACTGATGTATGTGGACCAATGAGCTCGATTGCTAGAGGTGGATTCAAATACTTCATAACTTTCACTGATGACTTGAGTAGATATGGCTATGTCTACTTGATGAAGCATAAGTCTAAAACTTTTGAAAAGTTCAAAGAATTTCAGAGTGAAGTTGAAAATCAGTGTGGCAAGAAAATTAAAGGCTTACGATCTGATCGTGGAGGCGAATATCTGAGCCACGTGTTTAGCAATCATCTAAAGAGTTGCGGAATTGTTCCACAACTTACGCCGCCTGGAACACCTTGGAGAAACGGTGTGTCTGAGCGACGTAATCGAACTCTGTTGGACATGGTTCGATCAATGATGAACCAGTCGGACCTACCGTTATCGTTTTGGGGTTACGCTCTAGAAACAGTAGCTTTCACACTGAACAGGGTGCCGTCAAAATCCGTAGACAAGACACCATATGAAATATGGACTGGCAAGTCTCCCAGTTTGTCTTTTCTAAAAATTTGGGGTTGCGAAGCATTTGTCAAACGACTCCAGTCTGACAAGCTTGCACCCAAATCGGATAAGTGCATATTCGTGGGATACCCAAAGGAGACCTTAGGGTATTACTTCTACAATCGATCTGAGGGCAAAGTGTTTGTCGCTCAGAACGGAGTTTTCCTAGAGAAAAAGTTTCTCAAAGGAGAGAAAAGTGGAAGAACGGTGCAACTCGAAGAAGTTCGAGATGAGCCAATAGGACAGGACTCTACAAGTGACGCTAATGCAGTTGAACATGTTGAGATGCCTATGGAAATATAAGCACCTCTGCAACCACGAAGGTCAGCAAGGCTCCGTTCAGCACGGGAATTATTATTGTTAGACAATGATGAGCCTGCAACATATGCAGAGGAGATGGCAGACCCTGACTCCGAGAGATGGCAAGATGCCATGAAATCCGAAATAGAATCCATGAAGGAAAATCAAGTTTGGAACTTGATAGACCCGCCTGATGGTGTGAGAACCATAGAGTGCAAATGGATCTATAAGAAGAAGAAAGATATGGATGGAAATATTCACATCTATAAAAGCTCGACTTGTCGCAAAAGGTTTTCGACAAGTTCAAGGAGTTGACTACGACTAGACTTTCTCGCCTGTAGCGATGCTTAAATCTGTTCGGATTATTCTAGCTATTGCTGCATATTTTGATTATGAAATATGGCAGATGGATGTCAAAACAGTTTTCCTCAATGGAAATCTGACCGAGGACGTGTATATGATGCAGCCCGAGGGTTTCGTCGATCCGACCAATGCTGCAAAGATATGCAAGCTTCAAAAATCCATTTATGGATTAAACCAAGCATCTCGGAGTTGGAACATTCGTTTTGATGAAGTAGTCAAAGGGTTTGGCTTCATTAATAATGAAAAAGAGGCTTGTGTTTACAAGAAGGCAAGTGGGAGCTCTGTTGCATTTCTAATCCTGTATGTGGATGACATACTGTTGATTGGAAATGACATTCCTATGCTTGATTCCATAAAGACTTCACTGAAAAATAATTTTTCGATGAAAGATTTAGGGGAAGCAGCATACATTTTGGGAATTAAGATCTATAGAGATAGATCGAAAAGACTTATAGGATTAAGCCAGGATATTTATATTGACAAAGTGCTAAAGCGGTTTAGCATGGAGGAGGCAAAGAAAGGGTTCTTGCCTATGTCACATGGCATACAACTTAGCAAGACTCAGTGTCCTCGGACGGCTGATGAGCGAGAGCACATGAGTAAAGTTCCATATGCCTCGGCAATTGGATCTATTATGTATGCAATGATAAGTACACGCCCAGATGTTTCTTATGCTCTAAGTGTTACGAGCAGATACCAGTCTGATCCAGGTGAAGGTCACTGGACAGCTGTGAAAAATATTCCAAATGCGTCCAGTCCGCTGGACCTTTACTGTGACAACAGTGGGGCTATTGCGCAAGCAAAGGAGCCTCGGAATCACCAGAAGAGCAAACACGTTATGCGGCGATTTCATCTCATTCGAGAGTTCATCGAACGTGGTGAAATTAAGATATGCAAAATACATACAGATTTGAATGTCTCAGTTCCGTTGACAAAGCCACTCCCGCAGCCCAAGCATGAGGCGCACACAAGAGCAATGGGTATAAGATACATTCTAGATTGACTCTAGTGCAAATGGAAGACTGTTGGAAATATGCCCTAGAGGCAATCATAGAAATGATCATATTTCCTTGTATTCATGATTAATGAAGTGTTCTTTGAATTTCCATGAAAGGCAACTTGTATTGATTGACAATTATGTGAATTGTCTGTGAGACTCTTTACTTGTATGGTTATTCTAAAGCTGTTTCTAGTCGGAGTTCATGTAAGGACACACATGGATATTAGACTAGCACATGTATTAGTTGATGACTATTTTTCACAAGTCATGGACATGTAGATGTCAAACTAATAATGTGGGCTCATGTGGGACATGAGTCTGAACTGACCCAACACGAGAGATGGTGATTTCTCATTACACAATATGTACGCTGTGTCTCAAGACCTGAGATCGTCGTATGTACTCAAGATGTGAACCGACTTACTTAAGAGCCATCAAACGCTGCACCGTAATAGGGTAGTCATAAAAGTGGCTTTCGGGTCTGTCAAGAAGCATGCTGTGAGACATAGTCGGTCAAGATGGGATTTGCCCCTCTCTACAAGAGAGATATCTCTGGGCCCTCGAGTGATTCGGATCAGGAAATGCATGGCCATGCTGGGGTTAAGAGTTAACCAAGTATTTCGAATCACAGGATCGAGAAAGAGTGGTCGGCTTTAAACTAGACCAAATATCGTGAGGCAAAGGGAACATCATGTATATGATATTGTGGCGGCTCGTCTGATGTGATCTTTGTGTGCGTATAGGAGTTGACATGTCTTGCTAGAGGCCACTGTCTACTATTGGGCCGAGTAAGAGTACTCGGGCCATGTCTATTCGCATATGAGCCCATAGGGTCACACACTTAAGGGAAAAAAGCCTGATAAGGATGAGATCCGAATTAGAATGGGTTTAGGTGCACTAATAGGCCTTTTCGGCCCAAAAAGGAGGCGCCCAAGGTGGGGCCCAAGACAGCCCACCTAATGGGCTATATAAACAGAGGAAGGCGGCGACTAAGAACCCTAGTTGTTTTACTGTTCGTGTGAATAGTAGTTGCCGCTACAGTATCCGTGCGTGAATAGTAGCCGCCCCTCCTGTGCGCCCAAGCCCTAGGCCGCCTTCGCGGACCTAGCAGTCCGGATCGCGACGCTTCTTCTCATAAGTGTGGATACCTTGGATGTGCCGCATCTGGTGTACAAAGACGAGCCGCACGTGAGGAGGTTCTCGCGACTGCACTGCCGGGTTCCATCTGTTCGACTACATCGACGCGCGATAGATGTTCCGCATTCGCACGTATAGTTGTAATCCCGTGATCTATAACTGCAGTAATTCTAATTTATGCGGTAGAAAATTTTTATTTTTGATACTCCATGTTCCTACAGGAACGGCAGCGGCGCGCCCGCCGCCGCCGGCGGGGGCGTGGTGTTCGAGCCGTCGAGCTCGTCGACGTACGACGTCGTGGGGTGCCAGTCCGAAGCGTGCCAGGGGCTGAACCAGGCCTCCTGCGACGCTGACTCCAACTGCCAGTACCAGTACGCATACGGCGACGGGTCCCGCACGGTCGGGGTCCTGTCCACCGAGACGTTCAGCTTCGCCGAGCGGCGGCGGCGGCGCGCGCCAGGTTCCCGTGCCCCACATCGACTTCGGGTGCTCGACGTACATGGCCGGCAATTTCCGCGCGGACGGGCTCGTCGGGCTCGGCGGCGGCGCCTTCTCCCTCGTGTCGCAGCTCGGGTCCGCGACGCCGTTCGGGCGCAGGTTCTCCTACTGCCTGATGCCGTCCTACGCCGCCAACGCGTCGTCCACACTCAACTTCGGGTCCCGGGCCGTCGTGTCGGGGCCCGGCGCCGCGACGACGCCGCTGGTGCCCGGGGAGGTGGAGGCGTACTACACCGTCGTGCTCGAGTCCGTGGCGGTGGCCGGGCGGACGGTCGCGTCCCACCGCTCCCCCATCATCGTGGACTCCGGCACGACGCTGACGTTCCTGCACCCCGCGCTGCTGCGGCCGCTGGTGGCGGAGCTGGGGCGGCGGATCAACCTGACCCGGGCGCAGCCGCCGGAGCAGCTGCTGGAGGTGTGCTACGATGTGAGCGGGAGGCCGCAGGAGGAGTGGGGGGTCCCGTACGAGGCGCTGCGGTTCGGCGGCGGCGGCGGCGGCGGGGACGTGACGCTCCGGCCGGAGAACACGTTCGTGCTGGTTGGAGGGGACGCTGTGCCTGGCGCTGGTGCCCGTGTCCGAGTCGTAGCCGGTGTCCATCCTGGGGAACGTCGCGCAGCAAAACTTCCACGTCGGGTTCGACCTCGACGCGCGCACCGTCACCTTCGCCCCCGCCGACTGCGCCCACTCGTCGGCGTCGACCTCCAGCTGATGAAGAACAGCCGGCACTGCCGGCCCTACTGTGTACCTAGCCACACAACTGGAAAATAAATAAATCATTTGAGGAAAAACAAAAACAGAGTTTTGCTAGGTTTTATTGTCCTGTTCGTGTTTTTCTTTTTGACAAGTCCTGTTCGTGTGTTGGACGAACTTAGCACCAGGTGATGCTAGAAGTCATTGCCCATGGCTGTCGAAGCTGCTGCTGACTCACTGCACACTGCAGGATGGAAATGCCAATTTTAGCCACGCACCCCCACGTTTCCTCCGAAGGTTCGCGCAACGGGAAGCATATCCGGTGCAATCACCGAACTGGTGAAAGCACCGTGAAAGCAAACTAAAAAAATCTTCAAAAAATTCTGAAAAAAATCATGAATGTACATCTCGATCTACCCTATCTACATATAAATTTCCACGATCAAATTCATCTTACACTTGCAGTTACAAAAAAGACAAAATGTGATTCCCCACTGCCCCCAATCCCTTCCTCCCTCTAACATTAGCCAAAGAAGAGGCCCGACGACACGATTCCCACGCGAAGGCGAAGCCACCTCGCCATTCCTTAACCTGGGCTGCCACCGGAGCTAGTCAAACAGGGGAGGAGGGCCCCACTAATCCCGCCCGCGCCAGCGGGCCATGACCGAGCGCCCTCCGCGGCCGTCGGATGCCGCCACCCGAGCGGCCACGATGCGCGCTGCCTAAATTTACCGGGCTGCCCCTTGGCTTCTTCTTCTTCTTCTCTCTCCCCCCGCCTGGTCGTTAGCTTCGTCGGCCCCCCGAGCGGACCCCGACCGCTGACCTGCGGCTGCGGGGGTTCCTACAAAAGCGACGGCGGCGAAAGGACAGGCGAGCCGAGGGGGGAAGGGGCCAGGGGGGCAATCCGCTCGCTCGGGGGTGGGAGCAGCCCGAATCGGAGCCCCGGTTCCTCCTAGGTACGCTCCCGCTGATCCTCTCTTGTCCTCCGCCTCGCTCGCTCCGATCGTCGGAATGGGGCCCGTGCCGTTCGTCCCGTTCAGTATAGCGCGCGTCTCGTCTCGTCTCGTCTCGCCGCGCGTTGTCGGCGTCGATTAGTGGCTTGTGGGGTTGAGATGCTCCTGGGATTGGCTGTTTTATCCGCTGTTTTTTTTTTCCTCAGGTGATTGGGGAGAACGAACGAGCTGCGCCGGTTAGGTGGGGGCTTCCGTTTCGCCATTCTATGGAGGTATGCTGTATCCAGGGTTCACCAAACCGGTGGGAACCGGTCCGGTTTGACCGGACCGGTTCCGGTTTCGGCCTGTACCCGACCGGCCAAAATTCAAAATTTAAATTTAAATTCAAAAAATGAAAAATTTCCAAAAAAATCCTAAAAATACTTCAAGTTGCGATGAATCTAATGGTATCAAATTTTCTCAAAAATTCGTTTATTTAGTATAGTTTGCGGGGATTTAAAGTTAAAAAAAATGGGCCGGCCCATTAAGGCCCACCAGTCAAACCGGCCGGTAAACCGGTTGCACGGGAGCTTTTGAATTTGGATTTGAATTCAAACCGGGTAAACCGGTCGGAACCGGTTGCACGGGAGCTTTTGAATTTATTTGAATTCAACCGGTTTCCACCGGTTACCGGTCCAACCGGTCCGGTAAACCGGAACCGGTGGCCGGTGGTTTGGGTTAACCGGTCGGGGAAAAAAACCTTGGCTGTATCATGCTCCCTCGTAGTCATAGCTGCATTATTCTTCTGAAGCAACATTTGGAGGGGTTCAGTTGTTGTGCGTTTCATTTCTAGGATCAGTGTGTTAGGTTATGTTTCGTTTACTCTAGTACATCGCAATGCCTCCCTGCCAAATCATGCCTATGGCGTGACCAACGATCTTGTGTTACGTTGTTTTATTGTAGCAAATCATGCCCCGTTACTTCCAATTTTGTGGGAGTAGCATTTTATTGGGATAATTGGCTCCATAGCACTGAAAAAAGGAATGGTATATTGACATCTCGTTTTCATGCCTATGATGTGACCAACGATCTTGTGTTACATTGTTTTAGTGTAGCAAATCATGACCCGTTCCTTCCAATTTTGTGGGAGTAGCATTTTGTCAGGATAATTGGCTCCATAGCACCAAAAAATGGAGTGGTATATTGACATCTCGTTTTCATGCCTATGGTGTGAGCAACGATCTTGTGTTACATTGTTTTAGTGTAGCAAATTGTGTCCCGTTCCTTCCAATTTTGTGGGAGTAGCATTTTGTTGGGATAATTGGCTCCATACCACTGAAAAATGGAACGGTACATTGACATCTCGTTTGACTCTGCACCACTTTTTTGTTTTTGCAAAAGAAAACGAGAAAATTTTACTTGCAAGATTTATTTGCAGTGAAGCTCTAGTATTGCAGGAAAATAAGATGAAGAACAGTTGGTTGTGTATACTATAAAATAAAGGAACGTAATGTCAACCTTAGGAGAACAGATGAGATTTGGTAATGGAAAATGAGGTTTACCTACGACAACAACTCTGATCTTCCAAAACACTCCATATAACCTGGCTGCGATCTTTCCTTCTACTCTAATTCTGTCTAGCGACATATCATGCTTACCTTAGATGAAGTCTTTCATAAATTAAGCAGGCAGGTTGGCAGTTATTTGACTCTTGGTATTGACTTTACTTTCCTTCAGGTACACTAAAAGTTACCTTAGGTGCTCTGCTGGGGGGGGGAAAATAAGTACCTTAGTTTGTGTTAAGGATATAGAGCCAAGTCGGAGATCACTTAATATCAAGGGAGGCTGTCAAACTAACGTTTTGTATGGCTGTCTAGTTTCGTGGCTGTTGGCCTGTTGCCCCTGCTGAATCAAAACGTGAAGGTCAATCACGTAGTCATCCTTTATTGATGGATCACACTGGAAACTTAAGCCATCATGATCACACAATTGACATACCAAGGAATGATGTTACCTCCCCATCAGCATCTCACCAGGACGATCTCGACAGCTTGGATGAGTTTCACGACACCATAAGTCCTCCAGATGAAGTGCCTGCAGTGCCAGAAAGTGCTTCTGTCACGTATGATGTATCTGACTCTCAAAACGCATCCTCTGCCAGAAGAGATCGAGGCCATCGTCAGCAAAATCCTTTGAATTCTGGCTTCTGGATCTCAATTGAGCTTATTGTAAATCTTAGCCAGATTATAGCGGCTATTTCTGTTCTATCAGTATCAAGGAACGAGCACCCACATGCTCCATTATTTGTGTGGCTTCTTGGCTATACAATAGGTTGTATTGCTATTCTTCCACATCTTTATTGGCGGTACCTTCATCGCAATCGCCAGAACACAGAGCAGGAACTGCCGACCCAAAGTTCATCAGAAAGAAATATATCTGAGATTAATTCTTTTGCGGCTGTTTCATCTACTCATTCATCAGAAACTGTGGATGGTGCCAACCGAACTGGAGTCTCAAGAAGTAACTTACCATTGGCAAGTCCAAGGTAACATTTTTTCCATTGAATAAATACATGTGTTATACCTGCATAGTCATATAGCCTATCTCCAATGGGATGCATCACATGATCCTGGGCATTTTGACTATGCTGACTATTAAGATTCAGCACTTCCTATAACTTTTCTTTGAACTCTGGATGTGGTAGTTGAGACACATCATATAATGACATGACATTTGAAGTGTTTCCTCTGCCAATACTGAGTACTAATGGCGTAATTAATGTTTTGTAGGTTCTATGCATTGGTCGCTTGCTTTAAATTGTTGCTGGATTGTTTCTTTGCTGTGTGGTTTGTTGTGGGGAATGTGTGGATATTTGGCAGCCGTTCTTCTGCCCAAGATGCTCCTAACTTGTACAGGTATGTGCTCCATGTTTTCAATTTTTAATGGCTTCCTCACATTCGCAACTTAGACGTGTCATCTTTTGTTTGTAATAATTTTCAGGATCTGCATAGTATTCCTTGTGTTTGGCTTCATTGGCTATGCATTGCCTTTCATTCTCTGTACAATGATATGTTGCTGCCTGCCCTGCATAATCTCCATTCTGGGCGTCCACGAGGATTTGGATCCAAACAGAGGCGCTACCACGGACACAATCAATGCTTTGGTGGCATACAAGTTCAAATCGAAAAGAGTTCACGATGGGGATGTGGGAGAAGAGGGCGGTGGAGTCTTGGCAGCTGGAACTGACAAGGAGCGAACGATCTCCGCAGAAGATGCTGTGAGTTCCCTCCTCATGTTCCTTTCAACATCTGGTCGACTGTGCTGCACATTGCACATTTGTTGTTGACACATTTGCTTGTCTGGGCTCTGCAGATCTGCTGCATCTGCTTGTCAAAGTTCTCGAACAATGAAGATCTACGAGAACTTCCCTGCGCGCATGTCTTCCACATGGAATGCATAGATAAATGGCTCCAGATAAACGCATTGTGCCCTCTTTGCAAGGCTGAGATAGGGGGCTCCAAAAGTGCTGCAGAAACTGGCTCCGAGGGGCCTCGGGATGATAACAGAGTAGCCAGTGACGTTGAGTCACAGCGATAACTGCTGAATGCTCTCTCACATGAGCATGAGGATGATGGATGATGTGCTTTTGATACGGCCTAAGCTTGTTAACATAACCGACTACAAGTAGGAAGGTTATACGCTCTATGATCCGACAACAAGTCCTTTTTTCTGGTGGACTTGTTTCGTATTGCTAATATAGTATTTCCTGCTTACAGTGCAGGGCAATGTTCTCTCAGATTTTCTCATGCATTTCGGAAGCAACATTTTCACGTACCTACCATGGCTTCCTAGCTGGACTGAGCTGGTGATGGTGGCTACCTAAGATGATCATACTCTGTGGGTTGCTGATGTTAACCTCCCTGCTGTTAGCAGCAGTTGCCCTATCGCCTTGTATAGAAAATGTTAGTGAATTAGTCTACACTTTGCACCAATGTCCTTGTACAGAAAAAATGGACATCTCATTTGTACCTGGTCAGCTTGCACCAGTACCGCAGCTCCTGTAATGGTTGATCTTGTACACTGTATAAACCCAGAAATGCTGGGTACTAGGTAGATATATATTGTTATCAATGAAAGGCAAAATTCACCAAACCCATTCGCTGGAGCATGCCTGTACTTTACCTCTAAATGCATGTGTATCAGTGTATGGTACAGCTCAGTTTATTCCAACTCCATGTATGCAAGTCCCTGTAATGACTGGGTGACAGAAAGTGCAATAACAGATGCGTCCATGATAGAAGAGAAAGCGCAGATCTATCCATGAAGTACCCAACAACATTCAGTTCCCCCACGTTTATTTAGAGAGATACCAGCACAAATGCAGATCCAACAACCTGATGCTCCTACACACAATTAAGCTGCAAAAGCTTATCCATCCCCTGCATTGGACCTTGAAAGCTGCACTGTCAACTATTGCTTGTCCTTGCATCCCAGAAAGAAAGAGAGAGGAGAAGAATATCTCCAATTATTGATCCCTTTCTTGGTTTGCTCTGATGATACTGTGTGCGGGCAGACAGTACAGCTATGCAACACTGACCACTCTACTGGTCTACTCCTGCTATAGCTTCGAATAAACTTCTCGTGATCATGAAATGAAACCATCTTATTGCCGTCCTGAAACTAATGGATTGCTGTTAGTAGTGATTGAGCTCTGGATCGTGCGGCTGCAGCATAAAAACGCGTTGATCACTTTGCTTAAGCATGCAGTGATTCAGCCAAGCAATGCACTATCTGCTGAAGTACTGAACGGCATCCTAGATACCTGAATGGCTGAATCTGGTCAAGAATCGGAGACACCAATCTCAGTCTGTCCGTGCGCCGGCGATGGGTCCGATTTCACGTGCCGCCGGCCCGATCCACCTCATGACCGACGGGCATGTAATCATGCTGAAGCATGAGCACTTTTGTAGTAGGTGTAGATGATGGATTGGTTCGCGTCCGTCCATCTCTCTCCTGCTCTCCCTCTCATTCTGCCGGCCGGCCCTCGCGCTCCCTGTAGCCTGGCGTTGTCGAGCGAAGGTGGCACAGGGCCGGCAGGCAGATTGGCCGGACGCGCGGGCACGCGGCGGCGGCGGCGTGCCCCAGCTATTCCCTATTGGTTAGCGCGTACGTGTGGGCGCGGGGCACAGTCAGGCGATAAGGGGAGGGAACGTGGTGTGCCGGAGGAAGACGACGGCGAGGTGAGCGTGAGCCCCGCTCCGCCCCGCCCCGCGCGCATGCGCGTGCGTCTGGCTAGCCTGTGCGCGGGCCAACGCGGCGCCGGCGCGTCGTGCGAACAGCCATCCCCTCGCAACAGGCCCCCCGCCGTCTCCGGCCACACCGCTCCCCTCGCGCCGCCGCGATGGCAGCTGTAGAACAGACATTTCAATAAACCCCCTTGGACGGGCTCCACCTACGGCCTGCCGAGCAACGGCCGCCGCCACCGCCACCATCCTAGCCGAGCGACAAGAACCGGATGCTCGTAGCCTAGGGAGTGAATTAGGTGAATTAAAAATTTTAATCTCAAACTCTAATTATTTAGATATAAATAAACTAAGACATACTATCTACATGTGCAACTAGTGTTTTTAGTATGAAAATCCTCATCCAAAAAAATTATGTAATATATAACCAATTCTATCAAAATTCTACTCTATGAAAATAAAGGCACACAAAATTGCAATAAGTAAAAAGAAAGCAAACTCTTTGACACGAAGATTTATTCCGTGGTTCGGGTAGCCACAAAGGCACATCTACATCCATGTTGTTGAAGCACTCACAAAGAATATTGCTTCTCGGCCACCAAGTCTTTTCCGTAAACACAATCACAGTCACCTTGGTTCCGAGTTCCACTAAGGAGTTTCATAAAAAAGGGTGGGGGTCTACACATCCCCCGCACAAATATGTCGTAGCCGCTCCACACCAAGCCGGAGGGTCGATGACATTGCCGGTGAGTCACCAAGACTCCAAGGATGGCCGGCTCACCGAGTACACGCTTGAGCAGCTCGCAAGCACAGCACACAAGGCACACAACTTTGCTCTCACACTCAAACTTGAGCTATCCTAGCATTCTCACTTATAAGAATGTGCTAAATCTAAGGATTTGATTACTAAACACTTGGGTTGGCTTGGAGATATTCTTCAATGTTTCTAGGGTCTCTCTAAACTCCAACAACTCCAAAATGGCCGGGGGAAACCATATATATAGCCCACAAACTTGAAGTAGCTGTTTGTAGCCGTCGGATAATCCGACGTGTTCACTGTCTAGGGCGTCGGATCATCCGACCCCACTGAGATTCCCCTGATAGCCGTTACCCTTTGCAACTTTTGCTGACGTCATTTATCCGACCTATTAGTTCGACGTGTTCTGAATCACACGTCGGATCACCCGATGCAACTGCCAAATTTGAATTCCAAACAATGATCACTGATCATTGCTACTGCCCATTAGTCCGACGCTTCGAAGTCATCATATCGGATCATCCGACCCTAAAGGATATTTTCCATCTCGAGAAAACAAACTCTCTGGAGAATAGTCCGACCTTTAGTCCGATGTTGAATTTCCTATCGTCGGATTATCCGTCCCTGAAGGGATTCTGAGCTCTGTGAAACAGTCTTCTCTGAAGAATGCTCTGGTCATTTGTCCAGCCCTTCTTCCATTCCGTCGGATTAACCGAGTGCATTGGTCGGATAGTCTCGACGGTCACTGCGACTTGATATCTCTACGGTGGATTGGACACCTCGTCTCGACGGTGTATTGGACATCTCGTCTCGACGGTGCATTGGACGTCTCGGATATTGCTTAGACTCTATTCAAGGGACATAAAGAATTCTACAAATACGATCTTGCAAACTCGTTAGTCCCATTAATTATGTTCACTCGATCACCAAAATCACTCGAAACGGTCTGCCGCTGCTCCCGCAACAAGCCGCGCGTCCGAGCCGAGCGAGAAGCCGTGCGCTCGAGCTCACTCTGGCTGGCGCGGCGCCGCACGGACTGCGCCTCCCCCCTGGACGATGCTAGCTGTGTTAACCCCGCCATGAGAGGCCAAGAGAGCTTTCCCCCACGAGATTTCTACTGTGCCGCTAGCTAGCCTGTGCAGGCCAGGCCAGGGCCGGCGGCTCGTCGTCACTCATCACCGCGCGCGTCGTGCCACCACGCGGCGCTAGGGCCTGGCCCTCCCCGGAGAGCCCTGCGCTCCGCTGCAGGCTCGTGTGGGCAAGACGGTGATTGAGCGCCGGTGGGGACGGCCATGGCACTGCACCTGCACGGCTGCACGCGTCGTGTCGTGTGGTGGCTGGTCGAGCGGCCGCGCGGCCGCGGCCATGTTTGACCGATCTGAGCTGGGTCTCGCTCGGCTGGATTTGACTGTCCTGCCCTTGCCCCTGGTGCGTCTACGGTTCCTACAGCTGCTGAGGGTAGAACGGCCAATCGACACACGTGGCGTGACCCCACGCCGGCCCCCTATTTAAACAGCGGCGTCCCTACTCTCCGGCGCTCAACTCAACCCAGCTACTCCAACTGTCCACACCCTGACACCCATCTCGATCTCTTCTCTGCATCACATTACGAGCTGCAAGCCAGCAAACACTCTCTGCACCGCCTCTTGGTCTTGGGCGTCGGCCATCGTCACCGCTGAGCTTCATCTCCTTCGATCCATGGAGCCGATCTCGGCGTCCGTCCCCCGGCCCGCGTGCGCGGCGTACCGGCGGCGGCGGCGGACGACGGCGAAGCCCGTGGGCGGCCTCGCTGGGCGGGGCAACGCCGTGCTGAAGCAGCACAAGACGAGGCTGTACATCCTCGGCAGGTGCGTCTCCATGCTCTTGTGCTGGCGCGACCACGACGCCGACTGATGACCGCGGCCGGCTGCGCAATCGAGCTTGCTGGAGGGGATCGGCCGGACTGCCGTGAGTGGGGGTCTGACCATTGGGTTTTGGACTTTCGGTGTAGGGCGGCTTGCGGTGTATTACAGTAAACCGGTTGGTAAATTATATTGGACTGATTATAGGTGACGATGAAAAATGCAGAAGTGTAAATGAATGGAATAATATACATGTATACTGAGGCGTTCATTTTCTTGTGCTTCTCTATCATCACTCGAGTCATGTATGTATGATTTTTGTGGTGTCAGTTGGTGTCATTTTCTTCATCGGAGAGAGAGGGAGAGAGAGAGATATGCTGCGCAGCCCAAACTAGCAGGCGAGATGGACCGGACCGGATGGGCCGAGATCCTGCCTCGCCACGGCCGACCTAATCAGCAGCTTGGATGGAAAATCACTCATGCAGTTGCTGGTACACAAGTAAAATGGTGTTCCTAAAAAAAAGTAAAATGGTGCATATCTTCAACAATGTTTAAAATAACCGGCTAAGGGTGTGTTTAGTTGGTGAAAAAGTTTGGTTTTTGGTACTATAGCACATGTCGTTATTACTTGACAAATAATATCCAATTATGAACTAATTAGACTTAAAAGATTCAGCTCGTGCTAATAAGTTAGACTATGTAATTAGTTATTTTTTTCAACTGCATTTAATGCTCTATGCATGTGTCCGAAGATTCGATGTGACGGATACTGTGCAAAATTTTTTGGGAACTAAACAGGCCTAAGCCCTTTAACGGCAGTGCGTGGTCTGCAAAGGCCTCAACTGACCCCATTTAGCGCTTTGCAAACTGGAAGATTAATTGTTTGAAAAAAAAGCAAACTGGAAGATTATAGAACTTTACATTTTCAGTAAAGCTACGCACAAACACAAAACTGAATCTGAAGGTTCAGATGTTATGGGCGTCATGAACTGAAACTAAAACACGTCAAGCAAGGGATGGAAGCCTGAAACGTAAACAAACACAAAAGACTTCAGGCCTTCATCACATCATCAATGTAACAAATCACAACGTTCAGATGTTCAGTAGACATTAGACAAACACATAGTTCAGACGGTGCTGCAGACCATCAGTCTAACACAAAGTTCAGCGAAAACCTCTGTTTTCTTAGACATGACACGTGCATTGTGTGTGTGTGTGTGTGTGTGTGTGTGTGTGTCTATATATATATATATATATATATATATATATATATATATATATATATATATATATTGAGCATTGTTCTTCAACCTATCGACCTGATTGATGCAGGTTAGCTCACAAAAAAAAAAACTGATTGATGCTGGCAGGAGTCGCAAGTTTCGGGTGTTGATGATGGAACGCAAAACAATGACAGGCTTTACGAAGCATCAGGACTTGCGACTACGAATCTAGCTGGCGTACACGGGACACAAGCTTTTCATCATCACTGATTATCTGAAATCCTCACTTCAAGCCCCTTGCGGCCTTGCCATTCTGATACTGACAATTGAGACATCAGAAAAAAAAAACGCAGAAGAGCTGCGCATCATTGCATTAAGATAGAAGAAAAATGTTTTTACAAGACAAACCACCATGCCTTGGCATGTGCCGTCGCCCGTCGGGAAGCAGGACCTCCTGCCCTGATAACCGACAAGACAACCCGCACAATAAACTAAGGGATTATTGAAATAAAATCGCCCACCGATGTTGAAACATCACTTTGTGTCCACATCCGCGACAAAAATGCTTGGACGGATCAGCTTCTGAGCTGGGAACACGTTCCTGTGGATCACCGTGTTCTCGAACCCATCATCCCTTCTGCTGGATGGATTGAAGGAGATGAGAATAACATAGATGACTTCTTCAAAAAAAGAAAAAGATAGATGCAAATTGCAATCGCCACAGTAGCCGGCCCATTTTTTGCGGCCCCCTCCTAGATCTGCCGCCAGCGAGTCCACGCCCGCTTGCTCGCTTCCGCAGCAGGAGGAGCGCCAGTGCCATGGACTTGCCCTCTTGTGCAGCAACAAGAAATGCTCGACCGCTCGACGCAGATCCGGCCGCCCACCTGCAACAGCTTCGAGGACGGCTACGGCCGGAGTGGGGACTCGGCGCTGCGAGGACGACGGTGTCGGCTCGGCGAGGATCGGCGCGCGCGCGGTTCGGCGTCAGGTCTTCCGGCATCCGCATGCACGCGTGCTCATCGCGACGCCGCCGTCGCGGCCGCGCGGTTCGGCGTCAGCTCCGACGCCCGCGTGCTCCGTGGCGCTGGTCGCTGGCATCGCTGGGAGCGCCGTCACGCGTAGCACGGCAAGTGCTGGCCATGCAGCGCCAGCGAGTGCGTCGTGGACGCGCTAGCTGTTCAACGGCCACCTCCGGCACCGGCCGCGCTAGGGGCAGCTCGCGCTCTGTCGCTCTGCTCGCCCTGGCAATGTGCGCGGAAGAACATGGCGACGAACTTGTGCGCAAGCCAGTGCCCAGCGGCGGCCTTGCTTGGCAGCCGGCGCCCGCCGCCAGGGCGCACTGGACGAAGCTCCGCGCCGCGCGTTGTCCAGGCGAACGGCGGCCCAGCGCGCGAGAACCGTGGAGACCTGGCGCTGCCTGCAACTACTCACGTCGATCGATCCTAGCCGCAGGAGGCTGATCGAACGACCAGGAAAGGATAAGGGGTGGACGGTATTTCATTTGCCGTCCACCCCCGGACGGGAAATCAAATACTGTCCTCCCCGGAGTCCGGCATCCCTCGTCGCGCGCAGCTCAGGGGAGGCGCCGGCGAGCGCCAGTTCCCGTTATGCGTGCCCGGAGACCGGACCTACATGTTCCCGACTTCTCGCAGTCGCCCGGGTGCGGCGTTCCGGTGGCGTGCGCGTGCCGCGGGACGCTCCAGCTCTTCGACGGCAATGGAGACGGGCCGGACGGCCAATGCATGTACGCGTGGTCACCGCGACGAACCGCGCGGACGACGTCCGTGAGCGCACGTGGCACCTCCACCCGCCAACTCTTCGAGCCCTTGGCGAGCATGCGCATGTCCGCGTGCTTCCCATGGCGCGCCGCCGCGCCGACTCGGACGGAGTTCTCGCTGTCGGACGGACGGCGGCCGCCGGGGTCAGGTCGTGCCCACTCAAGCCTTCCTCGCCGCCGTAGGCTACCACGAGCTACGGTGCGGTGCTTGCTTCCTGGGCAGCGCCGGGCCTCACCGGAGGAAGCTCCGCACAGCGCGTCGACGCGTCGTGCGGGGAGAGCGGCCGCCCAGCGGACTGGCCAGAGCCCAGAGCGTAAGAGCCATTCAAATCGATCCTGACCACACGAGACCGATCCAACGAACAGGAGAGGCCAAGGGGTGGACGGTATTTCATTTACCGTCCACCCCGGACGCCCACCCCCAGAGTCCGGCTCCGGCGTTCCTCGCCGTGCGCAGCTCTCGGATGCGCCCGGAAGCGCCGGTTCCTGTTCCGCATGCACAGCGACCGGACCTACACGTTCCTGCACGCTCCCCGCCGGTCGGCGTGCCGGTGGCGTGCGCCGGGGAGCCCCTGCCTGCCGGGGCCATGCCACCCGGCGTGCGCGTGGTCGCGCGGGACGCTCGAGCTCGGCGACGGCGACGGCGACGGCGACGGAGATTGGCAAGCACGGGTGGGAGGCTCTCTTCGACGAGGTCGCCGGAGTGACGGTCGCGGCCGCCGTCCGGTGCAGGGTGTAGCGAGGGAGGGTGCCGAGGAGCGATGAGAAGATGGAGGCGTTCCTTCAAGAGTCGGGCGGACAGCGCTTCAGCGGACCGCCCACGCGAGAGCGGCGCTCCAGCCCAGAACCGCCCGGCGACGAGCGGCAGCATCGCAAGCCCCGCGCCGAAGGATGAAACCGGCGGGCACGTGCTCGGCGTTGCAGCAATCGAGCCGGCGCCACCACGCCACTTGAGGACGAGCGCACCGAGCATCATGAAGGCGCTGGTGCTTGGTCCGCCGCCGCGGCGGCGGTCGTCCATCCACGCCACCAGTAGGAGGTTCTCGCCGTCGTCGTTGGCGCGGCGGGGACCATCTCGGGTAGCAGCGGCAGCCATTTCACGGGCGCAACACCAGTACACCACGCCGGTGCTGCAGTGCAGAGCGTGTCAGTGACTCTGTGTCAGTCTGGGGGCTCGCCATTTCGCCGGGACTTCGGGTGCCGGAGCAGCAGTCCGCCACCGACCACCGGCTCTGTCCGTGGTGCTTCCCGGCGGCAGATGACGCCAGCGCCATCAAGTCCCAGCTCTAGCTAGAGCTATGACCCATACAGGCCTTGCCTATTTTGTACAGTACAAAACAGAATTAGAGGATATTAAAGCTAATCTTCAGCTCTTTTCCTGTTTTCCATAATAGCATAGAGGAATAGTTGTGCTAAGCCAGAGCTGTATTAACAAGTTTGAGACATGAAGCCAGAGCTGACTTATTAACCTTTTACATATACCCCTGCACATCAAATGAGAGCTGTATTTGAAGTGCCCAACTTTGGCTAGCTTAGGCCAAAGAACAGATGGCTAAGAAAGGTGTAAACATGTTCGTTATAGCTGTATCTCTACTAATAAGTGAAATAAGACAGGTTGAGGTTGAGGTTGAGGTCATACAGGGGAACATAGCTAGTGTATGCATGAATCCAGTTTTTGCCCCACAAATAAAAAACTCTAGTCACACCAGTGTAGTATTTTCCGCACACTACAGTAACAAAAGGGATAGGGGTGTAAACCCCTCCTGTTTCATCAAAAAAGAAAACAAAAGGGTTAGGGCAATTGAAACAGTACTAGATACATCAGGTAAAAGGAGCCAAGGTTAGTGACCACAATGCAGTTTTGGTATGTGAAGCTTCATTTAACTGAAACAAATATTCAAAAGCGTCAAAGTAAATAAATATTAAAATTAATTCCATGCTGAAATCAACCTAAAATTTGGCCATTCCTATAAACATTACAATGAACAGATTTTCTCAGGCAAGCAACATATGTAGCTACACTTGGTCAGTACAACTTGAGAATATTAGGTAAAAAATGAAACAGTTACAGCCTACCTCATAGTGAGTGATGAAATGCACCACCAACCTGTTTCTTTTGCTTTTGAAGAAACTTCAGTGTTAGAAAAGTACCAATTCACATCAGCTTATGTTGACTGGAAAAACTAATCAAAGGGCAGCCTGGGAATTGAAAATGTAGTCATTTCATAAATAAAAGGATTTGGCATCTTACTATTACTAATTGGAGGCTCCTTTGAAGCCTCCTCATGAAACCACCTAGGATCCTAGGTGGATACTCTTAAAAAATAGATAAATACTAAAAATTCTCACAAAAATCAGAAACATCTAGCCATCAATCCGACGACTCTAATCATAATAGTCATTGGATCTGTTTTCTTTTCTAATAAATTACCTACCTCTGTCATTATAAAAATAGATTAAAGTAACCCCTAAACATATATCTAAATTGCCCACTCTGCCATTATTAAAACCTAAAGTAAACTCCTGATCTTCATGTAAATTACCCACCTATACCATTATAAAAATAATGCAAATAGTCCCCTAAATTTGCGTATAACTTATTCAATTATGTCATTATTCAAAGTTAAAGTAACTCCTAAATATGAATCTAAATTGCATAATTATAACAAAATATTAAAGTGTGCCAATATAAATTCTAAATTATTATTTATATCATTATTAATATATTATTTATGTTATTGCTCATATAAAAATATTGCCCACGATATGTGTCATCTGTATTGATCTATGAATTATGATGGAAGAGATAAAAATATCAATTCACAAAAAATGGTTCAATTAAATATATATATAACATGTGGATGTGTGATACAAAATAAAATCTATTGCAACTAAATAATAATAAATATGTATTTTTTAGTATGTCTTAGAATATTTAATAGATGAAAGAGAGGGCGAAATAAATAATTATAATTGTTATCTGTAAGTCTTATTTTAAAATAATTCTAATTAGCCCGTGCAGGAGCACGGGTGGCAGGCTAGTACTGCTAAATTTGTATAAAAAAATAGAACAGCTGTTCTTGTAGGCTGCATTCAGCGAGATACATCTTAAATTTTCCTCTCCTGTCACAAAGCCTAGAGGGTCTGATCTCTGCAATGGCCACAACACTCCTTCCTCCCAGTTGGTGAAAAAGATTAGCTTTTCGTACTGTAGCATATTTCATTGTTACTTGACAAATAATGCCCAATCATAAATTAATTAGGCTTAAAAGATTCCTCGTTCTAATCAGTTAGACTGTGTAATTAATTATTTTTTAAATTGTATTTAATGTCTCATGCATGTGTCCGAAGATTCGATGTGACGGGTACTATAGAAAGTTTTTTGGGAACTAAGCACCCCGAGATATACAAAATCTGTGGACTCATCAAGGGTGTGTTTGGTTGGGGAGCGGAATGGGATGGAGCGGCTCCCTCCTTCGTTTGGTTCGCGGATGTGTGAACGGAGCCATCCCGCGAGCGAATATTCGCTCAATATATATGCGGGATGAGCTCGCTCGGCCAAATCCATCGAACCAGTTCGCTCCCGTTCATCTCCGTCACTTCCCGTTTCTCGTGCGTCCTTCTCCCCACGAGCTCGGGCGGACGGTGCGTAGCCGCGGAGGAGCAGGGGCGGCACGGCAGAGTGCGGTGGCGGGAGGAGCTCTGGCAGCGCAGACGGAACGTGGCCGCCGGCGGAGCTCGGGCGGCGCGCGGCCGCGGGCGGAGCTCGAGCGGCGCGCGGCCCCGGCGCGGGCGGAGCACCGCCGCCGCCGAAGCTCAGGCGGCACGCGGCGGCGCGGTCGAAGCACGAGGTGGAGGCGGAGGCGGAGCGCGGGCCGAGGCGGGCCTCGGGCAGGGGCGGCCGGCGTGAGGCCGAGCAACGCTGGGAATTGGGGCGAGAGAGAGGAAGAAGAGGGAATCGGGGAGAGGGAGGAAGAAGAGGGATGGGGGACTGACAGGCGGACCCCATATGACGGTGGTTAATGGAGTACTAACGGTTCTATATCTATCTCTCTAACCAAACAAAAAATAGAGCCGTTCTATCCCTTTAACCAAACATGAAGCACAGAACCATCTCATCCCTAGAATTAGGAATGGAACTACTCCATTGCATCTCGCTCTCCAACCAAACGCACCCCAAGTGTTCCAAAATAGCAGTCAGCAAATCCGTTCCACAGTCATTACTTGTATTCTCTGGAACCATCTGGAAGGTGAGGAACCAGAAGACGTTTGATGATCTGGACACTACTAGGGCGACCGGGGTGCTCCGCTGCTTAAGCAATGACCTATGCCTGTGGGTTTTTTATCGTGCTAGGCATCACAACTGTAAGGTTGAGCTTTTTCTTCTCCATTCTCCCTCACCTTCACAAATCCTGTATGCTACACTCTTGCATCACTTTTATAAAGTTCAGGCCGGCTATTGCCTGCTGTAGGTTCTCTCTAAAAAAAGATACATCTTAAATACATTGGGCCGGTGTCTTTGGTGTCTAAAATTGGCCTCGAGAGCCTTTCTATTGGCGTAAGAGACAGCAGGCGCTACATCCATCCGAGAGACTTTGTGAAGCTGGGTCTCGGATTGGATCGACCGCCGTCAGCATGAGCATGAAGGCTGTGTCATCTATCTATACTATAAAAGATAAAAGAATTGAATATAATTTTCACCAACTCTAACCCATCCATTCTTCTCACAAAATATCTTTTTTAGACCCACATGGAAGACCTTAGTGCTTGACAATCTATCTATACTATAATCTATACTATAAAGGATGAAAGAATTGAATATAATTCTCACCGACTCTGACCCACCCACTCTTCTCACAAAATACATTTTTTAAGACCACATGGAAGACCTTAGTGCTTAACAATGCTTGACAAGAGGCAAAACACCATCAAAGAAAATATTTCTGCCCAAAATGAAATTTTTTTTGTCACCCCGCCCATCTTTACCCGCCGGCGTGTACCCACCCGACCCGCGCAGCTTGATTTGGGAGAGATTTCCTTTTCTTTCTCTCCCTTTCTATGCGCAGCGCTTGATCGACGCCGGCCTCCTCCCTCGCGACGGGCCTGCCCCCAACGCCTCCTCCCCCTCGCGGCAGCCTTTGAGCTTCTCATCTCAGCATGCAACAAAGGATGGGAATGGAGCCACCGCCGCCCACGTCGCCGAAGACGCGGCCGCCGGCGCCGCCGTCCCGGAGACGCGCACGCCGCGGACGTCGCCGGACACGCGCACGCGGCGGCGCCGGAACCAGCCACCGCCGGCCGTCACCGGACACGCGGACGAGCCTTTCAGCTACTCATCTTCTGCACGCCCCCATCCCATGCGCCTCCTCCTCTTCTGCACGCCCCCCATCCCATGCGCCTCCTCCTCTTCTCCTCATAATGTCAGCACACAGTCCATCCAGCTCCTCATCCACGCACACGGCGAAGCCGATCTCACCAGAGACAAGGACGCCGATGGCCATGGACAGCGGACACCGGAGACGAGGACGCCGCACGCGCGCGGCCAGCGCCGGGGAAGCGCACGCCGTGCCGCATCGCCGGAGACGTGGTGCAGATTAAGGTAAGTTGTTGATTCTCTTTTCCCCGTTGCCGTTGGATAGCTAAGAATGGATGGATAAGTGAGAGGTAAATAAGT
The DNA here is from genome assembly GCF_016808335.1 of Panicum virgatum. Lineage (NCBI taxonomy): Eukaryota > Viridiplantae > Streptophyta > Magnoliopsida > Poales > Poaceae > Panicum > Panicum virgatum. Next base: position 5,328,544 of record NC_053149.1, on the reverse strand, counting down.
TTCTGTCTTGAAGGGGAAAAAAGGGAGCATTACATTTTGCCTTTTGATAGAACATGCATCATATTATGTGTCCCTATTTTGCCTCTTCTGTAGCCTCCATCATTGAATCATGTTGTTATATTTTGCGTTTGCTTCTTGCCTACTCAATAAATTGGTTATTTTCGATGCTTAAGGTGAAGCGCAAATGTTCTGCTAGGTGTAAGGTGAAATAGATTTATGTGTGCTATATGTAATGACTGAAATCTTATCTTTTCTCGTGCATAGGTGACTTCGGCACATGCTTGAGACACATAATCCTTCATGAAAGCTGATGGTGCTGTAGAGTTACAAGTATTATCCTTTTCTTTTTTATGCTGTAATGAGTAAGATACAAGGTTTTTGCAATGAGAAGCTCTCACCAATATGCTTTATTATCAATAATCTTGGATATGTTTTTATTGCAGGAAGAGGATCATTTGAAGAAAAAAATCTAAGAGAGGTGGGAATAAGGCAAATCAGATTAATTTATATTTAAGGATTGATATCAATCTAACTCCTATACATTGTGGGTAAAACTTGAAATATGGAGGCAAAGAATAAAGTCATGTTGTTACCGAAGCACTGGAAACATGTTGAATTAATCTGCTGGTAACATGCTTCTCACCATTCTGAGTTCCTTCATTTACACATAGTTCTTCGCATTATAGGGTTTATGACTCATATGATGGATCTCTATACGTGAAATTATTTTAGACACCTGCTTTGATTATCTGATGAATTTACGGTTAGTGCTGGATGCGTGTATGGCTGAAGTTCATGTGCCTCTTTTTTTTTTATTTGGATGATTCAGATTCCAACGGTGGTGATACATGACTATGCTTTCATCGCTTCGTTCAGTAGATCAGCTTGTGAGATAGAGCCACCTCGGGATGCCTTCCCTGATGATGTGATGATGAGACTTAGAGGAGCTCTGGATGGGGTTGCTGTCGAGCGTTCTTGGAAGCAAGTGGCAAAAGCTGAATCGATAAGTGCATTGTAGTCCTTTTTTATCCATCTTTGATAGATTTTTACATGTTCATTTGCTGCTCATTATTGGAATTCTGTTTTGTTGATATAATTTTGGTAATTTCTGTTCTTTGAACTTTGGACGATTACCGTAACATGTCGTTTTGTTTGGAGTGATTGGATTATTACTATGACATAATGAACAATGCTTGTAACTGATTCTCTCTGTTTTGGGAAATAAACAAAATAAATGGGGAAATCAATTGGTGATTTAGATTTTATTGAAGAGATGAAATTTGTTGGCATTATGGTGAAATGCTTGTAACTAGGTGCATGCTAGCATGGTGCACACACACTTTTGAGATAGAACTGATAAATCACATAGATTAATGTCAGGTCCTTAGATATGACAAGGTCCCTAGCTATGAAATGGTTTAGAGAGGTAAAAAGGTATCAGGATGTAGTTCTTTCTATATTGAACTAACCAGCTTTCAATTGGAGAGGAATTAAGTTAATCTTTTTCTAACCTCGCTGGTTAACATGGAGCTAGCTGGTGTTGCTTTGTTCATCCTATGTTCAGAAAAGTTTAAGCTGCAGACTATTAAGCCTTGGCAGTTGCTGACAACACATGACGAAAATTCAAGAGTTATTGTTTGAGATTATATTTTTTCCTTGAAATTTCATATTGCGAATGGATCCTTTCTTGTCATTTACTTGAGGCTTTGCTTGGTCTTGCAGGACACATGGATTTCAAGGGCCCAGATTCCTTGGCTCAAGCATATAAACTGAATGGAACTATCCTTGGTGGCTACAACTTCATCATCGATGAACCCAAGAAGAAACCTGATAATAACAGAGAGACGCTGGCTTCAGTGGTGATAGGCATGGTAGTTCCAGTAACAGAGGGAGGAAGGAGCAACAGGCGCTGGGTGGAGACGGCTGCGGAGATGGTTATGGACGTCATCGAGATCATGGGCGACGATTTGGAGGACTGAGTGTTGGTGGCTTCTAGCTGGTAGAACATGACTTGCCAAGGGCCTATAGGCATAAAAAGACTCTGTTGTTCATGCTAAGATGTATTTGCTGAATTATGTTCCATAATAGTCATTTCTACCTCATGCTATAATAGTTATTTTTATCGACAACATGGTTGATCTTTGATGCGGGTCGTGAAAAGAAGAGTGTTGTGGATGGGTGGTAAGAATTTAGTTTAATTTGGGTTCACTACAAGATTGGTTTTTGGATGGGTCTGGAATCAGTTTCAGAAAATCAGTTCGAGAGTACTCGAACCCATCAGTTTGAGCATGGATCTGAATCCATTGGCACTGATGTGAGAGGGAGAAATGGGTAGTAGGAGCGAGAGGGATATGAACAAAGGGGATAAAAGGGGGCGGACAGAGACAGAGATGTGATAGAGAGAGGGAAGGCGAGAGACAGAGATGAAGATAGAGGGTCAAGCTTTTCCATAATTTTGTAAAATAATGAGAGAAGACAAGTAGAGCAGCAAATAGAAAGGATAGAGACAGATGATGAGAGTACGTTTGAATCCTTCGTGATATAATCCATGAGAGAGGTGGTAAGGATATCAGAAGCTTCCATGGTGTCATTTAGTTGAAGTGCATTTAGGCTAATAAATTTAAATTTTATTTCAATAATGTATTCGGACAAATTATGTGATTTTACTAATTATGTTGATTAAAAAAACTTTTTATTTACTATGTTTTATCAGAAAATATAAAGGTTTTATTTAAATTGTTTTCTAAAAGCTCAATGCTGATAAAAATAATTGTGGGGGAATGAATCTTAAAATATATCCTTGCCCATATACATTTTTTCTATGAATATATAAATTTTATTTACTAAACACGTCCTACAATGTTTGGAAAAGAATGAAAATTGATGCTACCACGAATGTTCTATTATAAATATAAAAAATATTGTTAATAGGGTTTCTAAAATCAGCGGAGAGATAGAGAGAAGGGAAGGTGAGATGGCAAAAAATATAGTGCCATGTGGGATCCACAAGTGCCATGTCAGCAAAACCGCTTGACAAACCTCTCTGGAATGGTCAGTGGGGTAGATTGTGTGGTTTTGAGAAGATGAGGATGCATAATATCGAATTTTGGAGTTAGGATTTTTTTTTAAAAAAAACTTAGTGACAAGTTAGGGGGGGCAAAATGGATTTCTCTCTCCTTTTAACACGTGCGTGCCGCACCTGCGTCTCGGCTATTCTTTTAAAAGTTCAAAAGGGTTTATCTTACTCGATAGGGAAATAATTGCCCAGACTATCCGGATACGATTTAAATGCATTGCAATGTCCCGTACATTGGACAGTCATTATCCTCTCGGTGACATCACAAACACGTACGACAGTCAGAAGCAATGTAATCGTTTAGGGTCTAAATATCCTAGATAACAAATATATGTTACGCCATCAACAGTTTTGGTTTTCTATTACAAATGTCAGAGTTGGCATATATACAGACTCTATTTTGCGTGATGGCATCAAATGTGCGGTTGTCGCTCGAACGGAAGAGATAAAGATGGTCCATGAAGTACCCTATTTGGAGAATGATGGCTATAAATCCGCATTGAAATATGTGTACGAGTACATAAGATGTTGTGAGAATCTTCAAGAAATCAAAACTGAATAAACTTTTTTACGAGAACCTGGATTAGATTAGATTTAGAATGGAGTTGATTGTTACATTTTTAATAAAAAAATAATTTAGTTGTTTTAGAGGAATTTAATTGTTATAGTAGACTTTGTTTTGTTGTATCAATTTTGAATCTCATGTTATTTTTAAATATAATTATTCTTTAAGTATGTGATATTTTAAGTATAAATATTCTTTAAACAGGTACGTGCATGTCCACTGGCGGTGACAAAAACATAATCCTTACCGCACCGACCAGTGGCAAGGATCTCGGGCAACTTGCGAGCTGTGCCTGTCTGCCCAGCTTGCCGGTACGCCAGTGGGCACCAAGGAAAAACTTACCGGCGGTAAACCATTTACCGGATGTTACCGGTAACGGTAAAACACCGAAAACCGCCGGTTTACCGGATTTACCGTTCGGTAAACCAATTCAAATTTGAAACCACCGAATTTCGTATTTTTCGACCGGTTTTCGTTGTAATTTCGGTGGTATTCTCTGAGTAAGTACCGAAAAATGTTGACCACGATAGAAAATAACAAATTGTGTTAAGAGAGGTGTAATATTTTTAGAGAATTATATCTAATTGTTATATATAATAGTTCAATATGCATAATGATTTTCTTACAAAGCAAATATTAATAGAATTGACGTAAAACATATGTATATCAAATTATCAATACAAACCACAATCCAAATGCAATAAAATATAGGTGCAACTTGTTAACACAATTTATAGGTTCAAATAAAATATAGGTTCAAATAATACAAGTCTCAAATAGCTAACACAAAATATACTCTAAAATTTTTATTTCTGTGTTTTCCCATAGGAAAACCTTACGACTGACCGGAAATTGTTGATGACTCCCATTGTAACGTCGAATCCTATAAAAAGGAATAAATAAAATGGATGAGAAGATGTAAAAGAAATGAATGCAAGTGAGAAAATAAGATGTGTTACCTACATACTTAGGTACTCATTCGGAGGGATCTTGCTCTGGGGGATATTCCTGATAGTACATGTGAGGATTTCCATATGGGAGGTATCCTTGATAGTACATATGGGGATATCCATATAGAGGACGCGGAGGGACAGCCATCGGATGTGGTTGTGGTGGCCACAGAAAGGAGGGTGCCGACGAGTAGCTGTAGGTGGAACTGACAGAGGTAGAGCTACCATCATTCTCACTGTCGTACGGGCCTAATGGACGAGTATTGCTTCTTGTGCGACGTTGAGAGCTGGGTGCTCCATGATCTTGATCTTGTGTGGCATGGGTGAAGGCAGTCTCTCCCGTAAATCTCATAGCACCAGTAACAGCACCACTAGTAGAAGCACCACCGCGATCATCCCCATCATCATCGTCATTGTCATCACCACCCTCATTGCCATCATCATCGTCGTCGTCGTCGTCGTCGTCATCATCATCATCATCACCACCACTACCACCATGTCCATCATCACTAGGCTCTGGTGTGCTATCGTCAGTGCCAATGCTTTCCTCCTGCAAGTTGTTGAAATCCATTAGAAAACTACAAATTCTTACAAATGTCATGATCCATTAGAAAAATACAAATGGTTACCTTAAGTATGAGCTGATGATCTTGTATTTTTCCAGTTACATCAGTAGACTTCCAGAAGTACATCATTCCATTGCAATATACCAAGAAGTTGATTACGCTATTGCGAGAAATACCGGTCCATGAATCACATATGATAGTGGCACCATACTCAGGGAACTCTTGCTTCCACTTGTTGATCTCCTTCTTTATCTCCTCCATGTTCTCTGAAAGATATTTTCCATCAATGTCCCTCCCAGTTGGGATCGTGACCCCAGTACCTGCATGCAATAATCACATATGATCCGGGATGTAGAATACAAATTGACATGCAATAATAAATGATTATTTACCTTGTTTCTGTGTCTCTATGATGGCCGCCCTAAAGTAAGGGTCATCTACCTTCCGTCCAGGAATACCAACGGAGTGGCAAGCCTTTGACCACGCCCTACCCAGCAACTCTCTCGCAGTCCTCCCCTTAGACGTCCAAGGCCCCGTATCAATCCTCTGCTGCCTCGGTCCAGAAGCAGTAGCAAGGTTATAGTCCCTTGCCCGCTCGGGGATATGTGACCGACTCCTAGAAAACAACCTCCCAATTTGTCTAGAGCCACCACCTGGATCCCGTGCCTGGCCTGATCCAGAACCACCACCCCTCTCATACCTTGGACCAGCCCTTTGCCTAAACTCATACTCTTCCCGTGAATGTCTCAAAGCTTGCTGCAACTCATCATCCTGCTCTTCTTCTTCTTCCTCACCTTCCAAGTCAACATATTGAGTACTTCGAGCTGCAGCATCTCTCCTACGCCTATCTTGCTGTCTTTCATACTTCTTCGCCTTTATCTTGTCCAACTCGCTAATGAAAAAGTTCTTCACCGCGGGGGGAACCGAAGGGCAATCAATAACATCATGACCTCTATGTGCCAAGTGGTCCTTGAACCGTGTTGCCCCTCCATCGCTCTTTGATGTGCCACAATACTTGCACTTGAAACCCGCTCCCCTTTTTTCTCCATGCTCCCAAACAGGGTCAACCATTTACCTGCAACGGTGCAACATTCATACACATACACATGCATATTCACATACCAAAAATACATGCACATTCTCAATTTGTCATACACATGCATATTAATTTTCACATTTGTACTCATACACATACATAACAAAACATGAATAACAAATACATGCACATTCTCGTTTTCTAATCCATAAAAACATTGTATACTTCTACTAATACTTATATTACACTACTTGCTACCATAAAAAAATTCAAACAAAAAAAGCCTTACCCACAGCAGCCGGATCCGGTCGGGAGGGAGAAAAAACCGGTCGGAATCAGAGGTTTACTGGCCGGAACGTCCGGAAAACCGCAAAAACCGGAGCAGGCGGAAGCTACACGCGACCGGCGACGAAATCCGGCCGAAACACCCCGATTTCCGCTCGGGAAATGGCGGGAGCGGCCGGCAGCGGCACCGGCGCCCCGCCCGGAAACCGCTTCTGCCGGTCGGAAACCGCCTCCACAAGCGCGGAAACCGGTGGGATCCGATCGGAAATCGCCGGGAGACAAGGAGGGAGCAGCTCGGGTGTGGGAGGACTGGAGGAGGAGAAATGGGGAGTCTGGCCGGCTGCTCGCGGCGTGCGAATGGATAAGGTGAGTGCTTCAACTTTAAAAGCTCAGTTTCTTTTTTTTTACACAACATATGAGGTTACATTTCAAAAAAAATATTAGTCCAAAATGCTCATAAAATGTCTAGTTTTTTATCATATTTTTATTCTATTTTATATAATTTTTTTTGAATTTTCAAATTTAAAACCGATAAATGCGAAATCACACCGAAATTTGTTTCTCGGACACCACCGGTAACGATAAATTTTCCGGTAAACCGGATTTACCGTTCGAAATTTTTTTCCTTGGTGGGCACTGAGCAATCGTCTATTCCCAGTGTGCCATGCGTCCTTCCGAGTTAAGACTGCGTACGGATTCAAACACCGCTCCATCCCATTCTGGAGTCCTGATCACCGGCCGATTAATGGCCACCGATAGTCAGCCGCCCCGAAAATGGCCGGATGGAACCTGGACGTTGACGACACGTTCCGGCCGAGGAAGTCTCTGAAAAAGCGTCGACTTGACATTGACGCCTGCTCGCCGGGAAGCACCACGGATGGAGCCCGGTGGTGGCGAGACACTGCTCCTATATAAGGCGCCCGCATCCCCGGCAAAAGCGCCGAGCACCCAGAGGCCAGACTTGCACCGGCAAGCTCTGCCGCACAGGTGCGTCGTGGCAGTCGCGTGGCACACGCCTGGGAGGCCGAATGGCTGCCGCCGCTCCGCCGGAGATGGGCTATCCCCCCCGCGCCCACGGCGGCGGTGGCGGGAACCTCCTGGTACCGGCGCGGGTGGGCCGCGGCCGCGGCCGCGGCGGCGTGGCCCGGCAGCTCCTCGACTCCGCCCGCGCTTTCATGATGCTCGGCGCGCTCGTCCTCACGTGGCGCCGCCTCGCTCGCTGCAACGCCGAGCACGTGCTCGCTGGCTTCGCCCTCTGGCTGCTCGGCGCGGGGCTCGCGATGCTGTCGCTCGTCGCCGCGCAGTTCCCCGGGCTCGCGGCCGCCGGCGCCGCTCTCGCCACGGCGCTCCGCAGCCACTTGCTCGGCGGCGTCTGAGCCGCAGAGCGCTAGTCCAACGAACGAAGCAGAGGCAGAGCACACGCATACGCGTGCGTGCCACGTCTGAACGTCTCCCATTAGACATGTTTACTCCATCTAATCAAGTGGCCTATTTGATGCCGACATTCCAGTTTCCGTCTAGTAAATTTTTTTAAAAAAAGCAATTTGCAACAATTTTCTTTCCACGTAGAGCAGCATTTTTTTTTGGATAATGCAGAGCAGCATTGAGAAGGCAAACACACTGACAAGTTGGGCTTAAGAACAGGCTGGCTGTGGAGACTGGGTTCCTTCAAACATTTTGATTGGCACATGGCTGGGTGATAACTGATAACCTTATAATTCAGTGTAATATTTAGTTAAACAGGTCCATAAATTTGTCAGATTCTGTGTATCATTTTTTGCAGTAGTCGCACCTATGTTTCGAAACAAAAGAGCTGATTTGTTATTACAGACTTACAGTAGTAATCTTGTTATACTCGATTCATGATCACTTATAGGTTTCGATCTGTGCCTTGCTACAGTTTGAATTCCTGCTGATGATGGTCATAATAGCGCATTGCCAAGATCATGTGCTTGCATCCTTCAGTAGTTCAGTTGATTCCTGAAGCTATCGCCGATCGGGGTTGGTGGCTTGGTGCAACTTGGCGCTGCTTGGATATGTTTTCGTTAACCTAGTTCTTGGAATCTTGATCCGTTTCTCGTGGCAGATCAAATGGTTAGGAGACCTTGCAGATAGTCAGAAGGATTAACCAACCGCAAGCTGGATGCTATATAAGATAGACCGGAACAACCAACCACAAAGATCAAAGGCTGCACACTTCCGGTTCAAAAAGAAAAAAGGCTGCACACTATCAGTAATTATAGGGGCAAGGAGCAACTAGGTAAGATCATTTTATATGCTAGAATCATTTTTTTTAGAGCCGAGGAGTACCATGCTAGATCTATTTAATTATAAGGGACTTTCTTTATCTAAAAAATTATAAGGGGCTTTCTAATTAGGTCGTGGATGTTGTGGTCGTAGTTTAAGCAGCCAATGGTGGTGTTTGCAATTTGTTTAGTCCATTTTTTTCGTGACCGTGCCTGAGCACGTTTTTCATTAAGAGAAAAACAGTTACATACACAATTTTGATGAGATCAAGCGGGGTTTGATCAACACAAGAGCATAAATGACTAAAAAAAGAGAAACACTGAAAAAACACACACAAACGACACAGCGACAACATGAACAATAGCAAAGCAATACGAAGAAGACAAAGGGCACCACTACCCAAAATCCTACATATGAACCTGCAAGCATAAACAGCAACGTCCAAGGCGCAAAAGGTCTACGACCAAATAACGGTGGCCAAGCATCCACCCAAGCAATCAACCACGGCGGCAAAGCATCCGCCCGAAGCAAACTTCAACCAATGCGACGACGACGGCAAAGCATCTGCCAGGCCGGAACGGCGGCAAAGCATCCGCCAGCGAAGAGAATCCAACGACCAAGCGCGACCCAGACGATGCAGATGAAATGAAGCGGAGACAGGCGCAGAAGCAGAATCTCTTCGATGAGAGCAGATGGCCGCCACCAGCAACGCTTTCAAAACAACGCCTCCAGAAAGGAAACGACGCCACATGCGCCGTCGTCGTCCGACCAACATGATTTAGGTTTTCACCCGGAAGACAAGCTGGAGAGAAAGAAAAATGGCGGAAAGATGACACCTTCATTCAACAAGATAAACGACGTACTCAGACGTCGTCGTCATGTTCCGCAAGCGGATGCGGAACCAATGTTTTCGTCACCACTATTTTCCGACCCAGAGCCGACGGCCCCGCCACAGCGCAAACGGGACCCCCGACGGGGACACTGACGGGCCAGCCACTGCCACTAGGTACCGCAACACCGACACGCCGCCGACAAGGGAGCGTCAGGGGAGGGCCCACCACCCCCAACGGCCGACCACAGCCGGCGAAGGAGCGCCGACCACCAGCGCCCGGCCGCGCCCGGCGAGGGAGCGTCGGCGGGAGAGCTGCGCCGGCAGCCAGCGCTGCGGCCGGAATGGAGCGTCGGCCGCACGCAGCCGCGACCAGCGGGGGAGCCCCGGCCGACGGAGGCCGAGAGCCCCGACGAGGAAGGCCGCGCCCGGCCAGGGAGGCCAGCCACCGGCGGCCGCGAGCCCCGAGGAGCGAGTGGGCTGGCCACTGACCAGGCCCCGAGTCGCCACAAGGAGGCGACGCGGGGGTCAGGAGTCGTTCGTCCAAAAGAAATTACACTTCTCTAGTCCTCTGACCTCTTTCGGGGAGAAAACATGAAGTGAACATTGGATTTCTGGGCGGCATTCTTTTACGAATGTTTCTTTTGCAATTTTCACGCAGAGGAAGAGCATCAGGACAGCGAAACACTGCCAGAGCTGGGTGAGCTGAGTGGAAGAAGATTGCAAGTCGCAAGCGTGACTTATGAGGAGCATGGATCCATAGAGACCTGTTTCCTGCAAACAGTCCTGATTGGTAGATGTGCGTAGGCTGGGACTCGTCTGCTAAGAACTTGAGTATGGGAGTGTGGCAGCACCTATCGGCTAAAAGAATGGCGGCACCCGCGTGCTTCAGTGGAGGACACCAATGGCGAGGGCACGCTGCCTCCTCGCTTTGCTTATTTCTCGCGTCCACTTGGTGAAAGAATAAGTAATCAGGCAGTGATCCACATGGGGGCTAGCCGGGCTCCAGTGAAAGAATAAGCAATGAGGTGGACAAGCAGTATGACAGAACCGCCAAGTTAAACGGTTTAATTAAGCGTAATGGTCATCATCTAAACGCATCAGGCGCATTAGCTTAATTAAGTGTAACCTGACAGCCTGTTTCCAACCCACAGGCCGATCGAAACACACCAGAAGTCTTGCGCAACGGCGAGCACAGACGGTACCAGCATAATATAATTTCACAAAAATAGATAATAACATAAATATTTACAAAATAGCTTTAAATTTGGAATTTACATAAAATAAATGACAATAGCGGAAGAGAATATAACCTGAGAGAAAGAAATTCGATTGAGAACCAATAAAACAAGACGATAACTATGAACACGTGTGAGGACGTCACATCAAGCCCACTGATGCGAATCCTGATTAGCTTCTATATCTGAAATAGGGTAAACAACAAACCCTGAGTATACTAATACTCAGCAAGACTTACCCGACCAGTGGGTATAACTTAGCCCACATATCTAGACATGCTAGGCATTTGGCTGGTGGTTTGTTTTTGCGGAAATAGCACTAGAAGTGTATCCTTACTTTCAACATTTTAGCCACATATTTTATATAGCTAGACTCACACTAAAGTTTGCCTGTCTACACACACAGGTGGAGCATCCAAATAAGATTAAGAATTTATATCCATTTTTATATCTCTAAAACTCTAGCTCATTCGCTACGGTGTGACAAAGAGACCAAGGCCCTCATAACCGCGAGACACGGCGAATCGATCCGATTTAACCTTGCAAGGTGGACCTAACCAACACGGCACGTATTGGCCCCGTCGGACTATACATGCCAACCATTCCCCTCCCCGCCTCGAACTACAGGAACCAGCCCAACGACATATGGTCAGCCGAGCTCAACGTGAGACCACCAAAAGTAAACATATGCAACCCAATTCTCCGCGACTACTCGACTCGCCCCAGGAGTTGGGTGCGGGTTCCTGTACTTTCGAAGCAAGGCAGTACTCGGCTTACCGGTTTCGACTACCTCCTACTTCCGGCATGCGGTTAGTACAATTCAATCCCCGATCAGCACTGCCACAACGACCGGTCCTTAATCGACACGGACGGGACTAAGACACACAGAAACCCTGTCCTGCTGCCATACCTATCCATCATTCCCGCCCGGTCTCACATCTCCATATCCAATACAATCCATTTCACAAATACTGAAGTATAAAGATAATAATGTATCTCGCGAGTAACCGGCAATTACTCGGCTTCTAAAGTTTCCTATGTCTCGCGAGTGACACGAAGTCACCCGACTTTTACCGGACTCTTTTAGCCTGGCACCACTATCGACCTAGACATACTAGTAAAAATTCGGGGAAACCTAAGGATCATGCAGCGAGGGTTCCAATCAATTCCTAATACGTAATGCACAAGTAATAGATAAAACATATATATAGTGAAGCATAATTTAAAATAATAGGACATGCACCGGGGCTTGCCTGGGATTAACACTAAGTCAGTGTTAGTTAGATGACACTTGCTTGACGAGTATTCCGGTCCAAGCATGTACTCCTGGTTCTTTGCCTCTTCTGGATATGTCCACCAAACATCGTCTTCGTGTTCGGTTCCAATATCACGTCCTTCACGTGGTTCATCTATCGTACCTAAATGAGGTGCAATAATGCATATGTATGAATGCACAGTTCTGAGTTGCTCAACAATATAGATGCTATTATTTTTCCTTCACGATAAAGTTGTAGTCTAACAAGTAACAAATAATCATATCACATGGGCAATCGTTTATAGAGTAGTTAACTACATTTCTAACTACCCATGGCATCATGATCAACGGCACAAAAGAAGTTCACTAACTGCACAAACAAGCAGTAGTTGATTCCTATAACATGCAGGTCATGGCTTGCTAATAATTAAATAACTCAGTACATAGACAACAACAATTTCAGCAAAAAATATTCTAAACAGAAGGTACAAAGAGCAATCTACTCTGCAACATCATGTCATTTCATGCATCCATTTAATCCAAATAATTCATTCATTCAGACAACTCCTAGAACAAGATTGAATTATACATGTCAGACCAGAGCAAAACAGAAGTTGAAAATTTAACAGGAGGTCGACTCAGGGATGATTTAGCTACTGTGAATTTTTCATGATTTTATCTACACAGAATTAATTCTGAGAAAATAAACAAAACAAACATCAATCTAACAAGATTTATTTTTAACTTCTGTTCTAGTCATGAACTGGTGCTCAAACTTCATGGACAAGCTAATCTATTCAAAAAGAACACTCAGAAATATTTTCATGATTTAAAACAACATAAATTATTTCTCATAATTAAAGTCTTCTAAACAAGGATTAAATAAAATAAATAGCTACACAAATCTATAATTAACGAAATTTGGACAGTGGTGTTCATTTAGTATTGGAAATACACAGAAAAAGTTTCATACATATATCTAAATCATAACATCCAGAAATAAAAGAATATATTATTCTACTAGATCTAGCAAAAACTAGGGTTTCATCTAGTTAAAAGTATTAACTGGTGCTCAAATTTTTACACAAATCTAAGCATAGCATGAAGTAGCTACCCACCAAAAATAACCCCTAGATAGTGAGTAGAACTCCTAGAATAATTACAACCTATGTAATCTAATCTTTTTCCTAGATTAAAATACAGACATAAAATAAATATGTGCATGTAATGAAAGTTGTAGATATTGTTGCAAGGATTCCAAAACATTTTAGTTTGCATTTTTCTGATTTTTCTACGATTTTATATTGAATTTAAAAGTTTGCTGTTTTTGAAAACAAAAGAAAAAGAAAACGAACTTTTGCATCTAGGCCCCTGAACTTCTATTTCTTCTCAGCATGGGTCCTTGGCGGACGGGACAGTACAGGGGAGGTTCGGGCGGCCGTTTTCCGGCGAGGTTCGGCCCCGGCGGCGAGGGGGAAGTTGGGGAAAAGGTTGAGGGGGCTCGTGCGCACCTGTGGGTGGTGGTTTGGGGGCTCGAGGTGGTCTGTAGTGGTGGCGCCACGGCGAGCGGCGGGCCGGCGGCGAACTGAGCCACGGCGGCGGTGCTCCGGCGAGGTATGGAGAGGGCGGCCGGGCTAGGAAGGTTCAGCAGGGCCGGGCGGAGTGGAGGCGCTCGGCGGCACGGCTCAGAGGCGCGTGGGCGCGGCTCGCGGCGAGCAGCAGCTTGTCGACGGCGACATGGCACGGGAACGAGTGTGGAAACAATGCGAACGCGACGAAACGTGGAGAGCATGAGCATCAGTGGCTCACCTAGAGTCGATTTGAGCTATGGGGCGAAGAAAACGGTGGCCGGAGGTGGGAGTTCGACGGCGGAGTGGAGCTCGGCCGGCTTTAATGGCTGGCGGCCGGAAAAGCTTCGGTTCCCGGCGACTTGGTCGATGAGGCTCGCGAAGGAGGGGTCGAGGAGGAAGCTAGGAAGGTAGACAAGCTTCGGGTGAAGTGGATTTGGGATCCATGGAGGGAAACTCGCGAATCGGGCCGGCGAGCGCGAGTTGTTTCAAACACCGTCCATGGCGAACCCAAGGAGGAGAAGGAGAGGAGAGCGAGACGTAAACGGGAGTGAGGCAGGTGGCGAGCTCGGAAGGAAGAGCGTGGACGACTTGGCTACGTCGCTGGCCGGGAAAACGGGGCGACCCTCCACGACGGCAATCGCACGGAGTGGAGGAGCTTCGGGAAGGGAGGGAGCTGGCCGATGGCCATGCCTTGCCCTGTGCCGAACAGGGAAAGGGGATGACAAGGATGGAAGGGTGGATGACGAATGGGCCATGGCTAACGGTGTTTTGACTAGCAATTAGCGCTTGATCCATGTGCTAATCACCGGGTGTTACAATCCTACCCCCTTAAAGAAATCTCGTCCCGAGATTTAAATGGGGAAAAAGTAAAGGAGAACAGTCGATAAACTAAGGACAAGGATCGGCAAATGTGGGTGCTAGTTTCTAGATTAATCAATGTAGCTAAGTTTAACAGTATAAACATTGCCAGCTGATTTGCTAATCTCTTGCTCAACATGGTTCCGAAAGAAATAAGTTTCATAGCAACTCTACTGTCATTATCCAACTGGAGATTAACCGTGCCACTGTGCGATCTAATCAATTGTTTTTCCACACTAAAAAGCTCAAGGGCTTCAGCTTTTGCAGCAAGTGACTGTGGATAATATATGTGGATACAATCACCATCAAAGTCGGTTGAAAATGTCCGGTTGAGTATTCCCGTACTAGCAGAAAGTAGGATTTTTACAAAGAAGAGAGGTTCTAAGCTTCTCAACGAATATGAATCAAGGAGATTTCTGAGAAGAATCAAATTCTCAATTTGGTGGTGAATCTAGATAGAACAGACATCAAAGTGAGTTTTTAACGAACTCTGGGAAACTGAAAAGAAAGGGCATCAAAGCAAGTTTTTCTCAAGAATATTCTTGCTCGATATTGTTTATTAATGGAACTGCATGATGCAAGATGCATATGTTGCCATGCATGTTAGTATACTACTATCCCAGAAACTCAAACCTAAAACAGCCCGTTCGCGTCGTTATTTGTCTATGGCCTACCCCCTTAAAGAGGACGAAGTAGAGAAAAATATTTTATGGGTTGCATAAAAAGACAGTCGTAACAGTCCATGTCCCTTCGTACTTAAGCGCCAGCGCGTACCCAGCGGCACAATCGTATGGGTCCATACGAGGCACTAGGTCTCGTTGCGGCACTATAGTTTGAAAGACAATCACCGCTACGAAAGAAAAATCATAGAAAGCAATCCAAGCAGCACAAATTCAGAGAGGTTTTTCATATTTCAAAAACATCAAAAGTTCTACGTAGACATACGGGACACATAACGTTAGTTAGCCTATCATCCGGTTTCACCTTGTTAAACCCATACCTAAACAATGTATGATTATGCAATGCAACAATATTGCATTCCTATTCATGCAAGATGACTATAATGTAGGTGATTAAAATCTTTAACTTATTCACATTGATTCGAGCAAGAATGCAAGTGAATCCATATTAAGGGTAGGAATCAAAATGATTAAGAATAAAGGATATCGATACTCGCAGAACAATAGAATGTCTCTAGTCGTCAAGGAGGACTGGAATGGATTATCGTTGGGCATCGGAACGAATGGCCTAGAGATGAGGATATATGATTTTGAACTGAACATTGATCCATAGTAGAAAGCATCGATATTTGGATTAACCGGAATGGTCATTGAGTCACGGATAGGATAATATTGGCTGATTACGAGATAAAAGGTACACGACGAAAACCACCCGAGGATTTCATTTAACATTAACATTCCTACTTTAACTATCAAGGAGGACAAAATCGGTCAAAAGATTCTAACCTTAGAAACGAGAAACACCGACCATACTACTAGACTCACTTCGCACGTCTATTGCTTGAACCAGTAGATAGGTTTTGTTCAAACATACGCATTTATTTTTCTACTTCCCTAACGACATAAGGTCTGAAATTACCGAAAGTGAGATGTACATGGTACAAAGAAATTCATGCGGAAATACTAACAAACAGTCAAAACATAATAGTATGCACGATATAATGCATGCATGCACGACCTGTACGTTCTCTCCAGAATTTTGCCAACATAACTATATGGCAATATACGTAGACATTCGGTGGCATACATACGTACTCTCCCTATTATATATCTAGTCGTTTTGTACTCGACCTATCTCACGTAATCATTTGTTAGTGTACCTGCAGAAAATCACATGATATACATATATATATATATATCCACGACTGGACCCTTCGTGCCAGCACACACGAACGGCCCCCATGCGTTCTACGCCACATGAGTAACGCATATGCAGTTGCCCACATATTCACACATACATCACCATCCACTATAGAGATGGCGCCCATGCGTTTAACGCTGCATGGACAGCGCTGCATATGTTACCGAGGCAACGTATTCACTTCCCGTACAAATCGCCTTACGGGACACCCAAGGGTAAACGTGTCCCAAGGTACACGGTCATGGCCAATCGCATGACAGATTTACATCTCGTAACATTGCCTCACGAGATGGCCGTGATTGCAATCACACGGCGGGAAGTCCGCACTCCATATCAGGCGGCAGATAGCGACAGGCTCATTTGAATGGAGCCTTATCACCTCCTCGTATGCTCATCATACGGGACCCGCGCACGTATGAAACACGTGGGCTATTCTAAGGACTACCAAGAATGCTCACCTTGCTTACCTTAGCGTAGGTGCGTCGTTACAATATTAAATAAGGGTTAAGCAAGAAAGTAAGTTTTGACATAAATATAATGTGCTGGAAGTTAGTTGATATTATATAGAGCCACCTGATATAACTTACACTATATAGGGCTTACGTACTAATCTTTCCTAATCCCTTAAGCGCAAAGAAACGTATCTTTCTAAAACTCATTTTTAAATTTTGAAAACACTAAAAATAATCATGCTAGTACCCTCCCTGGTGCATTTCAGCTCTGATACCAGCTGTGACAGAACCGCCAAGTTAAACGGCTTAATTAAGCGTAATGGCCATCATCTAAACGCATCAGGCGCATTAGCTTAATTAAGTGTAACCTGACAGCCTGTTTCCAACCCACAGGCCGATCGAAACACACCAGAAGTCTTGCGCAACGGCGAGCACAGACGGTACCAGCATAATATAATTTCACAAAAATAGATAATAACATAAATATTTACAAAACAGCTTTAAATTTGGAATTTACATAAAATAAATGACAGTAGCGGAAGAGAATATAACCTGAGAGAAAGAAATTCGATTGAGAACCAATAAAACAAGACGATAACTATGAACACGTGTGAGGACGTCACATCGAGCCCACTGATGCGAATCCTGATTAGCTTCTATACCTGAAATAGGGTAAACAACAAACCCTGAGTATACTAATACTCAGCAAGACTTACCCGACCAGTGGGTATAACTTAGCCCACATATCTAGACATGCTAGGCATTTGGCTGGTGGTTTGTTTTTGCGGAAATAGCACTAGAAGTGTATCCTTACTTTCAACATTTTAGCCACATATTTTATATAGCTAGACTCACACTAAAGTTTGCCTGTCTACACACACAGGTGGAGCATCCAAATAAGATTAAGAATTTATATCCATTTTTATATCTCTAAAACTCTAGCTCATTCGCTACGGTGTGACAAAGAGACCAAGGCCCTCATAACCGCGAGACACGGCGAATCGATCCGATTTAACCTTGCAAGGTGGACCTAACCAACACGGCACGTATTGGCCCCGTCGGACTATACATGCCAACCATTCCCCTCCCCGCCTCGAACTACAGGAACCAGCCCAACGACATATGGTCAGCCGAGCTCAACGTGAGACCACCAAAAGTAAACATATGCAACCCAATTCTCCGCGACTACTCGACTCGCCCCAGGAGTTGGGTGCGGGTTCCTGTACTTTCGAAGCAAGGCAGTACTCGGCTTACCGGTTTCGACTACCTCCTACTTCCGGCATGCGGTTAGTACAATTCAATCCCCGATCAGCACTGCCACAACGACCGGTCCTTAATCGACACGGACGGGACTAAGACACACAGAAACCCTGTCCTGCTGCCATACCTATCCATCATTCCCGCCCGGTCTCACATCTCCATATCCAATACAATCCATTTCACAAATACTGAAGTATAAAGATAATAATGTATCTCGCGAGTAACCGGCAATTACTCGGCTTCTAAAGTTTCCTATGTCTCGCGAGTGACACGAAGTCACCCGACTTTTACCGGACTCTTTTAGCCTGGCACCACTATCGACCTAGACATACTAGTAAAAATTCGGGGAAACCTAAGGATCATGCAGCGAGGGTTCCAATCAATTCCTAATACGTAATGCACAAGTAATAGATAAAACATATATATAGTGAAGCATAATTTAAAATAATAGGACATGCACCGGGGCTTGCCTGGGATTAACATTAAGTCAGTGTTAGTTAGATGACACTTGCTTGACGAGTATTCCGGTCCAAGCATGTACTCCTGGTTCTTTGCCTCTTCTGGATATGTCCACCAAACATCGTCTTCGTGTTCGGTTCCAATATCACGTCCTTCACGTGGTTCATCTATCGTACCTAAATGAGATGCAATAATGCATATGTATGAATGCACAGTTCTGAGTTGCTCAACAATATAGATGCTATTATTTTTCCTTCACGATAAAGTTGTAGTCTAACAAGTAACAAATAATCATATCACATGGGCAATCATTTATAGAGTAGTTAACTACATTTCTAACTACCCATGGCATCATGATCAACGGCACAAAAGAAGTTCACTAACTGCACAAACAAGCAGTAGTTGATTCCTATAACATGCAGGTCATGGCTTGCTAATAATTAAATAACTCAGTACATAGACAACAACAATTTCAGCAAAAAATATTCTAAACAGAAGGTACAAAGAGCAATCTACTCTGCAACATCATGTCATTTCATGCATCCATTTAATCCAAATAATTCATTCATTCAGACAACTCCTAGAACAAGATTGAATTATACATGTCAGACCAGAGCAAAACAGAAGTTGAAAATTTAACAGGAGGTCGACTCAGGGATGATTTAGCTACTGTGAATTTTTCATGATTTTATCTACACAGAATTAATTCTGAGAAAATAAACAAAACAAACATCAATCTAACAAGATTTATTTTTAACTTCTGTTCTAGTCATGAACTGGTGCTCAAACTTCATGGACAAGCTAATCTATTCAAAAAGAACACTCAGAAATATTTTCATGATTTAAAACAACATAAATTATTTCTCATAATTAAAGTCTTCTAAACAAGGATTAAATAAAATAAATAGCTACACAAATCTATAATTAACGAAATTTGGACAGTGGTGTTCATTTAGTATTGGAAATACACAGAAAAAGTTTCATACATATATCTAAATCAGAACATCCAGAAATAAAAGAATATATTATTCTACTAGATCTAGCAAAAACTAGGGTTTCATCTAGTTAAAAGTATTTACTGGTGCTCAAATTTTTACACAAATCTAAGCATAGCATGAAGTAGCTACCCACCAAAAATAACCCCTAGATAGTGAGTAGAACTCCTAGAATAATTACAACCTATGTAATCTAATCTTTTTCCTAGATTAAAATACAGACATAAAATAAATATGTGCATGTAATGAAAGTTGTAGATATTGTTGCAAGGATTCCAAAACATTTTAGTTTGCATTTTTCTGATTTTTCTACGATTTTATATTGAATTTAAAAGTTTGCTGTTTTTGAAAACAAAAGAAAAAGAAAACGAACTTTTGCATCTAGGCCCCTGAACTTCTATTTCTTCTCAGCATGGGTCCTTGGCGGACGGGACAGTACAGGGGAGGTTCGGGCGGCCGTTTTCCGGCGAGGTTCGGCCCCGGCGGCGAGGGGGAAGTTGGGGAAAAGGTTGAGGGGGCTCGTGCGCACCTGTGGGTGGTGGTTTGGGGGCTCGAGGTGGTCTGTAGTGGTGGCGCCACGGCGAGCGGCGGGCCGGCGGCGAACTGAGCCACGGCGGCGGTGCTCCGGCGAGGTGTGGAGAGGGCGGCCGGGCTAGGAAGGTTCAGCAGGGCCGGGCGGAGTGGAGGCGCTCGGCGGCACGGCTCAGAGGCGCGTGGGCGCGGCGAGCAACAGCTTGTCGACGGCGACATGGCACGGGAACGAGTGTGGAAACAATGCGAACGCGATGAAACGTGGAGAGCATGAGCATCAGTGGCTCACCTAGAGTCGAGTGGCTCACCTAGAGTCGATTTGAGCTATGGGGCGAAGAAAACGGTGGCCGGAGGTGGGAGTTCGACGGCGGAGTGGAGCTCGGCCGGCTTTAATGGCTGGCGGCCGGAAAAGCTTCGGTTCCCGGCGACTTGGTCGATGAGGCTCGCGAAGGAGGGGTCGAGGAGGAAGCTAGGAAGGTAGACAAGCTTCGGGTGAAGTGGATTTGGGATCCATGGAGGGAAACTCGCGAATCGGGCCGGCGAGCGCGAGTTGTTTCAAACACCATCCATGGCGAACCCAGGGAGGAGAAGGAGAGGAGAGCGAGACGTAAACGGGAGTGAGACAGGTGGCGAGCTCGGAAGGAAGAGCGTGGACGACTTGGCTACGTCGCTGGCCGGGAAAACGGGGCGACCCTCCACGACGGCAATCGCACGGAGTGGAGGAGCTTCGGGAAGGGAGGGAGCTGGCCGATGGCCATGCCTTGCCCTGTGCCGAACAGGGAAAGGGGATGACAAGGATGGAAGGGTGGATGACGAATGGGCCACGGCTAACGGTGTTTTGACTAGCAATTAGCGCTTGATCCATGTGCTAATCACCGGGTGTTACAAGCAGATAGGCTGAAAAAAACAACATTGGCTCCCTGCATGGGAAACGATTTGAAATCCGGCGATGAGCTCGTTTTCTGCTGGATCTGTGTTGGTCATTGCGGTTGCCCTGTCTGTCGGCTCTGCATTGCAAGTTGCAACTGGGCATGGGCAACTGCAGCATCAGATGCTTTGTCTGGCTGTCATTGAGGAATTTCTGCTTGCCTCTTCCTTTTTGTTAAGTGTGTTCCCGACAGGGAACAATTAAAGAAATCATGCATGGAGAGCATAAATGGATTGAAAGAACGAGACTGAAAATGTGTCAAATGTGTGTGTTTTTTTAAAAAATGCGTTAAGTGTACTAGCATCCCCTACTGATGCCACCATTGATTTGCTGAGGAGTAAGCACTCACTAATACTACAGTACCAGCATTTGAGTATAAAACCTGGAGCGCTCAACAGAACAAGAACTGAGGCACCTAAAAAACAACATAATTAACAAATTGTCATGTAGGTATTAGTATGATCAAAGATGAAAATCCCTTCAAAAAAACGATCAAAGATGAAATAATCCAATATTAGTGTAAGCAGGTGGTGGCTTCCCACCAGATGCAATGCAGTTCAGTTCCCCCAAAACCTTCCTGAATTCAGGAGTTCGGTTATTCAGATGCTACGCACACATCACCAACCAACAACACTCATCAACCCCCCATCGGTTAGCTAATCCAATACCAATCCCCACATGACACCAACTACCATCTCTAATTAACCCCACCTGATCACACGTCATTAGCCTTAACCACGAGCTCCCTTTTCGCCTTGGGCTTCTCTGACCGACTCGCTCTCCTCCATCAGACATTCAGACTTGTTCAGTTCATGTCGAGCATGCCCTCGTGGAAGGCGGCGACGCGGTCCGGGGTGACGCACTGCGTGATGAGCCGCGCCCCTGGCTTGTGGGCCCAAGGCTTCACCAGGATACACGTGGCGATGTAGTCCAGGTTTGTCAGCGGCACGACGTGCGCGGGCGGGCCCCAGCCGTAGTCCACCTCCGCGAACCCGAGCCGCGTCCAGTCGGACACCAGCAGCGTCCGGTAGTCGGACGTGATCTGGTACGGGTCGACGCCGTCGGCGGCTCCCATCTCCCCCGCCGCCCACCGCGCGAACTCCGCGGGCATGCGGCGCTTCCCGTCCTTGATGATCCTGACCACCTCCGTCACCGACGACCCGGCCACCTTGCCCGCCGGCGCCGACACGCGCATGATGTAGTAGCAGTTGCCGTAGAACCCGGCGCCGCCGCGCGGGAGGGAGGCGTGCAGCATGGGGCGCGCGTTCATGGCGAAGCAGAGGTGGACGGGGGAGTCCGGCTCGAAGCCGGCGGCCCGGGTGCGGCTCTGCCACGCCTTGGCGATCAGCACCTCGAACGCCGAGCACCAGGCGCCGCCGCCGCCGTGCGCCGCGCTGTACTGGCCCTTGAAGTGGTTGATGTAGTCGGCGGAGATGTCGATGGCGAGGTACTCGAGCCGCTTGGCGCCGTCGGGCCGCGGGAGGCTGCCGACCAGGGCGGCCGCGGGGTCCGGGATCGCGTCGCGGCCCCACTGCGGCTCCACCGGCGCGGCCTCCGCCTCCGCGCCGCGCGCCAGCTCCCCGACGGCGTTCATGAACTGCGCGGCGCCGGGCCCGTCGGCGACCGCGTGGCTGAACCGGAAGCCGACGACGAAGCCGCCGCACGCGAAGGCGGTGACCTGGACGAGCAGGACGAGCGCGCGCTCGTCCTCGCCGGCGGGCGTGGGCGGGAGGAGCTCGTCCTTGGGGATCATCAGCGGGGCCTCCAGGTAGTCCACGTCCTCGAGGCTGCACGCCGCCGCGGCCTCCGTGAACCACACGCCCGCGTTGCTGCAGTCCACCGCCTGCTGCGCGCCGTCCGCCGAGAGCACCAGCCGCCCGGCCAGCGGGTAGTAGCGCACCAATGCGCGGGCCAGGGCGCGCTCGATCGTCCTGGCCGGGCTGGCGGAGGCATCGACGTCGCCGCCGCCGGCGGCGACGCGGTCAGCGGCCGGCTTGAACACGTGGAGCGACTCGATGAGCGCCATCTGCGTGGGGTACCGGTCCAGCCACGAGAGGCGGAGCGGGCCGGCCGGCGTGGGCTCGGCCGGGACCACCCGCCGCGCCGGCAGCCGCTTGATGGACTTGGCCGCCGCCATGAATCGCGGAATGGAGATGCTGGAAAGCCAACGAACGAGGCGGATGACCTGGTAGCTGGAGGCTGGAGCTGGTGGTGGCCGCGGGTGCTCTGCTCTCCTTGCTAGGCTTTGATTTTGATTTGGTTGTTGGCTTGACCTGGCTCGGAAGCCAAGGGAGGATGATGCAAATTTATAGGTGCGTGGACCGGGGCATGGTGACGAGGATGAGAGTCGGATGGAATGGAAGGCGTCCACGGGGTCCCACGCGCTCGGGATTTCTGCTCCGGCGAGGTTGCTAGTTGCGGCTGGTTGCTACGTCGGGGTCAAAGGTGGTGCCAGCTGCCAGCCACGGTGGAGCCGAGCTGGGCTTTCCCGGCTCTATCCAATCCCAGAAGCCTTCGTGCTCCAGAGTCACTGTGACCTCGTGCGGACTGCATCAACTCATGGTGCTCGGCTAGTCAGCTGCTTCATCTCCATGCAGCCGCCCATTCCTACTTCCTGACCAACCTACTTACCAACATTGATCCACCCCGTTAACCTACAGAAATCTGAATTACTCATTCATTATTCTTATATACTGTCAGTATAGTATTAGTTTGCAGATGGCATTTGCAGCTAAGCGTTACAATAGCAGCAGGGGTACAAGCCCTCGCATTGGTTCAGTTTGTTCCTGAATTCGCGTGGGCTTTGTTGGCCTTAAAATTGGTCAGGTAGGTAATCTCTACTATAAACCAATGGTGTGATGGACTTTTCAAAAAGGAAAAAGTCCATTTTTGACCCCTCAACTTTTGGGTTTGTCCAACTGTAACCCCCAACTACAAAACCGGGCACAATAGACACCCTAAGTTGTAATACCGTGCAACTTTGGCACCTGTGCTCGTTTTCGGTGGTTTTGCGCTGACATGGCGGCGGTTTTGAACACGTGGCGCTGTCGTGGCAGACTCCGTTCATTGCTGAGGAGAGAGAGGGAGCAGAGCCGTTGCCGCCGCCGCCACGTCCGACGCCCACACGCTCGCGCCACCGCCGTCGAGGCTGGGCGTTGCCGAACTGCTGCGGCGGTGAGGGAGCTCCTCCTCCTGCAGACCCGTGCATGGGTTCGGGCGCTCGTGGGGAGGCCGGACGGTAGCCGGGGGCGCAAGCCGTGGCCCGCTCGACGGCGAGGCGGCACTGGGCGGCGGCGCGGAGCAGGCAGCTCGGCGGCACTGCTCAGGGGCGGTGCACGGCGCACACGTGGCGGTGGAGGTGCGAGGGTGCGGCGGCTAAGGCAGGCTCGGCCGCGTGTAGTGGCCATGGCGGGCGGCAGCGCAGCTCGGCGCAAGCAGGGGGGGCGGACCGGCAGCGGGGCAGGCGGGGCGGCGGTCAGCACGGCCGGGCGTTGCCGCGGCGCTCCGTGGCGCGACGCTGCGGGCCGCCTCCGCAATCGACTGCGCCGCCGTCACCAGTCATGGCCGCTCCTCTGTTCTTCCCTGAGCCGAGACCACCGCCATCGATTAGCCAGCCCTGCACTGCAATCGACCGAGCTGAGGCCATCACGAGCTCCACCTACCTCCACCGAACCTTCCCAGCCCCTTTACTCTTCTTCTCTTTGCCCGAGCAGAGCTCCCCACTAGCTCCCATGGCATGCGGCAAGCAGAGGCTGTGGCGGCGAGGCAGGGCCAGCGGCAAGCAGAGGCTGCGCGGCACGGCACGGCAGGGCTGCGCCCGTGGGAGCCTGCGTGCGCAGCGAGGCAGCAGCCCGCGGCAGGAGGAGCTCCACGGCGAGCTGCACGCGGCCAGCCTAGGGGCGCGTGGGAGGCGAGGAGCTGGGCAACCACAGCCACCGCCGTCTCCGGAATATCTTGCTCTGCTCTGCTCTCGCACAGCTATGTGGGGGGACCGGCAGCGGGGCGGGCGCGGCGGCGGTGAGCGCGTGCTACGCGAGAGACTAACGATGCTATTTGTGCCATCAATCGAAGACAAACGAGCCCGGAGGTGAGGTCTCACCATGGGAGTAGCTCACGGCAGCGTTGGCAACTCGGGGCTCATCGTCGGCAAGCGATTTCGAGGCACGACGAGCTAGAGCGAAGCGACGGGGAGGTGCACGGGGGTGGTAGAGGTGCTAAGGCCGAGAGGAACTGGCCTGAAGCGCGGAGATGGCGGCGGATTTGGGGGCACAGTGGCGGCGTGCAACGAAGGAGCGAGGCATAGCAGAGCAGAGCAGAGCAGTGGCGGCGGTGCTGGGGGCGGGACGCGTCCCCCTCGGCTTCGGATGCGCCGGAGGCCGACTTCGACGCGGCGGCGGCGGCAACGGCCGGGCGCTTTGGGGCCATGGTGTAATGCCCCGATATTTGGCCGGGGTCACCAAGGCCAAATTGGCCACGGCACCGCCGAACGACGCGCGCGTTCCGCGTGTCCCGCGTTGCCGCTGTGCCGCCCTTCCTTCTGCTGCTGCTCGCCCACTGCCATCTTTTCCTCATCCCTCTGCTCGCGAGTGCTCCGTGTGCGCGCCATGGCCGCTGGTCTGCCCGACTTCCGCCACCGCACGTCGCGGGCCGCCTCTGCGCAACCCTGCGCTGCGCCACGGGGCGTTGCAGCTGTGCCTGGCTGCAGCGCTGCTCGCCTCATCGCCGGCCAGTCCCGCGCCGCCTGCGCTTACGCAGCGCCGCTGCTCGCCATGGCTGTCACCCGCCCCTCCATGCTGAGCCACCACTCGAGCCCACACCGCCCTCCACCAACCCCCGAATCCGCTTGCTCTCATCCCAACGAAGCTCCCGGGCCCGGCCATCACCTCCACGCCTCGCCGGAACACCGCCGCCACTGGCCACCCCGAGCCCTCAAACCACCACCCACAGGTAGCTCTCGCTCTCCTCTTCCTCCTCCTCCTCCACCCCTCCCTCGCCGCCAGCAAGCCCTCCCATGGCTGGAATCGCCGTTTCCCTTTCTTCCCTGCTTCAAAATCGCGACCAAGGACCTTGTGCGACAATTGAAACAAGTTCAGGGGCCTATCTGCACAACCGTAGACTCATATGAATAGTGCTGCGAAGGGTGATTTTGCAATAAATTGGCTGAAACTTTGAAAAATCATAGTAAATCATAGACAAATCAGAAAAATGCAAACTAAAATTTGTTGAATTCCTTGTTCTAAGATCTACAACTTTTCTTACAGGTTGATCTTCAGTTTCTAAATAGTTTTTGCTCTAGTTTAAATATTATTTTAAGTGACTGTAAACTTTGAAAATGCATAGTAAATCATGGAAAAATCATAAAATATAAAATAAAGATGTTTTGGAATCCTTGTGATTAGATATATTCAATGAACCTATAATATGACATGTGTTGGTAGGAAAATATTGTCTTAGAATTTTATTCATGATTGTTAGGGATAAAATCATATATGTAGTTATGTTGCTCCTTTTTGCTGTGAAATTTTTATGGTAGGTTAGTCATGTGATGTATGTTCTGTGGTAAAAATTTTAGAATTATTGATGCATGTATGACTGAGTTATTGATTTAAGTTGGATAGTGCTTAATAAATTGTTATGAATAATAGAAAGGTGTAAAAATAGAAAATGTGCTAAACTTGTTTAATGCCTAGTAAATTATAGTTTGAACCATAAGTGACAAAATTTATTTTGTTATGCTCCTCACGACTAGATATATGCTTTGGGTAGATAAAATGACATGCTTTAGTTTAATATTTTGTTGGAAATCAATATTTGCTTGTTAATGCTTTATGTGGATAATTTGTAATAATTCCTTAAATGAAGTTGTAACAATTCAAATGCTTTAGCAATTTCATAGTAAACTAGTGATAATGTTTGTAGTTTAAGGTAATAATTTCATATCCTGAGTTACTAATTTACCTCATAATAGACTTGTTTAATATTAAGAACATGGATATTAGGTTTAGAAGAAAATAAACATTTGTTTTGTACATATGATGTCATGACTGGTGATTAGTCATCGGAGCTAGTTTTCATGAGCTGTCTAACAAAATTTTGAAACACTTTAATTACCTCTGACCTGTTGGTTGTATGAAGTGCTTGTGTGTTAAGCTAGTGTAGGGTTGATGCAACTATTAATAAGCATCTCTCTGTATGTTGCCTGTGTCTGCTCTCTAGTTGTGCAAACTTCTTTATAAATATTGTACTGAATGGTAAATTCAGTTATTAAATTCTTGTTCATGTATAAATCATATTAAATCTGATATATCAGAATGTGGTTTGTCTTTATTTACCTTGCTTATGCTTGCTCGCTTGTTACATCAAGTTTTAGTTTAATCCTTCTTGCTTTATCGTATTGCTTGGCTTTTCTAAATAAGTTTAGTAATGCTTTCTAGAAGGAAATACTTCAGGCTAAAATAAATTAAATGAACTCTAGTATTTCAGCACCAACCCAATTGACTTTGAGTTTGTTTGTTGTGTTTACTCGATAAATGATTGCCCAGTCATGTCTTTCTTTTAATCGTATCGCATTACATGGCATTATGCTCATGTCCATGCAATCGTGACATTGTGCCAGCCTCGCTTGTCCTTTTTGCTGTATCATCTACTACACTGCCATGCATTCAGACATCCGCATTGGTGCATCTCATTTAGGTACGCTAGATGTACAACGCATGGAGGTGAAGTACATGATTTTGGAGCCGAGTCAGAAGACGGTGAATGGTGAACACATCTAGAAGATGGATGAATGGATCCCGATGTGCATGACCGAAGGAAGGTACTTGCCAAGCGAGTATCATCTAACTAACACGGACTCAGTGGTAATCCCATGCAAGCCCCGGTGCATAACCCACTATTTTAAATTATGAATTATTATATGTGTATTACTTGTGCATTATGTTGTTAGGAGTTGCTTGGAACCTTAATTGCATGATCCCTAGGTTCCCTTGGTCTTATACTAGTATGGATAGGTCGATAGCACTGCTATGCTTAAATAGGTCTCGGTAGAAGTCGAGTGATTTCCTGTCACTCGCGAGCTATAGGGCAAAAGTCGAGTAATTTCCGGTTACTCGCGAGATTTATAGTTATCTTTATATTCCAGTATATGAAATATTGAATACAATATGGAATGAATGAAAATTTGAGACCGGATGGGGGAATGACGATGAGATATAGGTATGGCAACAGGACAGGGTTCCTGGTGTCTTAGCCTCGTCTGTGTCGATTGAGGACCGTATCGTTGTTGCCCCTGCTGATCATGTTTGAACTGTACTAACCGCATGCCGGGAGTAGGAGGTAGTCGAAACCGGTAAGCCTAGTACTGCCTTGTTTCGAAAGTACAGAACTTCATCACCACCCCTTAGGGCGAGTCGGGTAGTCGCGGAGAATTGTGATGCATATATTTACTTTTGGTGGTCTCTCGTTGAGCCCGGCTGACTATATGTAGGTGGGGTGGTTCTGTAGTTCGAAGTGGGGAGGGGAATGGTTGGTCCGTATGGTCCGACGGGGCTAATACGTGCCGTGTTGGTTAGGTTCACTTTGCAAGGTTAAATCGGATCGATTCGCCGTCAGTCGCTCTTGGACATGAGCACATTGATCTCCGAGTCACATCGTATTAAGGAAATGAAACGAAATGATATGATACATGTTGATGTTATTTAATCAATTATGTTTTCACATTGATTGTTATAGATCTGCAAATCATAGATGTGTAGCAACTTTATAACTATAATTTGGAGCTAAAATTTTGAAATTAAGGATCTACCCTTATATGTTTTTCTGCAAATAAATCCACCAGCCAGAAAGCTTTGCATGTCTAGATATATGGGCTAAGTATACCCAAAAGTCGGATAAGTCTTGCTGAGTATTAGTATACTCAGGGTTTGTTGTTTACCCTGTTTCAGGTATAGAAGCTAACCAGGATTCGCATCAGTGGGCTCGATGTGACGTCCTCACGTGTTCATAGTTATCGTTTTGTTTTATTTGTTCTCAATCAAATTTCCTTCTCTCAGGTCATATTCTCTTCGCTGCTGTCATTTATTTTATGTAAATTCTAAATTTAAAGTTGTTTTGTAAATATTTATGTTATTATCTATTTTTGTGAAATTATATTATGCTGGTACCATCTGTGCTCGCCGTCGCGCGAGACTTCTGGTGTGTTTCGATCGGCCTGTGGGTTGGAAATAGGCTGTCAGGTTACACTTAATTAAGCTAATGCGCCTGATGCGTTCAAATGATGGCCATTACGCTTAATTAAGCCGTTTAACTTGGCGGTTCTGTCACACATGGGGGCGGCGAGTGCGGAGGGGAGGTGCGGGCAGTGCAGCGGCAAGCGGGCGTCGGTGAGGAAGAAGAGAGAGAGAATGGGTATGACAGGTCGGCACGGCCACGTCATGGCTTAGTTGGCAAAAAAAAGGGCAAAATCACTGTCATATCATCATAATACCACCCAGAAGGGGTTGGGGGGCCAAAGTTGCACGGTATTAATTGTTGGGGTATCCATTGTGTCCGGTTTTATAGTTGGGGGTTAAAGTTGGACAAACCCAAGAGTTGAGGGGTCGAAAATGGACTTTTTCCTTTCAAAAAAAACCCAATGGTGTGGTGGACTACTGGTTACTCCATTTTTTTAGATACGATTCTTGGCAGTTGCTGAAAGAAGCCTGAAACTGATTTACCACCTGCCGCCCTTTCTACGGTGGCACAGTGACAGAGAGGCCGGCCGGGACCGGGAGTAGAAGTTTCAGAGACGATCCACGCTTCTCCAACCAAGATTCTCCGGCGGCACTCCTGATTCCTAAAGTCTCGGTACGTACGGCATGCGTCTCTTTCGCCGTCGGTACGCGCGCGTCCGTCTGAAAGCGATTTCCCAGCAGGGTTAACCTTTTCGTTTTGAAACAAAATTTCGGTGAGCAGCGAAAACGGTAAACCGGCCGAAATTTCGTGGTTTTCCGGTAATTCCGACCGGAAAGGGATTTCAAATTTAAAATTTCGGAATTCCGGTTTACCGGCCGAAATTTCGGTGTATTATACCGGTATTCCGGTGCATTTCACCGGAAATTGATGGAAATTGTTGAAAAATGATGGGAAAATTATGTATTTATGAAAAAAATTAAAAATTTTGGCGGAGTTTACCCTAGTTATGTCTATATTGATAGATTATAATACACAACATATAAGAAACTCCAGCACACAAAGGGAAATAAAAAATGAAACACACTACAATAATGCAAAGAAGTATAGTGTAAGTAAATACGCTAGACGTAAGCTTATAAACTAAAAATAGCTAGCAGCCTAGCACTCAAGCATTTCTATATGATAAGGTGCCCGGTCCCGGAAAACCGGTGCCCGGTCCCGAAAAACCGGTGCCCGCGCGGAAAACCAGCGGGTCTGTAACGGGTACGAACCCAAATTATCAATTTTACCTACAAAATCAATTTAGATTTGAATGATTTTAAGTAATATTAGCTAATAAAAACCCCTAGTTTTTTATCATATTTTTTCCCAATTTTTTTGATGGTTATTTATAAAAAAAATTAAAATTTTGAAATTCAAAACGAAAAATACCGAAAAACACCGGTATACCAAAAGCCGGTGCGGACCGAAAACGAAAAAAACACCGAAATTTCGGCGATATGCCGCCGAAATTTTAAACCCTGTTTCCCAGCAGCAAATGACACGGACCTGAGGCGCACGACGACGAGTTCCAATGTGAGGTCACGCTCTCATCTCACGCTTGCTTGCTTGCTCCCTCCAAGCAAGGCACGCACCGAAATCTACCGGGTCGTCCATGGACACGGTCCGGACGAAGGCGCGTCGCCGCTAATTACCCTTCCCATCAATCACCGGGCGCGGCGAGATAGTAGAGACAACAGGCGCCGGGCCAGTTTAGCACGAAAGCGATTACGACGCGTGATTAGAGGTGGTAAAGAGTCTTAAAATTTTACTTAAATAATCTAATAAGTGTCGGACTCTAAAAGAGCCGAGCTCTAATCTTATACAATATTGAACTCAAATTATATAAGAGTTAAGTTGGATTTTGAAGAAATCACTAAGCATGATTCATGGTATACGATCGAGAGCATCGTTAGCTAGCTAAGAGAGCTGATATAACTATAAAGCACCAGAGCATCATGGATGCAGACAGCAGTTGTGAGTTGTTTATTGCTGGGTGGGTAGGTGCGAGTGCGAGCACGGTGAGTGAGTCGGTGAGCCCGCGCGGCGGCAGCAGCCCGGACCGGGAGCTTGGAGCACGCATGCGGTTCATATGCGCGCACGGGAGGAGCTTGCGTCGATGGAGGTCATGGACTCATTGAGCCTTTGCCTTTCCGCTTTTGTCCTTTCTGTTTTTTACGCCAAGTGTGTCTGTCTGTGTGTGGGGGCATCGTCAGCTTTCTCAGGAGGTTGCATTGGGTGGGTGGATTGGCAGTTCCCTCAATCTTTTTGAGATACGATAATCGCAAAGAACAAATTAAAATGGTAGCTCAATTTGAAAACAAGAGCTACAAACTTACAAGCATGCAGAATGTGTGTGCGATAAGAAAAGGTGGAACTAAAGAAACCGAGAGAAATTTGTGTTAGTTTGCCCTGCATTTCGCGCTCGGTTCGTCAGAACCCAACACGCCTCTTCCTGGTTCAAGCGGTCGCTTACTAATTAGTTCCAGTATAGTAGTAGTCGCGAGTGACCTATGTCGTCAACCCCTCTGGATGATTATTACCCTCATCCGAACAGGAAAAAGAAAACCTACTATTAGTGTAGTGACCACAAAAAGAAAATCAAGCCTCTTGGCAACAACAGTTTTTCTTTGACGGCTTGAAGCTAAATTTTGAGTTTTATGTTGGAGTATAAATGAATTGACCTTTTTTTTCTCGTGAGCTTAAGCTTTTAGGTTGAATTGGTTGGTGTATGCAAATTAATATGATATCAGAAATTAAACTCATGAGGAATATGTATTATAAACGCAAAGGCACAACAACTATTTTTTATAATAAATAAAAGGCAACAACTAATTGTTAAGCTGTCCATATTGATATATAGCACGACCAACTATTGATGATGACGACGATGTCAATTGTCAACGCAAGCAGCCAAAAGCGCACGCAGCTTCCTCAATGGCTGCTCCATTATAAGCTAGTTGGCCAGCTACAGGAGTCAGAGATACCGATCATTATTCATTCATACTTAACACATGAACGGAATACGAAAAAGTTAGTTGTTGAAATGGCAAGCATCATGTTGATGTATGCTTTTCCCTGTAATGGCGCATCTGAATGATAGATAATCCATCAAGATCTAATCCATCCGTTAATATGGCCAATTAGTTGGCCAGTGGGCTGCTAACTAGGGTTAGGCTTAGCTGACGCTGGCAGATGTTTTGCGCGAACGAACGTAACCCTTCTTTGATGTTCTCTTACGCACCTATGTTTGTGATGTGACAGTGTCTCTGTTCAGGACAGTTGAAAACCAAACATCATGCTGGATTCCTACTCTCAACGCCTTTTAGAATACTTTCTCATAGTTAAATGCTTGAAACGGCGTCGAGGGGAATGTGATTTGGACAGGCAATCTAACAATTAGTTTGTCTTGCGCGGAGAAGTAATTGTCAAGAAAATGATCACAATGAACCTAGCCCCCACTCGAAAAAAAGGTTAGCTAGCCGGTCCCTCTTACAGCCTTGCTCACCCCACCACCTAATCGTTTCTTCTGTTCAACTCATCCACAGGTGAGGATACTAGTGGAGCTAGCACTTGGCAGTTGGCACATTTGCATGATGAGTATACACAAATATCTGCCCAAGTGGAGCAAAAAACAATAATCAGTGAGAGATTCCACTCATCTTAGCTCGCATTGCAAAAGTTAAAAAGTTACTATGCTCCGAGTCCCAGTTCATGCATCTGGTATTCAGGCATGTTTTCAATGCTCTGTCTGAATAATCTGCATATGGCTGCTGCTGCCTTTCCTAGCAGATGGCCACGGCTAAATACGAACATATCTGATCCATTCATCAATATTCATCCATGTGGCTAGAGATCGCTGGGGATAGCGTCAAGAATGCATGAACATCAGGTGTAAGTGGAGCCTTAGCAGCCTTCAACAACCACTAGCTTTTGCATTGTACAGTCTGACGAGCGCGATTGCT
The DNA here is from genome assembly GCF_016808335.1 of Panicum virgatum. NCBI lineage: Eukaryota > Viridiplantae > Streptophyta > Magnoliopsida > Poales > Poaceae > Panicum > Panicum virgatum. The sequence goes on along the minus strand of NC_053149.1, from coordinate 5,295,386 downwards.
TCTGTCAACTGAAGTCTGCCTCTCGAGGTGCCTAAAACTTGGATGGATTGCTGCCTACCCAACTGATGCCTCCCTCCATCCTTCACCTTCTGCAGCGATGTCGGCTAGCTGATATACGAAGGCCACCAACAACTGCGCACGCGGTCAAAAGTTTCAGGCTTTCAGCGTTTCGTCGCTGTTGCGTTACACATTTGTGAGTGTATATCTAGTACTAGTAGTCGTGGCATTTTTTAACACACGTACGGGACAATGTATATATATATATCCGACTTTCATTTGAAAAAGGTTCAGGTACATGTTAGACTAATATCAGACCGTGACTGCATACCAGTTTACTGCATGCAATTCACAGAACCAAGTTGCACTCATAGGGACAGTCAGCAAATTCAATGTTCATGACATTTCTATTGAGATTGACATGGTTAAAAGTTGCGTCTTAAGTTTGCTTGCCGGCGTCTCGCACTCCAGCTCACCTGAGCCGCCAAGCTTGTGGTGGCGGGCTCCACCTTCATTTAATGGTGTTTATGGTCTAGCAGCCTCGCAGAGCAGTGGGAGGCAGAGCAGCTGCGATGAAGAGCAAATCGCCCGCTTTCAGCGGACGTTTGCTGAGACGCATACGCCTGCCTCCTTCTCTCTTCTATTCTCCGTCTCTCTCCGCCAGTGATGCCTTTTTCCTACGTGTCAAGTGAGTTGCCGCTAATGTAGGCTTATAATACTTCCACTAATGCCTCCTCCAATGGTGCCAAGTTAACTAGTTTATAGGATTAAACTATAATATTTTGTTTAGGTGGAAGAGAGAAAGAAGAGCTATCTCCTGCTCAAAAGATAGTTCCATACACGTAGTCCAAAATTATATGGAGCTGGTTTGTGGTCTGCCTATATTTTGAACTATATATATGCTAATAGTTAGATCATTAAAGAAGTTGTCTCTTATGATAGTATGAGCTAGTGGTTGACTTTAATTGTTGGAGGAGCCCTAAAGGACTACAGGATTAAAAAAGACTGAAATGGCTAGGTTATGGAACCAAGAAGACTAAAAGACCGTCTCTGCGAAGTTGGATTGACAAAGATGTACTTTTTATTTTATTTTTTTCCTGAGGAAGAAGAGTATATGTGAAGTTTGCGCAGTTTCTTCAGCAAACTTGCATATATCTCAGTAAGTTTAACACTTTACCCGATAAAAATGTAAGTCTGTACGTTACCTGCAATTACAGATTTTTCACTTTTATAGTTTCTGTACATCTCTGTAAAACTGGGCTGGCAAAAATTCAACTAGAATAGGACAAAATCTTCAAAGGGAAGCGAATAGAAGACTGATACTGTCTCAATTATCTGGAATATCAATAGCTAGTTATTCAGCTGATATGTTCGGATCTATAATAGCAAAATTAGCTAGTTAATCATTAGCTGGCGGCATTCTCACTCAAGGTCAAGGGGATTGTGCAGTTCTTTTCAATTTTAGGCCTTCGTTACGTCAGTTGGGCTACTGTGTGACTGTGTCTATATGCTTCATGGGCCTTCTTCTTCTTTAGGCCGTGCTATGGGGAATCTTGGCCCATTACGAAAAAATTCCCGAATTCAGCCCGAAGGAAAGGAATAAGGAAACTTTAATCGAAGCCGTTGCTTCATGGGTCAGACGGTGAAGACGTTCCCAGGCGGTAAATCCTATATATCTTCCGCAAATTTTTTTCTCCCCCACCTTCCACTGTTTGAGATTCGTACAACGATCTATATCCATTAGATCTACCCAGTCCAACCCTAACCCTCCCGTTCACCATCCCCTCCTATGAACCCGCCGCCACAGGGGACCGCGCCGCCGCCGCTCCTGCGCGCCGCCAACTCCACGCGCCGCTGCCGCGCCCCGCTGCCGGCCACCGCCGCCGCCCTGCCACGCCGCCGGCTGCCGCCGGCCACCACCGCCGGAGAAGAAAGTGGTAATGTTGAGTTCCAACATTTTCAAAATATCATTTCAACATTTTCAAAATACTAATTCAACATTTTCAAAATGTTAGTCCAACATTTTTAAAATACTAGTTCAATATTAATTGGGTTTTAATGGACTTTATAGATGATTTGCTTAATCATCTTCCACAAAATGTATAGGAGCCCCCTTCCCAGACAGCAGGAGGCAGGATGCCGGGGGCGTTTAATTTTCAAAAAAAATTGTGCAGTATCCGTCACATCGATTTTTTGAATACATATATGGAGCATTAAATACAGTTGAAAAAATAACTAATTACATCGTTTAATTGATTCATACGAGATGAATCTAAGACCAATCTCAATGAAAGTGTTATAGGAGTGTCATGGACATTAAATTTGTTAACATATACCAATAGTATGAGGAGAGAGAAAAAAATGTCATGAAATGTGAGAGGAGGCACATTTCTTAAGTTCCCAGTCTTGGTAACTGTGTCGATGACACTCCCACTGAGACTGGTCAAATGATGCTAACTAATCCATGATTGGACATTAATTATCAAATAACAATGAAATGTGCTACAGTAGCTAAATTCAAACTTTTTCACCAACTAAGGCCATGTTTAGTTCCCAAAATTTTTTGCACGGTACCTATCACATCGAATCTTCGGATACATGTATAGAACATTAAATGTAATTGAAAAAATAACTAATTATACAGTCTAACTGATTAACACAAACTAAATATTTTAAATCTAATTAATTCATAATTGAACATTATTTATCAAATAACACTAAAATGTGCCAAAACTCAAACTTTTTCACCAAAACACACCCTAAACCGCATTCTCCGACCCAGTACCCAACCATCCCCGCGAAGCAAACTCTTGCGATCTGACAAGATTCTCCCCCAATTTCCAGCTCGATTCCCCATCGCCGCCCACCCTGAGCCGACCGAGACGTCCCTGTGCTTCCTCACCCTCTCCCTTCCCCCTCCCCCTCCCCCTCCCCCTCCCACCGCGTGCTCCTCCCCCATCCCCCTCCCACCCACCGAGGCGGAGGGCGAGGAAGAGGGCGAGATCCAGATCCGGGGCCCCAGATCCACCGCCGGCGGCCGCCATGAACCCGACGCGGCCCGCGCAGGCGTCGTTCCGCGACCGCACCAACGAGTTCCGCGCCGCCGTCGAGAGCGCGCGCCGCCACGCCGTCCCTTCCTCCTCCGCGGCGAGCAGCAGCGGGAGCGGCGGCGCCGGGCCCCTCGACGGGTCGATCGCGGCCACGTCGGCGCGCTCGGAGTTCAACAACCGCGCGTCCAAGATCGGGCTCGGGATCCACCAGACCTCCCAAAAGCTAGCCCGCCTCGCCAAATGTATGCTCAGCCCCCTGCTCCCCCTCGTACCTCCTGATTCTCGCGTCGCTGCAGATAAGTTAGAATTGGTAGAGCGCTACGATCAGTGAGATCTCCAGATGCGATAGTTGGTTATGAATAGTGATTTACTTTGTGGTTGCGGATGATTGATACGTGTCTTTGCTTGAGGTTTCTATGAGAGTGTTCGTTCTCACTTCTCAGTGTTTCCGGATGATTGATTGTTTGGTGTAGATGTCTGTTGTAACCTGGTTGATCGTCTTGGCCCTTGGGTGCTCATCTGCCTACTAGTACCTACTTGTGCTATTTTCTATGAGGGTCAGGATGGGTGTGCTGCGTTTATATCGTGATGATGTTACTCTTCTAGTGATGCCATTAGCATCATGATGCCGTGAAGCAAGCCAGATGGCCATTCTTTTATCTTAGTCTATTTACATGCTTCTGAGATGTGTGCTTGTTATGTGGGTGCAAGTGTATCCGGTTGTTGCCTCCTTTTGTGAATGGACTTATTTTCTAGTTACATCAGTTGAATCTGACATTATTATATATTCATATGTTCCCAGGTCCTTAATCATATGATCTTCAGTATTCTATGCTATGGTAGCATGGTGCTACTGTCAGATCTAATTATGTACATTAGTTCTAGTGGCATTACATGCGATGTATCACCACAAAACATCATCGGGAACCTCATGCTATATGCCTTTTTATCATGAATACTCATATGTTATGCATTTATAAAGTTCGTGCTATTTCTATGATACTCATTATGAAATGAATGTTTGCAGTGGCAAAGAGGACATCAGTTTTTGATGACCCTACCGTGGAGATTCAAGAGCTGACTGCAGTTATCAAGAAGGATATCACTGCTTTGAATACTGCTGTTGTAGACCTACAAGCTCTCTGCAATTCACAAAATGAGAGTGGGAATCTATCCAAGGACACAACGAATCATTCCACTACAGTCGTGGACAACCTGAAAAACCGTTTGATGAGTGCAACAAAAGAATTTAAAGAAGTTCTCACCATGCGAACAGAGGTCAGATAAAATCCACCCCCACCCCCCTCACAAAAAACCTCAATTATACTGCTCATCCCCCCCCCCCTTCTAAAGTCTATAGTACACATGGTTGATTAAAGCCTTTCTTCCCATGATATGTAGAATTTGAAGGTTCATGAAAATAGAAGGCAGATGTTCTCCTCGTCAGCTGGAAAGGATGCGTCAAATCCATTCATTCGTCAACGTCCCCTTGTTACTAGGGACCCATCTGAGCCCTCTGTGCCCCCAGCACCATGGGCCAGCGACTCTGCATCTACCCCATTGTTCCAGAGGTACTGTTTCCCATACAAAACTTGATGGTTTTGTACTTTTATATTTAAGCAGCCACCTTATTTTAGTTCTATCACATGCTATGCTAGCTGTGGGTTAGCAACATGGCTTCTGACATTACACTTGAGTCCATTCACAATCATCTTAGTTTCCCTCTATTTCACTTGGTATTTACATTATGTAGTGTCTTCTATCTTGGGAGTAATATGGCACAAAAGAGATACTTTTCTATAGAAGTCCTCACATCTGTCAAGTACATAGCACCACTAGCAACTGGTCAGGAAACTTTAGAAAACCAATCTGGCTTGGACAACTATTTTGTGCCTGCAAATGTAAACAACCAACAACCAGATCCCCATCCCAACCCAATCCTTGCACATCCCTACCCATCACTTCCAGAGGCATAGCAGCCTTTGCATTAGCCCTGTTTACACAATTCAATGTTATCAGATGTATCTACTTGAGGTGAGTATTTTCTATGTTGCCATTGTGATGGAACAGCCTCAATGCTTGCTCACAAAATTTATCAAATAACATTATGCCAGACACGGGCTAGTCCAGTGGGGGTTCATCTTACTGTCTGTATTGTTGTGTTTGGCACAAATGTTTATGTTGAGACAAGCTATTTCTTTTCAATTTGTTCTCTACGGCCGTGCTAATGTTAAAGTATAAAATTGGCTATAATATCATTTTTGGCAGGATACATTTCACACTCAACCATGTAACATATTGTCAGTGTGCTTTAAGAGTTTTACTCACAAATTTGTGCTCCTGATCACCAGGAAGAAGACTAATGGAGACCATGGAGCATCATCATCATCATCCCAGCCTTTCATGCAGCAGCAACAACTAGCAGTACAGCAGGACAGTTACATGCAGAGCAGAGCTGAAGCTCTACAGAATGTGGAATCAACCATCCATGAGCTGAGCAATATATTTACACAGTTGGCAACCATGGTTTCTCAACAGGGAGAGCTAGCAATCAGGTGAACCTTCACCCGAAGTTTATTTTAAACATCTTATTATCTGGAGAATAAATATCCTGTGCTTGAATTCAAATATGTAACTTCATTTTTGTAGAAGTGTTAATGCCTTCAAGATATAAGGACATGACCTCACTTAGAGAATATGTTGGCCTTTTCAGAGATGAACATTGTCTGAAATATTAGTGTAGAATCTGAACAATAGTCGACTGCCTAGCTGTTGGTGTAGCTGACTAGCTGGTTGGAATATGAGCAGTGCCTGCAAATTGATTAGACCCTGAGGATAAGAATAAGTTGATTGCTACCTCCTTTTTAGTTTGTTAGGCTATCCATTTTGTTGGAAAGCAATGATCTATTACGAATGTGGATATTTTGTGAAGGGCCAAGCTATTCTTTGCACATTTAAACAGGATCTTAGTACTGTAGCACGGGCAAAAAGTCTTTTTCACTAAAAGTGATACCATTTATCCCATTATGATCCAGAAGACATAAAACAAGTGCGGTACCTGGATATAAGATTCTGGTTGCGGTTGCCGGTTGGGATCATGCCTGATGTCAGAGAGTGATGTCACACCACGGTTCTGGGACCTTTAACCCCAAACAGCTACTGTATCACTAGTTTTCAGTTTTCACCATCCCTGTAACAGTCATTAGAAGTCCAAAATCAAAATTTGACGATTCATGCTTAATACTGCGCTTTGGCTATGTTTTTTTTTCCTTAATGTTGCCTTGTCTATGGCAGAATTGATGAGAACATGGATGACACGTTGGCTAACGTTGAGGGAGCACAGGGCCAGCTCCTGAAGTACCTCAACAGCATCTCATCGAACAGGTGGCTGATGATGAAGATATTCTTTGTACTGATGGTGTTTCTCATGATCTTCATATTCTTCGTCGCTTGATTCCTTGTGTAGCATCTCTCAGCTCATGCTATGCGTAGACAGCTGCAATGCGAAGTATTCTTTAATTTTTGCTCATACTACTATACCATGTACACAATTTTCACCCCGTATGATAAGCAACCGTTCACCCTTCTGTGGTCATGTAAATTGGGACAGCTCCCGCACTGATCTGTTGCTCTTGACTCTTGAGTGTCGATGTTTCCTCAATATGTTTGATGTATTATCTCGGGACCAAACCAAACAGTAATAGGTGATAGCAATGTTTCAGAATCGCTGCTCATCATTGTGGGATCGCCACTACGTGTTTGTGTCATGTACTTTCTGATCGTTCCTGTGGTCTGCATCTGTTTCAATTATTTTGGTGATATTATCCCAATAACTAGTGTTTACGATCCGTTGATTGCAGGTACGCCTTCAGGGCTGAGGCATGTTCACCTGGAATATGTCTTCACGATAAACATGGATGAATACTGGCATCTTGAATTAGGGCATGTCTGAATGGACTAAAGTTACTTTAGCACTCATATTTTTGCTAAAGTTTTTGAGTCTTGACTAAATAGTAGCCCATTCTATTAGCACTCCTGTTTGGATTTGGATGAACTAATACTAAAGTTTAGCATTTTCACCTATTAGTACTTGATCATTTGGATCCAAACGGGCTACTCCTAATTATGCTTTTGTAACTTTTCACGCGTTTTTGCCACGGCAAAATAAACCCCTAGGTGACCTTACACTGTTGCAGTGTTTTCCTTTTTGAAAACATCACTGTCGCAGTGATCATTTAGGGTTCGTTTGGTTGCCCGCACAAGTCCTAGCCAGGCTCCATTAATACAGGTACCTATGTTTGGTTGCCTGTTTAAGGTTCTTAGCCAGGCTCTATAAATGCAATGAGGGGTCTTTAGGCAGGCTTGTTGGAAACGCCCAGATCGACTGTCTCCACAGAGCTAGGCTTGGCTTAGCTTTGGCCCGCTGTCTGCTCACCTCCCCATGGGACCATCGATCTTCCCTGGTCGTCTGCTCACCGGAGATGCCTTCCCCATGGCGGAGCTCCCCCGCCTGGCCGGCGACGAGGCCCCGGCGGCGAAGCTCCTCCGCACAACTGGTGGCGAGGTCGCCCCTGGGAGGACCTGGTGCGTGCGACGGGGCAAGGCAATAGCGACAGCAGAGGGCCGGCGGCGAGCGGCGGCATGGGCACGGTGGCACGACCGCGTCCCAGCGGCGGTGGCAGCGAACACACGTAGCTAGTGCGAGCACGAGCAACAAGAAGCGGAGAAGAAGCCATTTCCGGCGTTTCTCGTCGGAGGCTGGGGCAGCGGAGAGGTTCTCACCATGGCGTCTAACGACGGCGCTGGGCGGCTCTGGCGATCAGCGGGGAACTGATTTTGGTGGTCGGCCGGCTGAGGCGACGGGCGGGGGAGGTCGGCGGGGTCCAGCTATGGCTCCTGGGGCGACGAATCGGCTAGAGATGCTATGGTGGCAGCGGATTTCGCCCGCGTGGGTGGAGGTGCCCTGCTTTGGTGCCGAGGCGGGCACGGGTGGCGGCAGGATCAGGCGCGAGGGCGGTGGGGGTCGGTCGCGAGGTGGCGGCGAGGAGCGTGGGGAGCAGCTCGTCGCGCTCGGCGACCTCGCGGTCGCCACGCGCCCTGAGCGTGGCGGCGTCGGCCTCAGCGAGCTGGGCGGACTCGTCGTCGGCAGAAGAGGGGCGTTGCAACAGATAATTCCAACCATAACTGAGAAAGAACGAAAGGTGGGAGGTGAGTGGTCAACGTTGCAAAGAAGAGGTGATCCTACTCAACTAAACCAAACAACCAAACATAGGCATATCTAAACCAGGCTTATCTAAGTCAACCAACCAAATATGGTCTATTGTATCTGTGAAGCCAGACTTGGTTAAGCTGGGCTTAAAATTCTAACCAGTCTAGACTTGGTCTGATAATCAAAAGACCCTTAGGCGCCCCCTCTGCAATCTCCATTTCTGCCAGGTCCTCTGGCTCACAATTCTGCAGGGAATCGTAGCCCGGATACAGTACAGGCGAGTTCTTGCGACGTCACACTCACCCATCAGGCAAGGCAAGGGGGAAGCGCCCGTGGCACGGCACCACAGCGCGTGGCGTGTGCAATCTGGCAATGCGGGTGGATAGAATTGTAGCTGGGCTGCTGGGCGATAGACCAGGCGCGGCACGCGAGCAAACTACCCTCCTCTCCCTCGCCCTGCGCCGCTGCTTAAACAAACGCCAGGCAAGGCCGCGGGCACGCGTCTCCTCCACCCCATCTCAAAACCCTAGCGCCTGCGCCTCCATCCCCATCCAAATCCCAATCCCCGACCCGATCCCCGGCGGCGAGGAACCCCCCGCGCCGATTCGCCTCCGCAGATCGGCGGCCGGGCCGAGGGCGGGGCGGGTTCAGATTCGGGTTCGCGCCGGGGCGCCTCGTCGGGGTCCCACCGCGGCGGTTGGGGAGCATGGTTGGAGGCGGGAGGCGGGGCGGGGCGGCGGACGAGGTGAAGCTCAACACTGGCAACGTGTTCGCGGCGCTCGAGTCCCTCAAGAAGAAGAAGAAGGGCGACAAGGGCAAGGCGGCCGGGTCGTCGTCCTCCAGGAAGAAGCACGGCGACGGGGCGGCCCAGCAGCAGGAGCCGGCGCAGAAGGAGGTCTTCTGGGCGCCTGCGCCGCTCACAACCAAGTCCTGGGCCGACGTTGGGGACGACGACGACGACGACTACTTCGCCACCACCGCGCCCCCGCGCCCCGTCTGGGGCACAACCGGACAGGGCGACGAGGCGGCGAAGGACGAGGAGGACGTCGAGGATGCTGTTCGCGCAGCCCTTCAGGAGGTCTATTTCCCCTACTCTATGCGCCTCTCTATTTGGGTGATGAAATGTGCTTGGAAATGTTTTAATACCTTTGAAATGTGTTGTTTTTTAATCTATGCTCACTGGTCGGTTGGCTAGTGTTGGCGCGGAATTGTTGGAGTGAGGCATGCAAAGTAATGTAGGCGTACGCCCTTGTGTGTGTGTGTGTGTTATGCTGTTTGATTGCTGTAGGTAACGGATGCATGAATTCAGTTTAATTTTGCAATGCATGCTCAGTTTGGCAATCAGTTCAATGTAGGTATGGAAACACTAAATTTCCGCTGCAAAATTCTGTAGGTGTATACTACAGCCACGTGTTTGTCCTCAGATTGAATGATCATCTTGTTGCACAGCACATGCTTAGCTGAGACAAAACGACATGACGTAGCTGCATACATGGCTTATGATTGTTGTGCCGCTTAATTAATGCTTGTGACAGATGCAAGTATTCACTGTAGCAATTAGTTTCTTGTGTAGTGGAAACAATAATTTGCCATGGGAAAATGCAGTTATAGATAGGTCCGTATGATGAACTGATGAATTTATACTTCCGTTGAATAATTCTCTTGTTGTACCACATATGCTTAGCTGAGAAATCGACATGACGTAACTGTATATATGGAATTGGATTGGAGAATTAGTGTATTAATGTGGTATCTTTATTTTTGGCAGTTAATGATGTTTTTCAGAAGTGTGAGGGTGTTATGTGTCCTGGAACTGTAACGGTATATATAGAAGATTAGCAGTAAATAGTTACAGAGGCACTAAGGCACATAGAGTGCAAATTACTGTTCTCTATTAGAGCAAGTATAATAAATGGCTTATAGCCAAGCAAATGCTGATGTGGAGGAGGGAGGGAGGGAGCTTGGTTCTCATGCAAGCACCAAGCTGGGCACGGAAGCATATGCAGGTGGGGAGCCATACATTAAATGAATGTGAGGAGGACTAGGAAAGAGAAAATGGAACATGGAATAAAAAAATTTCTTATAGACAAATAAGAGACCACTGTTATATAGTTTGGCTCTTACATCTTGGCTAATAGCCAAGCACTTGGCTCTATTATTAAATTTTAGTGAAGGTTCAAAAAAATGTTATTAAACTTCGTTTAATTGAGATTGAACGCTAAACGGAGGCCTAACGTCTACGTTTAATCTACGTTTAACCTTCCTAGGCGCTAGTCAATAGGCTAGCGCCTAGTGTTTTCTTGAACATTGGTTTTAGTTCTATTTATCTGAAGTCTAAATAAGGATATGATCCAACAACAAGCAAATTTATTTCGTCTCTTATGGCTTTAGCATATAACATGTTTGATTATTTGTGTTAATGATGGGTCTCTGTGATGTCATTCTTAGATGTATTTGCTTCATGCTGCAGGACATTGAGAGTGATGATGAGGACCTTGATGATGAGGTTGATGGTGCTGAGGATGAACCTGAGCATGAAGCGGGAGATGCCCCAGCTGAACCTCTGAAGACAATTGCACTCCCTGCACCTCCCAAAGATACAGAAAGACAACTATCTAAAAAGGAGTTGAAAAAGAAGGAATTAGCAGAACTTGATGCGGTATTGGCTGAGCTGGGACTTTCTGGAAATTCAAGCAATGCTGCACAGGATGATAAGAATGGTAAATGCTACAGTTCATTGTGTTTCCCCTCTTGTGTTTTGTAGTTCTTGAATCATGCTTGGATGATCACTATGGATTGAAGAGAACCTAAATTCCTGATTCCAATCTCTCTGTGGTTGGGTGTTTGTATGAATTTTGTTTTCTCATGTTATATTTTCTTGCAGTTGAGAAGAAAGGTGTGAACCAAACTGGTGATGGAGAGAAAAAGGAAGATGCCCCAGCCCCTTCTGAGAGCAAGACCTCCAAGAAGAAGAAAAAGAAAGACAAGAGTTCCAAGGAAGCAAAAGAAACACAAGAAGCAGCTGATGGGTCAGAGGAGACTGCCAGTGCAGAACCTGATGAAGACACAGCAGCTGTGGATGTGAAGGAGCGCCTAAAGAAGATGGCTTCTATGAAGAAGAAGAAATCAAGCAAAGAGACGGACACGGCTGCCAAAATCGCTGCTGCTGAGGCCGCAGCAAGGAGTGCAAGGCTCGCAGCAGCTAAGAAGAAAGAGAAGAGTCATTACAACCAGCAGCCCGTGCGGTAAATGTGCAGAAAGTTTTGAAATGCTGAGTTTGATATCCACTTGTTCGTTTTGGACTTGCAATAAAACTTTTTTGAGTTGATGTCTTTATGACTGTGAAGCCTTTCTGAGTTCCATTTCAGAATTCATGAATGGCCTTTATGGTCGCAAAACAGTTGTGTAATTGTGTTTTGAATTGCTCATCCAATGGAACTTCATGAACGACATGGCCAGTCAGGGTTATATCGTGCTGCCTCCTGTAGCCCTAGTCTTGCATTGGGCTAGGCTTGTCGAAATTATCCTCTGCTTGCTTTCTTCAATCATAATACCTTTTCCATTTTAATAAATATACCTTGTAATCATCCGCAGCCCGTAGGATGGTACCACGTGCTCTGTTTTGCAGGTCGCTGAGTGTAAAAGATGGTGTAATCTCTTTAATATTGTACTGCTAATAACAGTAGCGTTTGATCTCACAAGTGGGCCAGCGGGTCTTGGATGTGGGCGATCTGCGCTGCATCACTATACCAGTGGCAGATGGTGCTCGGGGAGGCATCTGGTATTCAGGTACTTGTTAGTCATAACCGCTCAGTTCCTAGTCTCGTTCATAGGACATGTTATCGTCAGAGGATAACTGTGCTTATGCTGCGTTTATACTGAAAAGTTGCTGTCAAGTTTGTCGGAATTCTTGTGAGCCGACTGACCACTTGTCAAATTGACAACGGCTGTGTTTAGATGAGGTGAAAAGAGGAGAAAAAGGCACATCAGTCACTGTAGTATACTGTAGCACTTTTTGTTTGTTTGTGGTAAATATTGTTCTACCATGACCTAACTAGGCTCAAAAGATTCGTCTCGCAACGTACATCAAAATTATGCAATTAGTTTTTTATTTAACTACATTTAGTACTTCATGCATAGATTATTTACTATATTTAATGTTTCGATGTGATAGGAGATGTGATGGATGTGATGAAAAGTTTGGAAATTTGGTGGGAACTAAACACACCCAACAGCATTTTCTTGCCTTGTGCAAGCTGGTGCATCCTGTTGCGTAGGGACAAACGATGGCTCGCATTGCGTACTGCACCTGGGTTGCCTGGATACGAACAATTCATAAAGCAATGGAAATGGAATGGACAAACTCGCTAAGGTACAGCACTGCAGCGAAAATTCGAATAATTGCGAAGCGAAAGAATAAGCAAAAAAGAAAAGAGGGAGAAGGGAAACTGGAGGCGAGGAAGCGAAACTTCGAAAGCTCTGCTGCGCTTTCGCCAGAGAAGGGAGAACTGATGAAGCGGCACGGCGGCGAAACGGGCCCCGCGAAAGACAAGCATCTCTCTGGCGTGTCGCCCCGCGCCTAGGCTACCGCTACTGTGGTCTGTGGGCACCCACCTCCTCTCGTCTCCCTCCCTGCTGCCCCTCCCCTCTTCCTCCCGCCGCACGCAAATGGTCACCTAGGCGGGCGAGGCCGCCGCGCCGCAATGTCGCACTGCCTCCGCGCCTGGGCCTTCCTCGCGCCGCCGCCGCCCCTCCTCTTCCCGCGCACCCGCCGGCGCCCCCGCGGCCGCCTGGCCTCGCGGCCCCTCCTCATCCTCGACCCGCCGCCGCTGCTCCGCCTCAAGGTTTCCGACTCCAGCGACTCCCCCGCCGACGCCGCCCACGCCCACGCCCACGCCAGCCACGGCCACGCGCCGCCGCTGCTTCCGGGGCCGCGGGGCCTGATCGGCTCGCTCGCGCCCGTATGGCGGGAGGGGCTCTTCCTCGTGCGCTGCTCCGTCTTCGCCGCCGTGGTCTCCGTCGCCGCCGCGCTCTCGTGGGTCGCGCAGCTCCGGGCCCGCTCCTTCGTCGAGGCGCGCCTCCTGCCCGCGGCCTGCGCCGCGCTCGGCGAGTACCTCCAGCGGGAGGTCCGCCTCGGCAAGGTGCGCAGCATCTCGCCGCTCGGGATCACGCTGCAGACCTGCTCCATCGGCCCGCACGCGGAGGAGTTCTCCTGCGCCGAGGTGCCCGTCATGAAGATTAGGGTACGCCCCTTCGCCAGCCTCAGGAGGGGGAAGGTCGTCGTCGACGCCGTGCTGTCCGAGCCCTCCGCGCTGGTGACGCAGAAGAAGGACTTCTCGTGGCTCGGGCTTCCCGGGCCGTCCGAGGGCACCGTCAAGAGGCATTCAGGGGAGGAGGGCATAGACTACCGCACCAAGACGAGGAGGCTCGCCAGGGAGAAGGCTGCGGATCAATGGAATGAGGAGAGGGATAAGGCTGCAAGGGAAGCCGCTGAAAAGGGGTACATCATTCCGAGTGACCAATTTGTTTCTCCGTCCACTGATGAGATGCTGGAGGTTGATGGGCCTACGGAGACTGGGAAGTCCAGTCCGCCCCTTTGCGCTAATGAGATGCACAAGAAGGATCATCACTTGGCAACGGGCATAGACTCTGGTTCGAAGCATGCGGATTTAGAGAAATCTTTTGGTGTCAAATCACGGATTCCAGGGATCAACCTCTGGTCTAGGATGATTCCGAGCCCTAGTAGGCTCAGGTACAGGAGAAAGGTTCATAGTAGGGTAGTGCCAGATGCTGACAATTCTTCTCAGCAAAGGATTCTTAGACGCAGTGCGGATGCTGCTGTAGCATATTTTCAGAGCACAGGTTGCAGTAATATTGATGATTCATCCCCTGGCCCAGGAAAAAGCTCATCACATGGAGGTTCTGCCAATGTTGGTGACATTGAAACCGTTTCAAATGACGGAACTGTTGGCGGCTCTGGGACTGCCTCAACAAGTTTGGCTGAATCACCATCGGCTAATCAACGATCTAGTCAGTTTAGATCATGTAATTTGGATAACGTGTTAGTAAGCCACAATTGGGAAGATCTGCAGATAGGTCAGGACAACTTCCCTCAAGGCCCTGTACTGGAGAAATTTGACAAATCTTTTGAAAACAAATTTGTTCCTCAGCGAGAAACTATTATCGGGAATTTTAGTTCATGCACGCATGGTCACAACTGGGTGCCATTTTGGCCTTTCCAACTAAATGGGTTCCCTGCCAGTTTTAATGCACCGTGTGCATCTCTGGATGTTCAAATTCAGAAATTGAAGTCACAATTTGCTATTGGTCCTGGAGATATCTCTGCTGAACTTACAGAAGGGGTTAGTCAGATGCATCCTGGTGGTGTTCAGAATGCCCTACCCATTACCCTTGATTCAGTTTATTTCAATGGAGGGAATTTGATGCTTCTTGGGTATGGTGATCAGGAACCCAGGTATGATCACTTTATTTGCCATCTCATTTCAAATATGTGCTCTTCTGTAGTTATTATTCCCCCTTTCTGACGCATTGTTTCCAATAAACTTTCAACATTGTGAACAGTAAATATTCTCAATTTAGGCTTTCGTATTCATATTAATATATCTTATAACCTGGTGGCACCATTCCACAATAAAGTTGCTAAAGCATAGCACAGAGTTGGGGTAGAGTATGCAGAATGTGCTGTAATTTACATCTTAGTCTGTTAACACAATTTGTAGGCTTTTGAAATGTTAATTTTGTTAACATTGGACGTAGGTTTTTATACTTTGAAACTAAATACAGCTTGAAGTGCTACAACTCTGATCTTGTCCAGTATTAACATTTTAAAATGATCCCACTACTTAGTTTGGACTGACGGCCTGTGTACTGTAGAGAAATGAAGCATTCTAGTGGACACGTTAAGTTTAAAAACAGTTATAATCGTGTACACGTGCATGTAACTGGGAACTGCATGGAGTGGAGGCAAGACCGGACTTCTCAAGGAGGGGGTTATCTTTCTACAGATGTTTTTGTTGACATAGCTGAACAAACATGGCATGCTAATCTCAATGTAGTCGATGCATTTGCTCCGGTAATTCATCTAATTTTATGATTTCTGTTTGACCGTAATTTTATTATCTTATATTCTCTGCTGGACAAAAAAAATGACGGACGTTGGAAGTTTAGTGTCTGTGTTGAAATGGAGTTTTCATGTGCAGCTGTTTGAAAGGATTTTGGAAATACCTGTTGTTTGGCACAAAGGAAGAGCTACTGGTGAGGTACTTCCCTTTTTCCCACTGCTTGCGTTGATAGCCCTTCATATTTTTGAAGACAAGTTTTGACATGTGATTTTCACTTGCACTGGAGGAGAGTGGCTGAACTTAATAGGGTTTACTGTTAGCTAGGCCAAGACATCCATATCTCATAGAATCTTTCTTATGCGTTCCTTGACCTTTCAATATGCTTACGAGAGTATTTTTTACTTTTCCTCTTACAGGTGCATGTCTGTATGTCAAAGGATGATAGTTTCCCGAGCATTCATGGTCAGATTGATGTGAAAGGCCTGGCTTTTCAGATATTGGATGCCCCATCATCATTTTCAGTATGTTTACTCTTAATCCCATGTGTTCTATAGAACATAGAAATGTTAGCGCTGGAAATATTAATAGTAAGCCTTAATACATTCAGGATGTAGTGGGCAAACTTTCATTTCGTGGCCAAAGAGTATTTTTACACAATGCAAGTGGATGGTTTGGTGATGCTCCAGTTGAAGCTTCTGGAGATTTCGGACTAAATCCTGAGGATGGAGAGTTCCATCTAATGTGCCAGGTACTGTAAAATGTTCTACCTGCATATATAGGTTTATGTCATACACAGTTTCTAAAACAGCAATGCTTAAATCGTTTTGGTAATTTTGATTCTCGTACCAGGTTCCATCTGTCGAAGTTAATGCACTTATGAGGACAATGAAAATGAAACCTCTTATGTTCCCGGTACAACATACCCTCCCTCCCTCTCTGGTGCTGCATGATTGCTTTGGTATGATTATTTCAGTTCTGCATGCAGCTGATTGATCTCTTTTGACTCAGTTGCCTGGCAATATATGGAAATGCCGTAGATGTTTAACATTTAAATATACTAGTTTCAGCTAAGACAAAGAAGGAAAGGATATTATTGATTAGTTTTGTAAAAAGAACATTATCATATTACAAATTAGTTTTGCGCTGTATTGATTGTGAGAATTTAACTTTTGAAGGTCATATATGGAATTCACTAATTTAACCAACATGTCTTGTAGAGTGAGTAAAGATAACTAGATTTTGATATATTCTCTATTTGTACTGTCCTCATTGTATGGAGAAAAAACAACAACATTAAATTGGTTCTCAGGATAAAAAGAAATAGCCTCAGGATGAATCAAAGTGATTAGTTTAATTATCATTATGGGCAATGTGTTTGACATTTTTTTTTTGTAAAAAATAACTTGGAATCATATGGTGTAATGTGTTCGAGCTCATTTATCCCTTATGTTTCTGTTTTCCCTTTTTAATGTGGACTTCTTATACAATAACCTAATCTTTTCAGTTGGCTGGTGCTGTTACTGCTGTATTTAACTGTCAAGGACCCCTTGATGCTCCTGTTTTTGTTGGAAGTGGGATTGTCTCAAGGAAGTCTCTTTCAATATCTGGTATGCCGCCATCTGCAGCTTCTGAAGCTGTGATGCAAAACAAAGAGGCTGGTGCAGTTGCTGCATTTGACCATATTCCATTCTCTCATGTATCTGCCAATTTCACATTCAACCTTGACAACTGTGTGAGTACAAATATAGCCATAATTCTTGCTATTTTGGAAGTTCAAGAGTTAGCGACCGTTTCTCTCTCTCTCTCTCTCTCTCTCTCTCTCTCTAAATTATCATCCCTGGATGCAGGTGGCTGATTTATATGGTATTAGAGCTTGCCTATTGGATGGCGGAGAAATTCGAGGGGCTGGTAATGCATGGATATGCCCAGAGGTATTATTGTTACGCAGTGTCGTACTGTTCCAGTCAGCCATACTTCTGTGTTTGAGTCAGACTAACTTCTTTCTACTTCTACTGTGGTGGCTTCAGTTTGCGGCAAATCATCTTATCGTTGTTCATTGCACACTCTATACTTTAGAAAAAAAAGTGAACAATTTTGGATTATGATGAATAGATGATGACATAATGACACTCAAATCATGAAAATGTGTATGGAATAATAGAATTAAGGATATTCGCAAAGGGTGTTCATTAGGTCCATATGATGTTCACAACTTTTGACACTCTAGAAATGTAGTTGGAGCCCAGCAAAGTCATTATATTGCTCTTTCCCCTGGGGTTGTAGTGAATGTGCATTGTTAAGTGCCTAGAAAACAACAACAAACTACAGCCTATCCTTCTTTCTGTTAAAGTTCCTTACAGCTAGAATATAGCAATGTGCTCCTATGAAGGCAAGCATAAAGTTGCGCTGCTACATTAATCCATTATAGATAACCTAGTATTTCTCATCAATACAAGTAACCACATTATGCAAAATATATTTATAGATTTCAATCTTTACAGGGGGGAGTTGATGATTCTGCCATGGATATTAATTTGTCTGGGACCATTTTACTTGATAAAGTTTTGCATCGTTACATTCCTGGAGGAATCCAGCTGATTCCACTCAAGATTGGAGAGCTCAATGGAGAGACTAGACTTTCTGGTTCCCTTGTTAAACCGTGAGTATCTCAAATGTAGTGTCTGATGTCCTGTGTCCAAGGAGGCTTAGTATTTTTTTAATCTAACAACAATAAATCTATTATAGGAAGTTTGACATCAAGTGGGCTGCACCAAATGCAGAAGATTCTTTTTCAGATGCACGTGGCAATATTGTTATTGCACATGATTATATTATGGTCAACTCATCATCTGTTGCCTTTGATTTAAATACTCGAGTTCAAACATCATATATTGATGATTACTTGCTGAACAAGAGGACATATCAAATGAAAAAAATCATGCCACTAATTGTGGAGGGTGTTGATTTAGATTTACGTATGCGAGGCTTTGAGTTTGCTCATATAGCGTCCTCAATACCTTTTGATTCACCACGACCGCTACATTTGAAAGCATCTGGAAGGGTCAAATTTCAAGGTAAAATCATGAAATCTAGCAATACAGCTGATGACAAGATCAAGGGTGTTCTGCAAAGTAACATTGACCAAAATAAGCTTGAGACCAATGCGTCAAAGCTTGCTGGCAACATATCTCTATCTGGAATAAAACTCAACCAACTCATGCTAGCGCCACAGTCTACTGGTTTCCTTTCCATTTCACGGGATTCTGTGATGGTAATTACTTATTAAATTGTTTGGTTTCTTGTTATCATACTCCATATTCAACTTCTTTTGCTTCTAGATTTCTTGTTATCTTCAAGCCATAATTGGAAGCAATGATGGTACTTTGTGCACAAATATATCCACTATTACTGCAGAAACTTTGCAAAAGGGTTTTCATTGAAATAGCTGCATATTATAATTTGGGGACTTCAAACGATCTTTAGTTTCAAACGATCTTTAATTCCATGTACACTTAACTGGTTTTACACAAAAATGGATCTTGTCTTCTTGGATGCATATGAGTTGGATGGTTTTCCACATGAAGTTTTGATCTAAAAAATTGGATAGAGCATGCAATCATGTTTGTTCTGTATCAATTTTAGTATTGTATCTGTATGGACTTCACTGTGGTTCCTGTCCATCCTCCCCTTACAATCTCTATTCCCTGGTCAAGCAGTTGAATGCTACTGGCAGGCCTGATGAGAATTTTTCCATAGAAGTGAATGGGCCATTGTTTTCCACTACGAACGAGGCTATTCAAGATGTAAGGCTTCTGTCAATTTTCCTCCAAAAGGGGCAGCTGAGATCTAATATCTGTTATCATCCTGAAAATTTGTCCAGTCTAGAGGTACAATATTGACATGCTTGTATTTTGCTTGCCAGTAGATTTTTTTGAATTTAATGTCCCATTTTTTTGAGCCTTGTTCCTGGTTTTAAAGGTTCGGAATTTACCACTTGATGAGCTGGAATTTGCTTCATTGCGTGGATTTGTTCAGAAGGTAATGTTGTTTTTAGTAATAATATATGACCTATTATGATTTTTTCCCCTTTTTAGGATAATGCAATGGCAGGTTTTGTACTATGATCTTTGATTCTTTGTGTTATGTTTGTCTTGATCGCTTTGGTTGGTGCTGCTCTGTACCATGTAGCTATAACTAAATTACTAGCATATCCAAGTTTGGATACATCTTTGATGACAACACAGCTTTTAATTGCAAGCATGATGTTATAGACCGACTAGACAACCACTGGAATCATCAATAGTATGTGGTACTATAAGAATTTTGTGCTGTGTTTGTATTAACAAAATTTAGTTGTTGAGCTTTAAATTTGGGGTGTGGTTATTTGCAGGGTGTGGTTATTTGCAGTGCTGTAACTTTATGGTTTACTGCTATTTTGTATTGCCTATTGTTCACAACATACTCATGTATTCATTTTGTTACTTTTGGAACATATTTTTTGGTTACTAGCATAACATTTTTCTGTTACTACCATCCAGTTCCAGTATGTTTTTCTGCCCTTGCTTTTAATAGGAATATTGTGGACATACAGGTTGAATCCGGAAGGTCCAAAATCATTGACCTGTGTTACTGGGCAATCCACCATAATGCCTGACGCATCATTTCTTTTTTGTTGCAGGCAGAACTTCAGCTTAATTTCCAGAAAAGAAGAGGTCATGGTTTGCTATCAGTAATTCGTCCCAAATTTAGTGGCATGCTTGGTGAAGCACTCGATATAGCTGCTCGATGGAGTGGTGATGTTGTGAGTATTCCTTTCCTATTTTTTCTTCATTTCCTGAGCTTAGTATGTTACTATCATATTTTGAAAAACAGTATGTTACTATCATATTTTGAAAAACAGTATGTTACTATCATATGTTGTTTATTGTCCCTTTACGAAATTTGATGTATTGACATCTAGAATGATGCTTCAGACATTATACTGGGTATACTGGGATATAAAATGATGTCCTTGGTAGAGTACACATTGGTTATACTGGGTATAGTGGCATTAATGATGCGTCAGCATACTGTATATATTGATATCTAGTATGATGTGTCAGGCTGGAGACACTATTATATCCTTGGTAGAGTGTATGCTGGGTATGCACTCCTAAGAAACAACTCACGTTATGCTTTAAATCTCTGACCATACTCTTCTTTATACCTGTATAACTTGCAGCAATTATCATTAGTTTTACTCTGCTTTTGATCTCTGCGAGTCATAATAATGTGCTGCTGTTAGCACAGACTACGTGGTGTATAGTGTAAATCTATTCTGCATCACTAGGTTTTCCTGACATCATTTATCCATTTCTAGTGAGGTTTGTATTTGATTTTAATCACTGTTTTGGAACCATCTCTCTTTCTTTCTCTCACTAGCCTTCTTTTTTGTATTTTAATACACAGATTACTATGGAAAAATCTATCTTGGAGCAAGCTAATAGCAAGTATGAGCTTCAAGGGGAGTATGTTTTCCCCGGAACACGTGATAGATTTCCTGTGGAAAGTCAGAGTAATGGATTCATAGAGAAAGCAATGGGAGGGCATCTTGGTAGCATAATGTCTTCGATGGGCAGGTGGAGGATGAGACTAGAGGTTCCTGGCGCTGAAGTAGCTGAAATGCTTCCTTTAGCAAGGCTTCTTTCACGAAGTACAGACCCAGTTATTCGTTCTAGATCAAAGGTATACATTTGGTCCCAGAACTCCCCTTTCTTTGGTTGGACAAAATACGTGTTGGTGTTTATGGTCGATTAGATGGCCCATGGCCATGTAACGCTCCATTTGTTGTCAGGAACTTTTTATGCAATGTCTGCATTCTGTTGGGTTCAATGCTGAAAGTCTTCGTGATCAACTAAAGGTATTGTACTAAAGCTAGTGATTTGAGCCGAGTAGATTCACAGGCATAGGGGTTGATGTCTTCTCCAATTCTATGTCTCATGATGACATTGATTCTTTATAGTAAGCTTTTTCATGATACTTGCTCCAGGCATTAGAAATGTATCATGATCGGTTGGATGACAACACCATGGAAGATATAACACTTCCTGGCTTAGCTGAACTGAGAGGCTATTGGCGTGGCTCTCTTGATGCCAGTGGAGGTGGTAATGGGGATACTATGGTGAGCATGTTCAGAAATTGACTCCTTGGCATGATTGTACATGTACTTTGCTGTTTAATTTTGTTTTCCATTTGTTTCCTTCCAAGCATTTGTTTTGTATATGTTAGTGACTTGCAACAGGATAGTTTTCCTAAAGTTATAGTTGAATATGGGATGCATGTACATATACATGATTCATAACACACTTATGTACCACAGGCTGATTTTGATTTCAATGGTGAAGATTGGGAATGGGGAACTTACAAGACTCAGCGTGTTCTCGCATCTGGTTCATTCAGCAATAATGATGGCCTGCGTCTTGATAAATTGTTTATTCAGAAAGATAATGCCACCCTTCATGCTGATGGGTCGATTCTTGGACCACTAACAAATCTTCACTTTGCTGTGCTTAACTTCCCAGTTGGTCTTATACCAGCTTTAGTTCAGGCTATAGAATCATCAACCACAGACTCAATTCATTTTCTGAGGCAATGGTTGACACCCATTAAAGGCATTTTGCACATGGAGGGAGACTTGAAAGGTACTCTTGCAAAACCACAATGTGATGTTCAAATAAGGCTGCTTGATGGCACTATTGGAGGCATCGATCTTGGAAGAGCAGAAGTATTAGCTTCTGTTACCCCTACAAGCCGTTTCGTATTTGATGCAAATTTCGAACCAACCATACAAAGTGGGCATGTAAACATTCAAGGTAGTATCCCAGTTACTTATGTAGACAGCAGCTCAACAGAGGAAAGTCTGGAGGAGGAAGATGGGAAACAAGGTATCATAAGAATCCCTGTTTGGGCAAAAGACAGAGGACCATCTAATGAGATCAGTGAAACAAGAATTCTGAGAGACAAGATGGAGGAGGGATGGGAATTTCAATTAGCTGAAAGCCTTAAAGGTTTAAGTTGGAACATGCTAGAACCAGGTGAAGTGAGGATAAATGCAGATATAAAGGATGGGGGTATGATGTTGATAACTGCTTTGAGTCCTTACGCAAACTGGCTTCAAGGCTATGCTGATGTTCTCCTCCAGGTATATCATTCTTTTTTAATTACTATTATTCAGTTAGTGACAATATTCAAGTATAAGTATTGTATTTATATATTGGTTCTTTTGTTGTACTTGTGAAACCTTTAGAATATTTTTTTTTCTAATCTAACGTGAAACAATGTTGTTGATATTGTCCCTTATCTTTTCTTTATCAAGGTTAAAGGCACAGTTGATCAGCCCGTTGTTGATGGGTCTGCAACATTTAACCGAGCGATTGTGGATTCTCCTTTCCTTCGGACACCATTGACAAATTTTGCTGGTACCATTAATGTCATATCCAACAGACTATGCATCAGTTCCATGGAAAGCAGGGTTGGGAGGAAAGGGAGATTGTCGATGAAAGGGACCCTACCTCTGAAGAACAGTGAGCCATCTGCCAACGACAAGATTGATTTGAAATGTGAAGTTCTGGACATACGAGCAAAAAATATTTTGAGGTCATTGTTGTTTCTTTATCCTTTTGTTTATACAGGATTGCATACTAGTAATTGCTTCATAGGGTATATGCTTCAGTCTAAAATAAACGCCCCCTCTGATTGCAAATTTAGGTCATTTTAGACTCATTCACAAGGATTAAGAAAGTAGGTCAATGATTTTATTGCCCTTTATTTATACTACCTTGGGAAAGATGCCTGCTTTATTTAGGAGAGTGGTAGAATTTATTAAGCAAGGGTAATGGAGGAAGAAAATAGAAAAAAATACTTGTAAATTTTCGGATGACTTGAGCTAATAGAATAGTTGAGGATTAATACATACTACCTTTGCTATTGGACAGAGTATAATTTGGGAGATGAATTTTGGTTAGAATATATATGTAATTTTGGATATACTGGCACTAGCATTAAAGAGAGGAGTGTACATTCAGTAGTTACTTAATCCAGATTGGAGCTTTTCAGCCTAGGCGGTTTTCGGGATCCTGGGATGGGCATAATAATAGTGTAATCGGTAGTTCAGTACTGTCTTCCAAGATCAATTTAATGCATTTGCAATAGTATGCTGACCTTACATGCATCTCATAAATGGATAGGGTAAATCGATGCTGACTGGAGAATACTTACTCTTGTCACAAATAAGTGATGTTTTGGAGATCGACATGGTCCTCCAAACCACATCTTTGACTAATTTTTTTTTTTGTTACGATACATTCATAAACATAGCAGAAGTATATATACTTTTATTTCGAGACAAATCTACTCATGTCATTTTCAAATATTCAAACTAACAAATAAAAAATAATTTCTATTCAAAGTTTAATTGAAAGTGGTTGACTTAAGACAACGCCAAAACATCACTTATTTATGACTAGAGGGAAGTAATAATATGTAGGACCCAACACCGTGGAGTTGTGGTGCCTTAACATTTGTTTTGTTGTTTCTGTGTTGACTTATGTAGTGGCCAAGTAGACAGCCAGCTGCAAGTTACAGGCTCAATTTTGCGACCAGATGTCTCTGGGATGATCCAGTTGAGTCATGGTGAAGCATATTTGCCTCATGATAAGGGCAATGGTGCTGCTGCCATTAGGCTTGCTTCAAACAAGTCGAGCTACCTTGCTTCTGGTTTTGACCAATCAACCACTTCACAGGATGTCTCACGCATTCTGGGTTCACTGTCAGCATCACCAGAGAGTAAGTATTCCGTAAATTTAAGCTTCACTAATTTTGCGACCAAATATTCTTGGCTATAATATTTTGTTAAACTTTCGTTCAAAAGAAATATTTTACTTAACTGAGTTGCACATAAGTACACCACAACTGGTTCAATCCGGTTTTGGCATGAATAAGTGGTATATTATTTACTTCTGTGCCATTTTTCTCAGTACTTGTGCTGTTTCCTTCATGACTTCATGAGCCAACTGAAGCTGTTCATTTTCTCTTAATATGTCTAGGGGAACAATCAGGCACAGAAAGGGCTCTTGAGCATGGAAGCTTTAAGCCAAACATTGATGCCCGGCTAAATGACCTGAAGCTTACCTTGGGACCAGAATTAAGGATTGTTTACCCTCTAATTCTGAATTTTGCTGTCAGTGGTGATCTAGAGCTCAGTGGGATGGTTCATCCAAAGTACATAAGACCTAAGGGTATCTTAACATTTGAAAATGGTGAGGTCAACCTGGTAGCTACTCAAGTAAGCCTAACTGCCCTAAGCCCTTGGTTAGCATATCTTTATTTTATTGGAGCATACATCCTATTTGATATGGTTATAATGGCTTTACACTCTGTACTCAATTGCAGGTTAGACTAAAAAATGATCATTTAAATGTGGCAAAATTTGAACCTGATCTTGGTTTGGATCCTGTTCTTGATCTTGTTCTTGTTGGATCTGAATGGCAATTCAAAATCCAAAGTCGAGCAAGCATGTGGCAAGACAATCTGGTGGTAACATCAACACGCTCTGTGGACCAGGATGTTCTGTCACCTAGTGAGGTGAGTCTACAATGAGTAATAATAACCGAGTGACTTTACTGTAGGACTTTAACACCTTGCTTTAGTTTTTCAACTACGGTACAATCAGGTGAAACTGCTTACGTACAATATACCTCTTTCTGGGTGTTTACCCAATCCATTTTGGGTAGCGCATGAAGATTTGTCATTAAAGAATTGGTTTGCTGCATTATTTTCCTATCATATATTGATACGCCGTTCTTAAACCTGCTTTCTTTGTCTTTTAGGCTGCAAAGGTTTTTGAGTCACAGCTTGCAGAATCACTATTAGAAAGTGACGGACAGCTTGCATTCAAGAAGCTTGCAACTGCAACGCTTGAGACTTTGATGCCAAGGATTGAAGGCAAGGGTGAGTTTGGACAGGCACGGTGGCGGCTGGTTTATGCTCCGCAGATCCCAAGTTTACTATCTGTGGACCCAACAGTTGATCCGCTAAAATCACTGGCAAACAATATCTCTTTTGCCACAGAGGTGGAAGTGCAGCTTGGAAAACGCCTTCAGGTATAACTTCTCGTAAAAAGGAAATAGTTAGACCTTTTTAGCCAGATAAGGTGCAATGTGTTGTAACACTGGTCTGGGTAGGAACTGACCTAATTGCTGTGGTCAATGTGCAGGCCACTGTTGTTAGGCAAATGAAAGATTCAGAAATGGCGATGCAGTGGACGCTGATATATCAGCTAACTAGTAGGCTCCGTGTTCTCTTCCAGTCTACCCCATCCAATAGGCTTCTCTTCGAGTACTCAGCAACATCGCAGGATTGATTCATTGTTGCCATTGCACCACAGCAGGAACCGGGCGTAGCAGCTGTGCTATATGAAGATTAGGTGCCCTGATTAATTATTTTTGTAGATATGCAAGTTTTGACAAGGAGTTGTGCTTGTAAATCTGCTCTGTGGTAGTTACATTCTTTTCTCAGAAACAAAGTTTCTGAGGCTGTAAATAATAGGAAGCGATCTTAGCGTCGGATGTAAAGAAACACATGTACAAATGAATTAACTCGCCCAGTCTCCACATGTACAAATGAATTAACTCGCCTAGTCTCCGCTGCATCGCCGCCCATATATAAAATTGGCTTTTGTTATGGACTCGGCTTACAAAATGTGCTTGTGTGCCTGTGGCTTGACATGTGGAAGTGTGGACATTTATCATGGTACGAGTACTTTGCGCGCGCCTTGGCGCGCCCTCATTTTTTTAATAAGATAAGCAAAGATTATGAGCATTTATACGTAATAAGCGTCTTAAGCTGTAGTAGTATGAACTTTTTGTGGTGGTCCAAATATGCATAAAAAAGGACGTACCCAGTGCCGTAGGCTTCCCGCACTGTGCGGGGTCTAGGGAAGGGTTGTTTTTAAGTGGTCCAAATATGCATGCATATACATTAAATTTACACTGAAATAATTATGTACAATGGCACTCAAGGTAGTATCTATGTTTTTAGAAAGGGTGAGATGCACATCAGCTTATCTCTTTTCCTCCCTTACTTGCACAACAAAGAATTAACAGACATAAGATACACTGCAATCACACAATAGGATAATAAAAAATTTCCTATTTTAGAAAGAGATAAAACAATTTAAATGCATGTATATGGGATGCATCTCAAAATAACATATCCATTGCTTCAGCATGTTGGCTCTACTTCAGTTGACCCATCAAAGTTTACCTAAAGCATGCACATGACGTTCTGTTGACGAACCAGTTGGAGTGCATGCACCAGCCATCATGGGGAAAAATTGTTGTTCATAATTCTCGAGTAAAGTAGTACAACGGCAGAATCATAAGTAACAGATTCATCTTGGAAATCAGCAGTTGCCCTGATATTCTAAAATCCGAACACAAACACATCGATGACATATACTTTGCAAGATTGATAGAATGTTAAGCTACATTCCAGCAATAAAATGTGACATGGTCACTGGATCAGGATGAAATCAACGAATTATTTATTTGAGCTATATGAAAAGAGCAATGTAGATAATAGTTAACTGTTTTTTTTTCAAATGCCCTTTTTTTATGTAGCTAGATCAGAGTAGCATGTCAGCAGCTGTGGACAGATCAAAAGAGGTCGGTGTAGGCACATTTTAAATAATTTGCAATTTATTGGCTAGGATATATAGGTTTAACACAACATTTTGTAAATACAAAACAATATTAATTTTACACAGGTTGACACTTTCACCTTCTCATTGCTGGACTCGACAGGATTACTTCTTGCACCACCGTGTAGATCCTTTTCAAATGGCAACCTCTGCATTTGTATAGGAAAAAAATGACATATATATCAAACCCAATTTACTTTGGTGATTGTAATAACAATAAGGAAACCATATTAATAATTCAAGGATATTTTGTTGTACAATAATTTCATACAGAGAGGATTGACCTCTTTATTGGAGATAATCCATGCTTGTGTCTGAACACATGTACCAGCTGACCTGCACACACTGGAGTGGAAATATGAGGTGCCGCACTTATTTCACTTTGGAAATCAGAATAACCGAGTGAACATAAGTTTTTAAAGAATAAGTATTATATTGTGAAGATGACGCAGCCTTTGCTCTATTTTGAAATAAATGGCAGCTTTCTTGGTCAATTGACCAAACAGGTTGTGATCGTTGTCCGTACATGTGAGAAATTTACATATCTAATCAATCGATGAACCTACTTACTATTCTCTGAAGGTTAAGAGAAACAGCTGAAACTTTGTAGCACATGAGTCAAGACCGGTGAATTTACTCTTATAGGTAAACACATTTTTCAGAACATTTGATATCACTATTGCAGAGGTGCCATGAAAAGCTTGAGAGCTGTAAAGAATCTTTATCGAAGAGCACTTAAATTAGCAGAGCCTAAACTTACCTTGAAAGAGTCCATTCTGATGCCCATTGACTTTAAAACACTGGACTATAAAGATCGTAAGAGCAGCAGAGGTATGTAAGGATTGTGTCGATTGGCAACGTACCTTGTATATGTAGTTTAGTGGACTAAATTCTTCAAGATAAGCCACGCAACCTGCAAAAACCAAATCAATCATTCAAGGTTTAAATTAATATAAAATTTGCATATAGATGTACAAAATTTAGAGTACATAACTCATACAGTTGTGGAGGTAGTATAATAAAAATTGCAAGAAGCAATAGATCCATCAAATAAATTGTCAGATGAAAGCAATAATTGTTCTCAGGTAAAGAAATGGAATATGTATTTTCTATACTATTTTATATTAAAACATCAGAATCAATTAAACCAGAAAGTAAATCATAGAAGCATAAGTCGTCGTATAAGTGGCACACAGTTAGAGATGAATTGGTAATAGAATCAGGGAAATATTTTTTTTTCCTAAAAATGGGTTCTTCTCCTAGCCTAAGGGTGCGATGCTGCAAAACCTGAACACTACAATAGTAGTTTCATAATTGTCATTTTGCAATCGGCTATTGTTTTGGTACACTATACACATCCGAAAACACTACTTGTATCGTAGTGCATCAGGGAGGTACAGATTATGCTAACTGAAGTAAATAAGAATGAATGAAGTGGTGGGCAAAAAAAGAAAGAAAGAAAACAATGAGCAGGAACTAAATACAATCTTGCTGGCAGGATTTATATTATAATAGAAAGGGTGAGTACAACAATGCTATAACTGATATATCTCATTAGGCAGTTCCATCAATGTTTTGAGTGAAGCAAGGAAATACTTTGGCTTAGCAGCTTCATTTCCCAGAAAAGGTCAGGAGGGCCATGGACTCTGCATGTAGCCATTACACCCTAAAATTGAAATATTCATTCTAGGAGTATCGTACAAACTGTATAGGAACAGTAAATATTCAGTCAAAAAATAGATTAGAAAGAAGATAGATGCTGTTATGCAGAAAGCAATATGTCTTAACCATATAAGTGTTAAGAATCAGAGCTTTCAGAATCAGCTCCCTAAATTACATCATCACAAGCACATGGTAAAAACTACCAGCAAAAATATGCAAGCTAGGAGCATTTATATCAGCATCAGCTATAGCAGAAAGAAGGTTTATATTATAATAAAAAGGGTGAGTGCAGCAATCACTTTACACACTACTGATTTATCTGCATTCCCTCTATCCACCTTGCATTGCTACTTTTGTGCCTCAAGCTGTCAAGCACAAAGACATCTGAAATCAAGAGAACTATGCAAATAAAGGGAATGTGGTTACTGGTATTAGTTAGCAAAAAGTTTTAAAAACAGCTGAAACAAGAACATATGTACCCAACCTTTTGTTTAGGCAATACGTCAAGCAGTTGGAGTGCATCAAAACTGAAGCATAAAGAAGAGCATGGAAAGCTCTCTCTCCACTGAAGCCACATCGTGCAAGTGCCCTTTGTCCACTGCGGCTCTGGAATAAGCTCATGTTCATCACCAAGTTGAGCACCTTCGGCGACCAAATTGAACCAAAATCAACAAAAGCGGATTACAGACCCATAAAATCGAACTGCAGATTCACAATATTGAACTATAGACCAACCGAATCTGTATATGTGTGCATCAAATCTCAAATCGGGGGGGGGGGGGGGGGTGAGTCCTAGCGTGAGAGGGAGAGGCAGAGCAAACCAGTGAGCGGACGGATCGAGGGAAAATGGAGCCGCGCGGATGATGCACAGGAGGCCGTGCGGGGGGAGCGGGACATCGAGTAGTCGTGACGCCGGCGGCCGTCGCTAGGGTTTCGTGGAGCACAGCATCAGGCGTGAAAACTACGGGAGCAGGCAGCGCCGCAGCAACGCTGGCGGCCACCAGCGGGGCCCTTTCGCACGGCGCAGCGGCCGGTGCCGGACACCGCCGGGGCACGCGCTTGGCACCACACCGCAGCCCGTGGTGCCGTCGTTGCCCGCCACCGTCTGGCGCGGTGGGGCGGCGGCACGGGGATGGGGCAGCGGCGGGAAGGAGGAGAAAGCCGGTGGAGAGAGGAGGCCGCACGAGCGCCACACTGCTCGGGAGCGCCGAGGAGGAGAGGAAAAGGAGGACGAGGGCCCGCGCGGCGCGAGCAGCGCCGGCGCCGAGCTCGGTTACCCTTGGCGGCGGCGGGGAGGAGGCGGTGGGAAGGAGGAGGAGAAGCCGGGGACGGGGATGGCGAGGAGGAGGAGGGGTGGGTCGGCGGCGGGGAGGAGGAGGAGGGTGGATGGGACGGCTGTGGGGAGGAGGAGAGGGGAAAATGGGACGGCGGTGGGAAGGAGGAGGTGGAGGCGGGGTTGAGGCGGCGGCGGGAAGGAGGAGAGCCGTGGGATGCGCATCGTGCGGGTCAAATCATTTTCGCTGTCGTGGACGAATGGGAGGCCGAGAAAGCGTGGGTCTTTAACATATAGAAATGAATTTGGTGTAGTTCTGTATCTTACCTCTCTCCTGCATCTCCCTTTCTCTAGTTGTCCCATCCCTTGCTATCATCCTTGTCTGTTGATTCCATTGCAATTGCCACGGCAGCTGCCGGCACAAATCCATCTCTTCTGAAACCCACTAGTGTCCTTCCCTCTGCCAATGTACTCACATCATTATATCAAGCAAGAGTTCTGAGGCCATATGGCCCCGAGCCACATTCTGTTGGCGAGTTTCTGGCAAACGCAATAACGCCAAGTTCCCAACAATGACGTCTCCTAGGTGGATGGCTCGCGACAATGGCCACCAACATCAATCAATTCTTTGACTTTATAGTTGATCGCAGTATGATTAGAGCAAGTCCAATATTTGATCTAATTGTTTCGCTACAAGTCAAAATACAACAAGCAAGTTCTACAATAGTGATCTTTTATTTGTCTACAACATACTTATTTATTGTTATATGATGATGCTAGTTCTTACTCATACTTTAATTCTTTTTCTTATTCTCCATCACATCTGCTTGCACCTTGGCCCACTGAGCTCGCGCTAAGTTTGTTACTTGCACGAAAGCTAAATTACATCATATCAGCAAAAATACTGACTAGTTTGGCTATCCCATTGTATACCCTTAGCGATCTATTGTTGTCCACTGTTCAAGTTCAGGCTAAGTAAACGTTCTTCTTACTCTATCCAGCACATTCTCCCATTGAGCACCCACTTAAAATGATGCGAAGTACGGCTGGCCATAACAAAAGCTCATTAAAAATTACTCACTCTGTTCCAAATTGTAAGTTATTTGGATAAATTTAGATACATGTATCTAGATATATACCAAAAACTATATATCTAGATTTGTTAAAACGACATTCCATTTCAAACGAATAGGGCAAGCGATACTAAATTATAAAATATTATATTTATAAAAATAATATATAAACTTAAAAATTGGGTTTCAAAATTGTTATATTATTTTATTTTTTAGACTGCTATGTATATTCAATTACTTCCGTAATCAGAGACCCACATAGATTCATTGAGCTTGGCCAATGTGGCAACAAGGAGTATTCCAATTACAACGTACTCACATTTACAAGGTAAATATCATCCTTTTTAATCGAAAGTTGATATGTTGAGTTTGAAAAACTCAGCATGCAACTACGAAGCAAGAAACATCGCTAATGTGCAAGAAAGGTATAATGTTGTACAAATAAAATTGTGAGATCAAATTTTTGGGAAAGATTTGGTAAAATGCTTTTGCAAAGTATTTTTGAGAAAAATGTCTTGCCAAAATTTTGCTGACAATGTTTTGATGAAAATTTCAGAAGAGAAGATTCACAAAAACTTTGACTAAAATTTCCTTGTAAAACAAGAAAAAAAGTTTGACAAAAACTTTGGCTACTTTGACAATGTATAAGTAATTCTTATAACTCAGTAAAAATAGAAAAAAAGATCAACTTGTATCACTAAAACCATTTTAAAAAATAAGTAGAGAAACATAGATGATAGAAAGATGTCGGTTATAGCCACATGTCACCTATTGGCTGAGAGAGAGAGAGAGCAGTGGGAACTGGGAAGTGGATTGATGTCAATATATCATACTAGACTAGATGTCGTAGGTTTTTCAAAAAAAAAAGACTAGATGTCGTAGGTTGTAGCAATTGCTCTGCATGTTGTGAGCAGTGGAGAGTAGGGACAAGTCATGCTTTGGCAAGCACTATAACATGCAAGCTAAAAGAAAATGTTTGCGTAGGCTATAACATGGAAGCTAAAAGAAAATGTTTGCGTAGGAGTGTTAATTGGTGATTTTTATATGCACCTCCAATCCTCTTCGGTTCAAAGTTTTGTACTATTTTTTCAAATTGAAATCAGATTTGCACCTCTATGTTTGCGGGCAAACCTATCTGCCTCCTACAAAATCCAACGACCATACATCTTCTTAGTAAATCCTAACCATTAATTGCATTCGAGCTACACGACAGAAAAAAATGTTCAATCACCTGAAATACAGGAAGTGTGTATGTATAAATGCATACCATCGTACTATGATGTCATATCTAGAGCGACATAAATATCCGTTACCTACTAAGAGCCGCGATATATATTCTAGTCTTATGTGCCATAAAGGAAGCTTCAAGTGCACATGCACCATTTCAACTAATTGCCTCAAAATTCATAAATCCTGATAAAAAATAAAAATGGTTGGTTTATCTTTCTAAATTAATAGAGAGAAGAAAGTCCACCAAACACATGCAATTTAATTCCTTAAGAGGTACTGCAATTCCACGTCATTGCTTTCTTCATGGGAAAAAAATATACAGAAAAAGGAGGGGTTCCCTTCTCATAGAAGAAAATTTGCAGGAAAAGAACAAATAAATAAACCTGGCTAATTACAAATCTCCTTTGGAAAGTTTGCTTGGCTCACTGACAGGGACTCGCGCCTCGAAGCCCGCCCAAACCCCGGAAGCGGCAACCCCTCATCATCTCCGTCCAACCGAGATCGGACGGCACGTGTTCCCGCAACTCCCGCACGCCTCACCTTCGCTCACTCGCCAGTTAGCTGTACCCCACCATTCCCCGCTTTCAATCGGCAAAAACAAAAAAAAACAAACCCCGAGACAAGGAGGAAAAAAAGCTCGAGAAGAGCAAACCCTAGGCTCCCGTGGCGCCGACGAAATCCTAATTCGCCGCGTTGGATCGGCCCAGGCAAGGGGCTTTTGACACAGATCGGCGCTTCCCCGTCCCCGGATTCGATTCGGCAGCTCAATTTGGCGCCGATCCGTGGCTGGATCTTCTCGCAGCCCGCCGCCTCTCCCGCTCCCCTTTCTCTCGATCCGTCTGCGAAACACTAAAGCACTCCGCCGCTCGACAACCCTCCGCCGCCCCAGCAGACGCCGCCGGGACCCGGAGGCAAGTTGCCGTCGCTGGTCCGCCAACGACGTCTGACGCTGACATAGGCCTCTAAGGTAAACCATTTTTCTGTCCACAGATCTGCGATTTCTTTTAATGTTATGATGGCAAAACGGGTTAATGAGGTGATTGTGGATGAATTGATGGTGTAGGATTGCAGATGAAAGGATATGATTGAAACTTTTTCGGTGAACTTGCTTTGGATTCAACTGAACCCCCATGCCCCAGGCCAAGTCCGCCCCTGATCTGGGAGCGGGACTTTACGTATGATGGGAGGAGAAATTCTGCGAAAAACTTTTCTTTTGATCCGTGGGCTCGTGGATGGAATCCAGTGGCGGTGATAAGCCCACTGCAACAGATGCTACTGAGTCAGTGTTGGGTTTAGATGGTGAGGAGACTTTGTCTGAGAGGGAATCTGTTGGAGCGAGGCAAGTTCCTGGCTTGCCTAATGGGGGTGGAAAGGAGGCTCCTTCAAGCAGTTCATCTGCGGGGAGTAAGAGGAAGCAGAACAACTTGGATTCTGATCAAATGGAACTCAATGAGCCAGGGATTCCGAGCTCCAGTTCAGATGATTCCACATGGAGTATAGATAGTTTGGATGACTGTCGCCAACCCTCATTGTCGAGAAATAAGAATGACCACTCTGAGCATTCAGTTACTTCTGCTGGAGTTACAGTGATCAGGCAGCCTCGTGGTGTCTTGAGGTTGAGGAAGCTGCCCCAAAATGTCAGTACAGAGAGTTGGACTGGTGGTCATAATATTCCGCAAGCCAATGGAGTTCCTGGATCTACCCAACTCCAGAGTAGGAACAGGAGAGCGGAATCGATTGAGCTCAAGGGAAACAGAGTTGGTGGTGATGACCCTGTGAGTTGCTTGAGAACTGAGAATGGTACTTGCAATCATGATACTGGTGCAAAGTTCTGTTCCGAAACTGAATTCTCAGTTGAAAAACAGTCCCTTCTTTCAGGTGAACCCCCTCAAGCTGTTCATGTTGACAAGGGTAGCTGTGGCCGTGTAAAAGACGATGATGGTGTTAATTTGGAAGAAAATGCTGCTAGGATGCTCTGTTCTCTATCAGATAACAGATGTGCAGGATCGCCAAGGAAGAGAATGAAATCACCTGATAGGTCATCAAAGAGACCTTTTCCTCAGCATTCAAATCATTTCAAGAATTCATACAAAAAGAACAAGGATGTACCTGGTCCAGCTAGGTTGCTGAGGAAGCGTGATGATAAAGTTCCATTCAGGAAGCGTCGTCCACGGAGGCACTTTTATGAAGTCAGCCCTCGTGATGTGGATCCATTTTGCATTGTAAAAGAGAGGATCAGGGTGTTTTGGCCTCTTGATGAGACTTGGTACTTTGGCCTGGTCAAGGAATATGATCCAGTTAAAAAGTTGCATCATGTCAGGTATGATGATAAGGACGAAGAATGGATCAATCTTCAAAATGAGAGGATTAAGCTCCTGTTTTTGCCCGCTGAAGCTCGCAATAGATCTAAATGCAACAATTCTAGGTCAGTGTTTAAACCGAGGTATGAACAGGATGACCGAGAAGACATGGATGGAAGCAATACAGAGAGTTCTGAGTCAGGTCCTATCAGCTCATGGTTGGCTCGATCAAACCAAGCAAAATCTTCTACACTTAATAACATCAGCAAGCTAGATCACCCTCATTCTGATGTTCCAATTTTATTTGACCAAAAGCAGTGCCAAAGGTCTGTTGCCAAGCAGGATGGGCTGTGGCCTAATGATCCTATACCAGGTAGTTCAACTGCAAATGGTGGTGCAGAAGTTCTCAAGGATAGGATCGCACCCGAGGACAGGAGGTTTCGCTTTGTTTATTCTAGGAAGCGATTTTGCAGAAAAAAGAATGGTTTTCTCACCATGTCAGAACAGAAATCTAATTCCCGAAGAAGTGCAAGTCCTGCCACAGTTATTAGCACGCTTCCTTGTATGCAATCTGGTACTGAAACTGGTGCTTCGGTGACATATGTCATACTGCTATTGAGCCTCCCACTGAAACCTGTTTATAAGTTGATTCGTGAAGCCTGTTTTGTTTGGGTTTCCAATGCCCTCTTCCTCCTTCAGCATGGTACATTGGTTGCCTTATGGCCTGTTGTTCATCTAGACATACTTCTTGTCGATAATGTTTTAGGCTTCAAGCACATTCTTCTTGAGACATGCTTGAGATCAGCAGTATCTCTTTTTTGTTTACTTGTTGGAAGCATCAAGCGGTATTCTAGGCAGAGAACTACCAAGGCATTGACAATGCCAAGCACCTCAATCAGATTTCAGATATCTGGTGTGCATGGTAGAAGCCAAGTAGTGTTTATGCTATTCAGCTTCGTTGGGGTAGATAAATCAAAATGGAAACGCCTGCAAGGAAAGCTGCAGTGCCACTGTTCAAAGAGGGAGTTCTCTAAAGATTGCACAAATGGTGCCGTTCAGAAAGGCCTTTCTTCAATTAATCTCTTCTCTAAGGTACCATTCCAGCTTTTCGGATGCAGTTTAAAGTGATATTTGCACTGACTATCTTAATTGCTTTCCCTAAAGGATGTAAACAACCTTGCATGCTTTTCATATTGTGAGCACTGCCCTCATTAACAAATAGAAGCATTAATATCACACGGTATGCAGCAGGACCCCCTTATGGGGCTGTTGAGGCTTAGTTCTGGTTGTATGAAGCAAAACATGTTGTAATGGTTTTTTAGAATAGCATTAAGATGGCTTCATCTTTTTGGGTGTACTCCTAGAATTTGTTTGAGGTTGTCCGTCATCAGTTTTTGGTTATCTGAGGAAGTTGAACTGCTATCTGGCCAAGTGATGGATAGTCATCTTTCTCTTACTGCGTATATACTTATGCTATATACTTGTTTTTTACTCCTTTTACTAGAATAGTTAGGCAGCTAGCATTGTTTAAATTCTGCAATAATGTTGCTTTGCCAAATCTGTTATGTTACATTTCAATAGAATCTACTCCCTCTGTCCCTTTATAAGTTTCGCTCGGGAAGCGTGTTTGTGAGGGAATCATGCTTCCCGAGCGACACTTATAAAGGGACGGAGGGAGTATATACTTGCCTATGAAATTTACATTACAACTCCTGGGCACTGGAATTGCTTAATGTATTTGAAACGTGTGTTCTTTGTTTCCTTCTCATGTCAATGATTAGTTATTTAGTATTGACGTTATTTTGTTTTTGTTGTATGTATGGTCTCTCTATATTACCCTTCTGTCTTTATCATGCCTCCAACTTATTATTTCTTGTCAAGTTATTTGTGCCTCAGTAATCCTTCAACACCTTATGTTCTGCTTGTGCTTATGCCTCCTGTGATTTATATATGAATTTTGAATTTCTGTTTTCAGCAGAAATACACATTTTAACTGCTGTTTGTTTAGCGATCTACTCCTTTGAGCAATCCATTATTTGTCATTCATGTCCAACACATAGTTGTTAGCATGATCTAATGCATTGCTATAAAACATTGTGCTAAAGTTCTATATTTGTAGGAAATCAACTTACCATTGTTCCATGTTTTCTGTTAAACAGGGTTTTGATGTTCAGGAGGCTGACTTTCTTTCAGAATCAAATTATTCAGATATTGATCCTGTCGTTTATTGTCTTGATGACCAGTGTAAATTTGCTCACAACATGCTGGACCTGACAACTGCACCTTCACTACTTCTTTGCCACCACTTAAAATCAATATCTGAAATCAGTTCGATTAATGGTTCTCAACAATCCATTTCATTTGCTTTGGATGAGAATCAGCAGCAGCTGGTAACAGACCATGCATCTGGTACTGTTCGTCATGCGCCTCCTAGAGTTTGTTTGCTTAATCTTGGTTCGTCACCTGATAGTCCATTGGATATGGCTTCTGCTAGTTGTACAGACCAAGCTTCTGCCAGTTGTACAGACCAAGCTTCTGCTAGTTGTACGGACCAAACTAGCTCAGCTAGTAGGGAATTCAAGACTGCTGAATGCAATGTAATCCCAGAATGTAATGGTGGCAATACTGGTGATGCAAACATAATGTGCAGCAAGTTTCGAGATCAAAATGGGCCTTATGTTGGTGCTGACAAACCATGTTCCTACAACCTTAATGAGTCTTCTGAGAGGCATCTTTCCATCAATATTCCTCAAGATAAGGTGATTGATGCGCCAAATGACAAACCTCTTAACATAGATGAAAAAGACAATCAACCAGTATCTAACTTGGTCCAGGAATTGAATGAACATCCAATTGGTCGTGCTACACCAACTGCCCCCAGGACAACCTACCATCGGAATCGGTTTACATCTATATCACGTGCTTTTGGAGATGGTTCAAAATTACTGCCAGAAGACCTCATGTTGACGAGCTTTGCTGGTGGTTCTAAGAAGCCACGAAGTCAGGTTTCATACTCAATTTCTCCTAGAAGTGAGGAATCTGGCATAAAACACAAAGGACATTTTCGCAAGATACAATCTCATAGCAGTGCTAAGATAAATGATGCAAAGAAACTTCCTGATAGTTCTAGAAGTGGGCATAGCAGTCCGGAGTCATTGACTTGCGTTGCAAATGTTCTGGTTACAGTTGGTGATAGAGGTTGGAGGGAGTATGATACCCAGATCACAATGGACTCTGATGGTCAGAGGGAACGGCGGATATGTGTGAAGCTTGCAGAAGGAATGAAGTATGCTCACAAGGTCTGCCAAGTTTTGCAGCCTGGAGCCACAAACCGCTATACACATGCTATGATGTGGAAAGGTGGGGCTGAATGGTGCCTAGAATTTCCTGACAGAAGCCAGTGGTTGATTTTCAAGCAAATGCATGATGAATGTTATAGCCATAACATCAGAGCAGGGTCTGTGAGGAACATTCCAATCCCTGGTGTCCGTTTGGTTGAAGTCCATGATGATAATGATGTTGTATCCTTTGTGCGATCTGAAGATTATATTGGCCACGTTGGAACAGATGTTGAAATTGCTCTTGATGAATCCCGTGTGGTATATGACATGGACAGTGATGATGAAGAGTGGATATCAAATTGGAGGAAATTCTTAGTAGGAGATGACATCACTGCACATGAATTGGCAGAAGATTTGTTTGAGAGGGTTATGGACAAATTAGAGAAGTTTGCGTATAGCCATAATTGCAATGAGCTCAGCATTGATCAGATGAAAGAACTGAATATTGATAATGTACCACTGGACATTATTGAAGTGATACATGCATATTGGCAAGATAAGAGGCAGAAAAAGGGAATGCCACTTATTCGACATTTTCAGGTGAGCATGTATTTAGCATTTCCTTTTGGGCCTGTTGCCTTGAGATTGTTATTGTTATTGTTTTAGTGATTCTCTGGTTTATGTAATACAGAAAGCTGGTGACATTTGATAATTGTTGTCTAGTTCTGTCTGTCATGTTTCATGCAATGTTTAGTAAGGGGTCTGAGCTTCTTCATGGTCCCAAGCTAGATGAACATTGCATATATAGCTGCCGTAAACTGGCATATACTTGTGGACATATTTATGTATTTAGACAGAAAGCAGATGAACATTGGATATTTGTTATCTAGCTCGATTATTATGTTTCATGTATGCCTAGTACTGAAGCGTCCTTGACATTATTTTGCAAGCAAAATTTTACTTTCTTTGTTCTCAGCTTTGATACGCCAATCAAGTGAACACCATACTGTGAGTAGATTACATTTGGTTGCAAATCCATTGTTTTCCTGAGTTGTTCTGACCACTTATAGTCTGTAGAGCTAGATCCTCTTGGGATATTATTATATTTGTTGCATAACTAGATATGAAATTTTTCTTTTTGAATGGTTGTAAATAATGGCAATAGAGCATATTGATTTTAAAAAAAAATCAAGGTGACATGCACGGTGTCGTGCTTCCTGGTAAACACAACTGTTTGTTTTTCCTGAACTATGGTTATGACATATCTTTCTTACCAAACAGATTGCTATGGTCCAAATACTGGCTGAGAAATGGGTACACACTTATTCTAACTTTTACATCATTTTCATTTTTCAGTCTGCTATGTATAAGATCTATGAGCAGCAGCTACATGAATGGGAATCAACAGTATACAGAATGCAGGGTTCATCAAATGGGTACCAAGAAAAGAAATTACCTCCCAAACCTGCATTGTTTGCATTCTGTTTGAGGCCTCGCGGACTCCATGTGCCACACAAGGGACCGAAGCAGCGTTCTCATAAGAAGCTTATGTCCACAGGCTACCATAGCTTTTCAAGAGAGCATGACAGCTTTTACCGACAAGGTACTCTTCTTTGATAGCTACCAATCTAATGATTGTTTTGCCTTTTCCTGTTTGCTGATGTGTATTCCTCTTGTCCAGTATCAGGCAGGAAATACAATGAATACTTTGGGGATGGGAGGATAGGTGAATCATATGACAGTGGTTCTCTTTATTCCCCAACAGGGTATTCTCCCAGGTTCTCTACAAGAACAGAATCTCCTCGGGCATTTGATGCCTCAGAAAGAAGCTCTACACCAAGATTTTTCAGGACCAATAGTGTTAAAAGGACTGCAAGCTTTGCATTTTCTGATGATCACCAACCATCACCTTCCTTCCGCCATCAGAAAGTAAAGCGAGGCGCACCTGACCACTGGAACAATGTCATTCATGAATGGCAGAACTCGAAGCACCTCTACCCCGGTTCATCCCGCGTTGATATCGAGGAGCTCAAACTGCGTGATGCTGCGAGCACAGCGCAGCATGCAGCTGCTGTGGCGAAACTCAAGAGGGAAAAGGCTCATTGCCTAATGCACAAGGCTGATCTTGCCCTCCATAAGGCCACGGTGGCACTCATGATCGCCGATGCGATTAAATCCTCCAACAGGGACACCTCCCGGGATAGTAGAAGGGATTCAAGGGATGAGGAACGCTGACATGTTTTTCGTTTCTCCTTTTTGCCGCGAGCTCTTGGCGCATACATGCAACTTGAACTCGCTGGATCTTTCGCTGATGAAGGGAGCTTGTTTTGCTCCAGTCCACCGACTCAGTAGATGGCATCTCTTCCTATCTTTTCCCCCTCGTCGCACCTCCTGTACATAGTTTTTCATTTTTCTTCAACCCCCCCCCCCCCCCCCCCCCCCCTCTCCTTTTTTAGACCTCCCGGTTAACATGTTGCCCGGTGAAGAATGGGCCAGAATGTTAGGTCAGCTATCTGTTGGTACAATCTTGGCATGTTGCCCGCATAGTGGCTAATGTTGTCTCATGGTTGAGTCACTCCATAGAATGTGACTGTTTGGGTCTTTGGGGCTAGGAGCCGCTATCATATGAAAACAATGGAGAGGTGAATGAAAGGCACAGTACAGGGTGTAGTGCCTCTGAAACTAACATGTTGCCCATCTGGTGTATCTACATTTTTTGCATGTCTTTCTTTCAAGAATGCTGCAAGCACAAAGAATATACTATAAAGTGGTGTGAACGAGGACACGAATGCGGAATTCATACCACATGTTGCCCATTTTCAATCTCCGCCCAAAACAAGGTAAACCGTGCTCACGCTTCGTACGGCACCAATGAATTTGAGGAAATCCACATGTGGCTTCAAAACGGATCCTAACCTTGTCTACCATCGTCGTGAGTGCGTGGCTGGTGAAGAAGTGCTACTGCACGCCACACGCGGCCACACCTGCAACTTTGCGAAGGCATATGCATCCATCAATATTCAATATCTTATTTGGATAAGAGAGAGTACTTGCTACTTCAACTTCCCCTCGGCCAAGTAAGAAATCATTGTGACATCGAACCATCCCTTTTTCCCATTACCAAGAAATTTTTTTCACAACATGGCGAGCTTCAATTCGTCCACCAGTTACTTGTTGGTTTTCATAACCCTACCGTGCAAGCTTGAACTAGGAGATGCATACGATAGAACTTATATATAATGGTTTCTTATCCGAAACTTGCCATGTGAAACTTTTCTTTTACCCAAACGGAGCTGTGTAGACAACCACAGACCAAAGAAAAGTAGCCACTTGCTGATTACTGGAGCATGGAATAGCTTCTGTGTAGCGATAAGCCTCGTGTCAAACTCAAGCTTGGGAGATCCCTTTGGGCCAGAGCAATCCGCGAAAATGCGTCTCATTCGTTTAGTCTTGATCAGCCTCACCTAGAACATGACAAGAAAATGACAGCATACTAGGCAATAGTTTTGACTCTCGAGTGACCTACAGTCTAGGATTAGTCTCTTACAGTTACAGCTGGGTTACTCCAGACAATAATGCTCTTATCAAGTGAGACTTAACTTGAAAGCAGACAATTCAACTTGAAAAATCGAACATTAATTGCGGATCCTGAATCTTTGGTCGAAACATCAATCGTGTCATTTTCTTTCAGTTCTTTATTCAATTCGTCTTTTATGCAAATTAATAGTAATATAAATATCTTGAAACATATGACATGATTAAAGTACCTTCAGTTACAAACCTAATAGCACTTTTCTTTATTTACATAACTAATACTAGAACAAAAACTACTCCATTAGTCAAAACTTGACAATAAAAGTTTAAATTGTCAATTATTTGGAGACGGGGGTTTCTAATATATACAATGAACATGTAGAGTTTGTAGAACTGGAACGTGCAGCTTATGAAGGTGAGTGATACAATAGAACTGACCATTGGTGCAGAAAGGTTTTAGGGAAACTTTCTAGAAAATTTCACAAGAATGAAAACCATTTTTCGGTAAGGTGAAACAAGATCTCTGCGTATCTAATCACCAGTAGGCTTTCAGCTTTCTTACGGTACACCACATTTCAGCTGTAAGTTTGTGGATGGCTGGATGCTCTTTGCCATGTGATGACAACAACTGCAGACATGCCGTCATGGACATGTTGCTGACCATGGACTGGACGCCATTGACACACAAGAATTATCCCGTTGAAACTGAGTTCCAACCAGTCAACAATTTAACTTCAATAACGCATAGGGTCCTAACATATATTGATGCGTTGACACAACCTAAAATCAGAGGTGGGTACAAGCATGGTTCACCAAACCAGTGGGAACCGGTCCGGTTTGACCGGTTACTGGTCAAACCGGACCGGCCCGGTTTCGGTTTGGGCCGGTATCAAACCGGCCCAAAATCAAAATTTGAATTTGAATTTAAAAAAATGAAAAATTCCCAAAATTTTTTTCTAAAAATACTTCAAGGTGCGACGAATCTAATGGTGTCAAATTTTCTAAAAAATTCGTTCATTTAGTATAGTTTGCGGGGATTTAAAGTTAAATAAAAAAAGTGTGCATACAAAAGTATACAAATACAATGTAAAAGTAGTACAAAAGAGGGTTGGAGGGTTCATTTAGGCCAAAATATGTTATACAAACATTTATTTAGTATACTTTACGGGCATTTGAATTTAAACCAAAAAAAAAAATTGAATTTGGCCGGTTACCAGTCAAACCGACAACCGGTAAACCGGTCGAAACCGGTTGAACATGCGATTTTGAATTTGATTTTGATTTTGACCGGTTTCCACCGGTTTCGGGTCAACCGGTTCGGTAAACCGCTACCGGACCGCGCCGGTTTGACCGGACCGGTCGGTTTATTTAACCCTGGGTACAAGACGAAATCTTAGGTATGGCAGACAGTAAAGTCTAATCTAACGTACTAGGCAAAATCCAAACAAAATTTGTAAAGTGAACTTAATACTCCCCTCCATTCTTTTTTGGTAATCCTATTTTTTAAAAAAGGTCTCCTTGGCAAGGCTCCTCCCTCCACCTTCTTCGGCTCCAAAATTACTGTAATGTACTGTTTTGCCCTGTAGCAGTAGGAAAAACAGCTCTAGCTCCACTCGGCTTTGCCTAGGGGACAGAAGGAGCAGGTCGAGCTGGGTTGTTGGAGCTTCTCCTAGCTCTGCTACAGTAGCCTACAATGCTGGAGCCGAAGCCTGGTGAAGCCCAGCCAAAGACAGCCTTAGGATGACTCTTCAATTTCCGTGTAGAGCTCTGTTTGCCTAAACGGCCATTTAATCTGTTTAAACAATGTTTATGGTAGATAGAGGTCACACATGTCGTTTAGTCCCTAAACAGTAAATTAAATAGTTGGACCATTTAAATAGAGTCGAGTTAAACATGATTAGATTAGCTAGATGACCATTTAATTTATAATTTAGTCAATAGGAGGATTACAACTACCACAATCAATACCAAACTAATTAGCATCGTAAGTAACATGAAGTGTTGCGGGATTCTGATTTTTTCCAAAAACATTATTTGGTAGAATACTTACTTTTTACATGTGCAAATATGTAGACTTTCTAGCATATTTGACATTTACGTATAATATTTTAGTGTTACTATGTCAAACTGTTTAAGCCTTTTAACTCTGTTTAAACAGCCTAAATGCTAAACAAAGAATGGTCGAATGTTTACCGTTTAGCGTTTAGGATAACATTGATATAGAGTAACTTCTTTAGAACAAAGATGGGTGCATGCATGTATATAATAATGTCAGAAGTGAGTCATAATAGAGATGATAAGCATGCAAGGTACTTCTTCTTGGGTCGTCGGGAGGCAACCATGAAATTTAGTCGAATAATTACCACCACGTAAAATCCACCATGAACACAACGATGTTTGATAGTATTTCCCAAGAACCGGATACAGCAATGTAAAAGTACAGTATATTAGGTGTAATATATAGGTCGGTGTCTTCTAGGTACTTGTAGGCTCCATCCATCCTACTATGCCATCCTTGTTGGCATAGAGCAATGCATCGACGCGACCGAGAGAGCGAGGACAGCCTAGTTGCCGCCGCCGAGCTGCTTCCCGACGAACGCCCTGAGGTTCCGCTCCGACGAGCCGCCCTCCGCCGCCGAGGCGTGCGCCTTCTCCCTCCACACGGCGGCCTTGGCGCGCACCATCTCGGACGTGGCGAAGTCGAGGCACCTCCGCAGCTCGTCGGCCTCCAGCACGCC
Source organism: Panicum virgatum (assembly GCF_016808335.1). Classification (NCBI taxonomy): domain Eukaryota; kingdom Viridiplantae; phylum Streptophyta; class Magnoliopsida; order Poales; family Poaceae; genus Panicum; species Panicum virgatum. Next base: position 5,251,220 of record NC_053149.1, on the reverse strand, counting down.
GTCCTTGTCGCTGACGGCGGCCCTGACCCCGGCGCCGAGCCGCTCCACCAGCCACGCGTTGGTGCCCTGGTCCGTCCACTGGGGCACCCCCACGGTGGGCACGCCGCACGCCACGCTCTCCAGCGTCGAGTTCCAGCCGCAGTGCGTGACGAAGCACCCCACGGCCGGGTGCGACAGCACCCGCACCTGGTCGCACCACTCCACCACCATGCCGCGCTCGCCGCCGAGCGACGCCGCGTCGCCGGCGCCCTCGCTGCTGCGGTTGTCCTCCCGCAGCACCCACAGGAACGGCCGCCCGCTCGCCGCCATGCCGCGCGCCACCTCCTCGATCTGCCGCTTGCTCATCATCGACAGGCTCCCGAACGAGATGTACACCACCGAGCCGGGCGCCTGCGCGTCCAGCCACTCGAGGTAGCCCGTGCCGTCCTGCTTGAACAGGTCGTTGCCGCCGTTCTTCGCGACGGACACGCACCCGGCCCCCGGCGCCTCGTCGAGGAAGGAGAGCACGGGGCCGACGGGGACGATGTCGACGCCGTGCTCGCGCAGCGACGCCACCGCCTCGGGCTCCATGGCGTCGAACGTGTTGGTGAGCACGCTGGGGCTGTCCTCGCGGCCGAGCATGTCGACGAGCTCGCGGAACATGTCGGCGACGAACGCGTACGGGTCGTCCTCGGAGGTGTTGGCGATGAACGACGGCAGGTCGCGGATGCGGAGCGGCGGGAGGCCCGGGACGCGGACGGTGGCCATGGGGTCGCCGCCCGCCGCGGCGATGGCCCTGTCCACGCCGTCGGTGCCGCGGAAGAAGTGCAGGTACGCGGCGAGCACGGTGGCCGGCTGGATCCAGTAGAGCGCGGCGGGCACGCCGTGGCCGCGGGCCACGTCGGCGACCCACGAGAGCAGCAGCGTGTAGACGACGAGCGTGACGGGCCGCCCCGCGGCGCGGAGGCGTTCGAGGACGGCCCCGAGCGTGCGGGAGCCGACGACCCTGACCTGGCTCATGTAGTGCGTGTGGTCGTGCACGGCGCGGTCGAACCCGGCGTCGTAGCCGTCGGAGTAGGGCACGTACCACACCCCCGCGGCGTCGCGGTGGCACTCGCCGGCCGCCGCCCCCTCCTCGTCGCCCGGGAACATCTTGCGGAACGCGGACGCGGCGGTGGAGATGGTGACGCGCGCCCCCGTGGCGCGGAGCAGGCGGCGCGCGAGGTGGCGCGCCGGGTTGATGTGGCCCTGCGCCGGGTAGGTCACCACCAGGAAGTGCGGCCCGGCCGCCCCCGCCTCCGCCGCCGCCCGGACCTCCTCCACCATGGCCGGCATTGCGATGCGAGCCAAGAAACCACGTTGGGTACACGACAAAGCTGTTGCTCCTGGAAGCTAGCTAGCGAGCGAGGCTGAATGGCTGATGGCTGTCAGGCTGTGGCAAGCGAGAGTGAGGCGGTGGGGCGAGCGAGCTGTTGGTGGAGAGGAGTGGGCGCGGCCTGGCCTGCCACCCATTTATACGGCGGGGGAGGGGACGCCGGTGACGCAAGCGATGAGGGGAGCAGCGCCGGAGCCGCCCGCCGCAGGGCCGTGCCCGTGTGGTCAGTAGATAAGGCGGGCCGTCAGCGCGGCCGTGCCGAGCTGGGCCAGGGGCTCCGGGCGGCGGGCGCATGGCATGTGTGGCGCCTGGTTGCCTGGCGCAAGATGCCAGCGAGACATCAATTGCTACAGGCTACAGGCTACAGCTCCTGCCCAAATCACCAGCCAAACGGTTGGGTTCTTGGGTTGGATGCTGGACATGCATGGTGCCGTGTCGGGAGGGCTGAGCTGTCGAAAGTCCTGTGGCGAACTGGCGCTGGAGGAGGCTGTAGGTGTAGGCTGTAGCGTAACGCCCTGGGCGGCTGGCCCTGGATGGAGAGAGGTCAGCTGAGGCCTGAGGGTAGGGTGCAGCAGTGTTTGCGTTGGCCTTTGCCAGCAGCCTTTTCTGTTTTCCGGTGTGTTTGCTGCGGAGATGCATGCATGCAAGTTGAGCCTCTGAGTCTCTGACTTCCCATCTTCATGCATGCATCCAGGAGTAAGGATGCGGTTACTGATCTCTACTGCCTCAAACCAATACCACAACATTCTCTAGCGGAAAAGCATGAGTTTTCAGTTTTTATTCAGTGTAAATCGCTGGATAAATTTGACCCCCCCCCCCCCCCCGCCCCCCCCAAGATGTGCCGACCTCCCTGCCACGGCCAGGTTCTAGAAGGCGAGTGCGAGAATGCAGTGCAGCGACAACTATCGCTGCTGCCTGGCAAGAACAGGCTAACAAACAGGATCCCGCACGTGGCCCCCAGCGTGAACGATTGGGGCAGGCACGTCGCCGGTGACGTGCGCCGTGACGACGAAGCCGGACCGAGACGGAGGTGGAGCACGTACACGTACGGCTCACCGTTCGCCGCGAAACCGCGGCGGCGGCGGCGATGTGACTGGTGTCCGGTCGCGTGATCCCGGGCCCGATCCGCGGGGCCGACCGCCGATGGCGTCGCGGACCGAACTCGATTTGGCAACCACCAATCTGCGCGCGGGAAGAAACTTGACGCCTTCCCTTTCCTTTTGGGCCGCCCGCCCTCTGGCCGATCCGATTGTTGCATCGATCGCATGCACGACCTGCGTCAGCGGTCTGGTCTGATCCGATCTCCGATGGTCGCGCTGCTTTACTGTATCTTGTGTGTGCGTCGTCGAGAGTCCAGCAAGGGCCATGTTGCTGCTGCTCTTGCTGACACTGACACTGACACTGAATATATATATATATCTTAATTGGGGCAATTATTTTGCTTTTGTCCCAGCTGTTTGTGGCGAGGGATGGCTTAGCGTTGCGTTCTTCCCCTATTTCTTGTACGTATCTCATTTCGCATGATTCGAGGTATGGAGGAGGTGATGAGAGTAGCAGTCGAGGAAGAACCGACCAAAAGTTGGCCTCTCTTCTAAACTTCCAGAAGCCTCGAAAACCTAGCAGTAGAGATGTAAATGGTACGGATATTTCCCGACTGTATTCGAATTTGATCTGGTCTGGAAGAGTTTTTATCCGTTCGTATCCGTTTCCGAGTATTCAATATCCGTAACCGATCCATATCCAAATACTCATAAGTTATATTTTTATGATGTCGACATCCATTGTAATCTTATCCGACAAAAACTAGCACTATTCATATTCGACTTCGCATTCGAACAAAAATATGAAAATAAATATAATATCAGTAATATTCGTCTGTATCTGATCCGTTTACATTCTTACCTAGCAGCAAAAACAGGAGGATGCCAGATGAACTGGAAGAGTCGTCCCAGAGTCGGTATGGTACAGTACGCATCTGTCAGCGTCAGTCTAGCGGTTGCACGTTCAGAAATTCTGTCCTTCCTCAGAAAGGGCGAACCATGCTTGGAAAAGCCGAGATCAGCTTCTCTTCTTCCTACAAGTTCTGACAGATGGCTTAGCGCTCCTAGCTCCCTACTTCTAACATCCTACTTGCATGATTTGGAGGTGGTATGGAGACAAGACTAATATACTCTCTTTTTTTTTGCGAAGAGAAGACCAATATACCTACTCCCTCCGCCCCAAATAAATGCAATTTTAGGACCGAACACGTAAACCAATACTAGATGCAAATTAACAAATTGTCCTTGTCATTTATAAAAAAAATCTAGACATTGGCTTGTTTTTTGTAACAGAAGTTTTCCAAGACTCTTGTCTTTTGTGATTGCTAAGTCAAAGTTGCATTTTTTGTGAGACAAATTTGGAACCATAGAATTGTATTTATTTTGGGACGGAGGTCCCTAAGAGATTGTGCGGAGGAAGGACTGAGCAAGTCGGATTCTTTCCAGAAGCTTCTAGAAGACTGAAACCCCATGTTTTTGTTTTTGTTGTTTTTTCTTTAAAGAAAACCTATGTACACGCATGCGCCGAACCGCAAGCTAATCGGGTATTTGGAGGCCCGTCCCGCAACAAAGTCATAATGAGCCCACCAAGCACCCTCATTTCGTGAGATGGGCTTAAACTGCCCAGCCTGCAAAGCCTCATGGGCTTAACTGGGAAGCCCTGGATCGGACGCGGCCCGCGCGAGCATTATGAGGGTGCTTCGCCCCCCCCCCCCCCCCTCCCTCCCCCGCAGCTTCGCCGCCGCCAACCCGCCATGTCCGCTACCGGCGAGGCGAGCGTGTCGCCTGACGCCGGCCGAGCTTGTTTCTTCTCCGGTGGATCGCCGGCGAGGATCTCGGGACGCTGCTTCCGGCGTCACCACCGGTGCTGCCCAATATCATCAGAAATTCAGGATCGATTGCTCTAGCCAAGCTCCGTTTCTAGTGTTCTGCGGTTCGGAACAGGAAAGAGCCTGGTTTCTGGAGCAACTCAGTTCACCTTTGCGAAGGCAAGTCTTTCTTTATTCCGGCCTCTACAGCTATTGATAGAACTTGCTCGTGTTTGTTTGTACAACAATTGCGTGTAGCGTGCTGCCTTCCTTCTGTCAAGGCATCAATGCAGATGCAGGGTCCAAACTCCAAACAATGAGCCCCGCAGCAGCGAGCGAGAATCAGCGACAAGCAAAAGATGACGCTTTCAGTTTTGTGCAGCGACAGCGATCGATGAGGAGCGCCTTCCTCGTTCAACCGAGCTTCACGCCACCTTGGTTACTTGGGTGTTACTACTAATATGATACTACTAGTTGCCTCACCTCTTCTGCTTAGCAAAAATTAGCTGACCAGCAAGCAGTGCGTCAGTCTTGAACTCCTCTTGATCAGACCTCTTCCTTTTCTTTTTCTTTTTTTGTTTTCTGATGTCACATTAGTGGTTGATTGTTCATCAGCTCATGTCTCCGCCGATGATCCCACCTGCCGCGTCTTCCAGATGATGGGCGCGATCATCATCCATACTGCAAGCGCAAGCGAGCATTCATCCGTCAGAAAACACAGAGTTCTGACAGTGTTTGCTCACTGGATACATATGATCAGTCAGTTCACTTACTGTACACGATCGCCGCCAGCCACTCGTTGCCGATGCGCACCCACGTGCTCGCCCACCCGACGTCGATCGTCCACCTGACGTCGCAGATGGTCGATCATGGTGTCAGATTAACAAGGTGAAGGTAATTGTTTCGTCTTATGGATTCAGAAAGAGTGGAGGTTTTTTTTTTCTTCTTCAGAACATACTTCTCCATTGTCTGGTGCGCGTTCCAGCCGACGAAGATCATGGCGAAGTACATGGCGCCCATGGCGAACACCAGGTGGAAGAAGCCGAACCCGTAGGGGATGTCGTCCTCCTCCGACTCCCCCTCTGCCTTCTTGAACTGCAGACGTAGCCGAGGTTCAGGCTTTTCAGACTTTCAGTTTCAGTGTGGCACAGACCCTGGCCGCCAGGCGGCGACCACCAAGTGATGCTCAGTCTGGTCCAGAACTCCAGATGAGAGAACATACCTGGAGGCACTTGGAGTCGATTCCGGTCGAGAAGGTCGCTGCCACGATGACGATGACCGCGATCACAAAGCTCTGCCGGAGACACATATAGCTCTTGTCAGATAGCCGATTCATCGTCAGACTAGTGCAGAACGTACATTCCTAGTGAACTAATGAACAATCAATCGCCAAAGAGAGCTAATAAGTCTACCGCGATGTTCACCCAGTCCGCACTCGTGGCAACTTCTGCCTTCTTGTTGCAGATCTCCGTGTGAGGTTCACTGTTTCGGCAAGAGAAAAGGAAGTAAATCTTACTGCGAAATGGACAACTTTGAGATGCAAACATGCAATCAGTCACGTTGTTCAGAGTTTCAGGTTCGGGGTCCCGATCTCACCTTCTGATTGCCGACCAGCACAGGAACACGACGTAGATGCCCATCAGCCCCGGCGCCAGGTACCCTGCCTTCACCTGTATTTCAGGGGCGATTCCGTCAGACCATTCAGCCTACATTTCCAAACCCCGCCGATGGCCGCCATTGTTCAGAGCATGCGCCTACTGACCTTGGAGCTCATGGAGACGAAGGTCATGAGCTGCACGAGCACCAGCGTGACGGTGACGAAGAGGATGTTGAGCTTGCAGGCCGGGCTCGGCGCGTACCACACGTACATGAGCACGATCCCCAGCAGCGACCCGACGTAGGTGACGATGGACACCGCCTGAATCTGCAGGTGGCTGCATCCGCAGGGAACCTCCACCGTCAGATCACAGCATCGGACGGTCGGTGAGCAGTTGCCAGGAAGCAAAAGCGAGGGAACCTACCATCTCTTCCGGGTGACCTCCGACTGGCAGCAGTCGTTGAGCCACATGATGAACCTGGTCACGCTGATGAGCTGGATCACCAGGAACGCCCTGCTCGCGTTTGATTCCGAGGCAAGTTAGGACATGTTCCATGGAACCAGCATCCTAAACTGAAGAAGAACACGAAAGGTCTGAAACCAAGAAAAAATGCAGGCACATACCCTGCTCCGAAATGCGCGACCTTCCCTGCAAAGATCAGAGGATCGAACACCAGCGTCGTCAGCAACATCGTGAGAAACATTCTGCAACTGGAAACAACAAGGTCGTCGTCGAGCCGAGGTGATCGGCCGGGGACTGACCGTAGAGCTGGACGAGCGGCGACGGCGCGAGGAAGGTGACGACTGTGAAACCCAGCCAGAGGACGACCTTGGCCGGCCACCACTCCGAGTGCCACGAGTTCCGGCACTCATGCACCTTCCTCGTGTTCACGGTGGACATGAACATCACGAAGAAGAAGAGCTGGAACAAGTAGTTCATCCATGGTCAAGGGTAACAATAGCACGCCCTGCATCATCGTGATCGTCCAAGAAGGCAAGAACACGGGCGTGATGATCAATCAGAACGGAATTTTTTTTTTTGATCGATCGATCGATTGCGACAAGGATACAAAGCAGCCGAGGCTGACCCGCAGCACGCCCTCGGCTCCCAGGCAGTAGCGCGCGCCCTGGCAGACCTTGAGCCCTGCACGCACACGGCACGAGCACGCTGGCGGTCAGTGACGTCTGGTCGGCGCGCGGCAACGCGTGCGAGACTTGCGTGAACACGAGCTAGCCTGCCGGTGGCCGGTGCTCGTGCACGGGTGTGTGTAGGTTAGGGATAGTATGAAGTATTTCACGCACGCTGGAGCTCGTCGAGGGCGGAGTTGCCGTAGTCGCGGAGGGTCCAGGCGAGGAGGTTGGTGACGAGGAAGATGAGCGCGTACAGGTACCGCGCCATCATCGGGTTGGGCCCGGCGAGGAGCCCCGCGCAGGCGCAGCACCAGTCCTCCACGAACCGCCCGCCGCACCGCGCCTCGTCGTCGGCGGCCGCGCCGCCGGGCCCTGCCGCCGCGCCACCGGCCTCCATGTCGACGCCGCTACCAGCAAGCGTCATCTACACCCAAGAACGCTGCTTCCTGCACACACGGACACATAGCCAAAGATAAATCAAGGGGGGCAAAAATAGACGCAGCAGAGTTGCTCACACGCAAGTCGTGATGCGGCAGAGCTCGCAGTTCGTTACGTACGTCGCGCTCGACTGACATCCTCGTTCGAAAACGATGTGTTTCTTTGCCCCAAAGCATCGCCCTAAAGGATCGGAGTGCTTTGTTCTTGCCTTGCTTTGTGGGCAATGGCCGCCGGTTACGACACTGTACTGTGCTATAGTACTATTTCACTCGCATTGACCAGATTTGTGATGCCGATTTGTGGTAGCCATAACAAACTGCCATTAACACCTAGTGCTGGCAGTTGCAGCTTGCAAGAAACAGTGTTGTTTTCCCCCCATTTTAATTAGCACTCATCCTCTTCCTTGAAACAGCTGGGGTTATTGTGTGTTCCAAATTCAGACGTTAGCCTTGCAACTGCTGCAAAAGCGTGCTACACATGTAGTTTATGGAGTCTGGATTGACTGTCATGACAGGGACAGGGGTACATGTATAAAGAGGTGAAAGGCATCTGAAAAGCAATGCGACCGGTGTGTAATGCAACAAAGCTTGGCTTTAAAGAAGGATTAGGGTAAAAGAGAGGCGGTGACGAAAGCTCCATGGACTGCTGGAGAGGATGCGCATGGCTTTTCTGTGACTGTCACACAGGGCTTTGGATGTTCTGTGGGAAAGAAGAAAAAAAAGAGCAAAGCAGCAGCAGCAGGGCAAACTAAAGCATTTGGATGATGGTTGTAGAAGGGAATAAAGCAAAGGGACGGCGATCATGAAGGATGCCTGAATTCCTTGAGGACTGGTAGCCGTGTTTGGATTGTTTTGTCTCTTTGATTTCTCACGCAGACAGAGTTATCCTGAAACTTTTCCTGTAGCTAGTATGTATGAACAGAAGAGGAGTTCATGTTTAATTTGGGTAATGGTTCATCGCACATATCGGACTGCTTTTCCTTTTCTGAAGCATATCCTGAACTTATGTTGGGAAAAGGAACATGACGTCCGTACTAACAATTCAGTTAATCGTCTAACCAAGATAGAACCACGTATGAAACCAACAGAAGCTCTCTAGCTCCTAAAACATTCAAGAACAAAGTAAATAACATGGATCAGGAAAGATACTAATTGAGTTCATCTTCTAAACTAGAACTGAGCCGAGTTGAGGTTCGTTTTTACTGACTATACTGTTAATTAGTCCTATATTAATACAAGAACGGCAAAACTCTTACCGGTTCCATTAAAAAAAGACTACTGTTAAATTTCTAGATTTTGAGAGCGAACGTGGATGCTTCATTTGTTAGTCAAATAATAAGATAATAGATTCAGCAACAGAAAAAAAAAAGGTCGTATGGTTCCGCTTTGTATGAGAACAAGAGATGGGCTCTTGTCTGATTCGGGCAATTGCCATCGCACAAATCGAACCGCTTTTCCTTTTCTGGAGCATATCCTGAACTCCATTAGCTCCCAAAAGGAACATGACGTCCACTCTTATCCGGCTAATCGTATAATCAAAAGAAACTACGTATAAAACCTACACAACTTCTTCCCTAAAAAATCATGAAGAGATCACACGACGATCGATCAGGATTCAGGAAACACATACTGATTCAGTTCATCTTCTAATAGCCTAGACCAAACCGTCTTCCTGAAAACAACACAACAGCGAGGAACAAGTAATGATGGCCGATCGATCGATCAACACATACAAGCTTAGAGGCAGGTCGATGGTCACATTTCCATGATCCGACCGATCGATCTCTTCTCGAGCCAGCTGCGAGCGAGGGGCAAGGAGGGGAAAAGATGGAAGCAGCAAGAGAGAGACTATCATGCAAGACAAGAAACACACATCTGTGCACGCCGCGTAGCTTGGACCCCCGACCACGGAAAGGAAAGCGAAAACCATTAGAGAAATGATGGCGCTTGCGTACACCGCAGTAACGACGGGGCCGACAAGGGGGCAGGGCTCACTTGGACGCAACAGCAAACGATCTCGCGGGGCCAAGATCATGAGCAGCACAGCAGCTAGCTAGGGGGGGAGGGACGAGGATCGGAGGAGAAGCGACTCACCTACGTCAGCAATGGTCGGAGAAGACTCGAGCTAGTAGTAGTAGTAGTAGCTAGATGTTGCAGACGCTGCCGTACGTCGTCGTCCTCCCAGCAAAGCTATATGGTTAAGCTACCTGGAGGCATCCATGGCGGCCACCGTGCGTAACTTCGCCGATGGCGTTCACCGGAGAGGGCTAGCTAGCTTATATTGTTCTGGAGTCGGGGGAGGCTAGCAAGCTACGGGAGGAGGTGGTGGCGGCGGTGGCCCGTTTTTTCCCCGCCTCAGGCGGCCGGGCGGCCGGGCGCTGCCGCCGGCTTGATTTCTACTGCCGGTGGCGGCGAGTTGAGGCCTGTGGCGGCGTGTGCCGCTGCGCGTCACAACTCGCGCGCGAGACCCCGTCTCCGCTGCGACGGCGAGGTAGCGTTGTCTGTGCGTGGCCGTCCCTGTCGCGGCATCTCTCCCCAGCGAGAGCACGCGCGGCTTTAAGCCGCGCGCCCGTTGCTTTAGCGAATCGCCCCATCCACTCCAGTAGTGGAAGCGAGCGGCGACGCCTGGCGCGCCGGCGAACGTCTCCCGAATTTCTCACCGGGTTCGAACCTCGAACGTGTGGCGCCGGTGAGATGGTCCGAGCTCCGACGAAGTTCACTTGGCTGGACTTGGACCCGTACGTGTCGCCGGGAGAAATTTTGTGTGGAACTCCAGTTCGTTTGTTTGCAGGCAGGTTTGTGACAAGTAGAGAAATTTCCAGAACTCCTGGCAACACAAAAACAAAAATCTGCAAAGTTACCGCTCCCAAAGAGGCAGATACAGACTGACCCTCTGGTAGGGCACTGGGCACGGATCATTTTCGGATGAATCTTTTTCCGGTTTGGAGCCAGATCATTTTCCTCTTCGTCGGTGACGAGCACCGCGCACTGCACTGGGCTCGTGCATGGGTAATGGGTTGCTACCGAATCCGCACCAACTCAGATGATGAGCTCGTTCTTGCCAAGACTAGCAACGGGTGCGCGAGATCCGGCTGGACACCGTGAGGCCGGCCGGTTAGGGCAGGCAGGGCCGTGGTGGGCACCTGCAGCTTCCTACACCGAGACGGCAGGCGACGACGAGCGGCGAGCGGCGCTGTGGATCTCGCTGCGCGCGGGCGCCGTCTCTGCCACCAAAACTAACCACCAACCGCGCCGGTTTTTTTTTGTCTTCTTCCTTCCTCGTGTCGTCTACGACGACGCCAGCTCCTCCATTTGTTCGTTTCAACGTGTGCCAAAATGCAGTAGTCCGGCCGGGCAGATTGTGCTCAGAAAGGCAGAAATAGCCTGAAGGCATGTCCAAAAAAAAAGGCCTGAATGGTAGAAAAGCCACACACGTGCCGTGCATCCGGATCTTTTTCAGGTCCGTGTGTCGTCTGGACGCTGTTGGACACGAGCCGCGCCACAATAAAAGTGGGCGACCTCGCTCTGGTCTCAGCCCCCTGTAACGAACATGGCACCATTTATGCCATTTCGAGTGATTTTGGTGATCGAATGACAACACAACACTTGGACTAATATGATTGTTAAGATGATCATTCTCAGGCTTTTAGGTTCAAGTGATGACAAAGAGAAAGAGAAAATAGGCGTAGCAAGGCCCGAAGGGCAGCCCCTACGGGGGTTCCGCTACCCGGTTAGCGGACGGGGGTCGAGGGGGAGCCGCCCCTCGCGGGTCTCAGGGCAGCGCCTTGAAAGCTCTTCGGTCAGTAGCACCGGAAGAACCGACGCCATGGGCATCGGAGCATCCGATGGTAGTCGGAAGAACCGACGCCATGGTACTTTGGTGCAGAAGGGAGTCGAAGCCAAGTCAGCCTATAGGCACCGGTTGAACCGACGTCCAAAATAGGGCATCGGTGCAATGGCCGTCCTTTGTACCAGAGACGATGTCAAGTGCCCAGAAGAAGTTTCTTCAGCACCGGTTCAACCGACGGTGCATCGGTGCATACCACCGGTGTAATGACGTCAGCGTCCAGGAGAAGATTCCTTCAGCACCGGTTGAACCGGTGAGGCATCGGTGCAAAGCATCGGTTCAACCGGTGGTCTCTGCGTCAGCCGTCAGGAGTCCAACGGCTACTTCGTGTTATGAGTGACCGGATGAACCGACGCTACCCCGCCAAGAGGCATCGGTTCTTCCGGTGGTACGCAGATTTTCAGCTAACCGTTGGAGCAACGACTACAAGACTTGGTGGCCTATATATATGCCTCACCCCGGCCATTTGAAGATTGCTGGAGTTGCTGGACATCCCACACACACCCAAGAACATCTCCAAGCCATACAAAAGCATCAAGATCATATCCTTAGCCCTTAGCACACTTTGAGAGTGTTGTGTAAAGGATTAGCTCTTAGTGAGTGAGTTTGCAAGGCTTAGAGCCTTTGTGCTGTGGTTCATTAGTGAACCAAAACAAGAGCTTGGTGCGCCGGCACCTTGGAGCGTGGAGCTCGCCGGCAACGTCATCGACCCTCCGACTTGGTGTGGAGCGGCGACGACACCTTTGTGCGGGGGACGTGGAGACCCCCATCCTTTGTGGAGAAGCTCCTTAGTGGAACCCGGGGCCAAGGTGACCGTGATTGTGTTCACGGAAGAGACTTGGTGGCCGAGTAGCAATACTCTTAGTGAGTGCTACAACAACGTGGATGTAGGTGTGCCTTTGTGGCTAACCGAACCACGGGATAAACACCCGCGTCAAGAGTTTGCTATCTCCTATCCCGCTCTTTAAGCTTCCGCATTTCTTTCTAGTAATTTGTATGCCTTTACTTTCATAGAATAGTTTCTTGATAGGAAAGGCTATAGGTTGCTAAACTCTTTTGGGATAGGGGTTTTACACTAGAACAACCTAGTTGCACATATTGATAGCATGTTTTAGTTTAAGTTTTGTGCAAACTAGTTGGAGCCATAGGTCTAAGTTTTTATTAGAGCCTAATTCACCCCCTCCCCCTCTTAGGCTAGAGCACCCGATCACTTTCACCCCCAACGGGGTCCAAAGAAAAAAAGTGGACGGCGCGAGAAGTATCCAAACGCCGAGCTCAAACCGTTGAACACGGTTGTGATCCGTACGTCTCGCGAGAGTTGTGATACGCAGAGCGGCACATCGACGTGCACAAACTGGCAACTTGCGTATCACCCTATCACAACTTGCGTATCACAACCGTCTGGGAACAGAAATTGGACTAGTGGCCGTGCAAGGAGATGGAGCAGCTCGCATCCACGTACGGATAGAGAGGAACACTAGGAGTGGGAGCGAGCAGATATGGTCGAATTTCTAAACGCATCAGTATCAGAATATCAGATAGATTGATCTCGGCGGTGCATTGCAAAGTGGTACAGGGACATATGCCCCGGCTAACCCATTGCATGATGTAACAGTGCTTGTCGATGAGATGCCATCGGAGATGAGGAGGAGGAGTGCGGCAATATACGGATGATGGGTCCATCTGTAAACAGGCAACACATTACATTTTTCATTTACATTCCCACATTATGTAAAGCACTCATCGAGTGTGTGTAAGCTCAGAGGGCTACTCAAACCGATAGTAGAGGTATATATCATTGCATGATGCAACGGTACGTGACGACAAGATGTCATCGTAGCCACGATGAGGAGAACGACCATGATGATATACGAATGATAGGTCGGTAAACCTAGGTAGATACAAGAAGTGGCCATGATTACGGATAGAGATGAACACTAAGAGTGGGAGCGGGCATATATGGTCGAATTTCTGAATTCATCGGTATCAGATATCATATAGCCTGATCTCGGCGGTGCATTGCAAAGTGGTATGGGGACATATGCCCCGGCTTAACCCATTGCACGATGTAACCATGTGTGTCGATGAGATGCCATTGGAGATGAGGAGGAGAATGATCGATCGGTAAATCTAAGTCGACATGAGCTTTTTTTATCGTATGGTAGGGCTCATAAGCTCTGGATGATGTCGGTCGACAGAATCTTCGGGATCATGTCTCGGGTGTGGTGACAAACGGGGATTCCTGCCTCCCTCTAAACGTGCTAAAAACATGATTAATATTAGATGAATTTAACTTAGGATAAAGTAAAAAACATAGGTGAGTATCTGTTTTAGACATTGGTGAGCCAGGCCATGCCCCCCGCCCCCTCTTTTCTTAAAATTTTTAAAGACTTTTGATTAAGAAGAAATAGCTAGGTGTTTAATATTTGATCCCATGAGTTAACTTAGTTGCCCCCATCATCTTCAAATCCTAATTTTGTCTCTTAAACCAGCAACTTCGAGAGAATAGCTACCATTCTAGCTAAATTTGGAGTTTTTCCAACCCTATAAAAAATTAGAGAGTCTTCTAAATGGTGGGAAACCGACATACTAGGTAGGTAAATCTTGAGAATGTAAAGTATCAAATAAGATTCCTAAATTTTGCACTAAACACCCTAGAAAGAAGGCTTGCAATGTCGTCCCCAAGCACAGCTGCGGCGGTGGAGGTGAAATTCCGGCAAGGGGAGTGTTTGCCGCCGGTAGGGAAGTGGTGGGGGAGCATGAGGGGATCACATGCGATCAATTTGAGGCAAGAGCCAGAAATGGAGGTGGTCGGAGGAGGATCATCGGTGTATAGGGCCCGACAACTAACTCCTCCTCCAGCCTAGCCGCCCGTCGCCACTTTTCACATGGGCGGGGCTCCCTAGTGGAGGAGCGTGACGAGCCGCGGGGGCTCTACATCGGCGGTTGGTCCTTATCATCACAGGTATCCAACGCAAGTGCATGCTCCATGCGCAACCCGAGGATGCGCAGAGGGGATGGCGAGATAAGGGGCTCGCGAAAGATGGCTAGTGGAGGGGACTGGATAGTGAGGTAGATAGGGAGGAGAGGATTTTGAAGAGATTGTTGGATTCAATTTGTATCCCGATTTTGCTATTTTTAGCTAATTTGTAATTAGGTTGTTTTAGAGAGACTTTTGGAGATACTCTTATAGCCTAACAGTTTACCTCAAAGCAGCCCAATAAATCCCTTGTTGGGCTACTTTGGTCAAATTGTATTTTAGGCCAGTGTGTGAACTATGCTTCGAATTAACAACAATTTATTTAAATTTATATCTACTCGGCATATCTGTTTTCGGCTTATTCTGATTTATTCTCTCCTACGGAACACATTTGAATCAGTTGGCTATTTCTACTAGCCGAACTTGGAATGGGTTGCTTCTGGTGCAGGTTCTGAGAGTTGCACAATTAATAAACTTGCATACAGGAATATGCCGTGCTCCAAACCTTGCAGACAGGAAGCATTATGGTCAACAAATTATCAGTGACCGCCCGCTGAGCTGTCACATCGAAATATCGCGCCCCAGGAAGGTCATCACGACATGTCGTTTGCAAATCTTTTAGCACAGACCATACAAGGAAACGTGTAAAAAAACTATTAGTCAGTCAGTGTGGGCTTAGAGGATGATCAGGAATCCGTAGCATCCCCACTGTGACACTAGTGTCCCAGCCGGAGGATCAGATGCTAAGCTACTAGCGTTATGGCATGGGTTGATGCCGAGTGCTGTGGGCAACAGGGCAAGTGCCACCCAACTAGGCCCCCACATCCTCATCAAAAAAAAAAAAAGTTGGCCCCTACAGCCAGGAGAAGCAAGAGGATTGCAGGAGTACTGGAGCAGAGAATGATGGTGGAGCCACTAGTTCCTGATCAGTTACAGTGTTGATGCACTAGTGTGCAAGTGCAGCCAGAACAGAAATCCGCGTGGCCCGTGAGCAAGCAAGCAACAACCAGCATCACGTGTAAGGAAATGTCCTTCCCTTTTTTTTTTGAAAAAATTCCCTGAAATCCATGCTGGAGATCATGGTTGCGGGCACACATGGTGACTGCACTTCTCGGCCACGCGCGTGTTGCTCGGCCTTTTGTTTGTCTGGGCAACACGGCAAAGGAAATGTGTCGTTCTAGTTCGGGCAAATGCTTTGATGAGGAAAAAAATTACTAAGTTTAAGCTCTAGAAAATTCCTGTTTAGGTGCAAGCCCAAGTCTGCCAGACAAAATTTTAGGAAACACTCCATTTACCTCTTAGGAGGTAAGAAGTGAAATAAATCTGAGCCATTAAATTTTCAAGGATGAAATCCATCTTAAACATAAAAAATATATGTGCTTAATTATCTTGCATGCATGCATGCAGAATTGCAGATCCGAAAATCATGGAACTGCAAATCTCGTTTTCTAATCATGCGTCCAGGCTGTTTCACCTAAATCATGCATGCACGTACGTGTATGGAGAAAATTGCAGCAATATTAGTCTCATTGGAGTTTAGAAAAAATTTCTATAACAATTAAAATACATAGCATCTCTCGCACAAACATAGCAATAACATGTGCATATGTATTTATGTCACACTAGAGAAAATAAACGCCTACATACATCTCTCTTTTTTCTCAAATCATTCGTTACAGGCATGTCACGTTAGACCAAGTTCTACCACTAGATTATTATGTCATGATACATATGGGCTGTCATGCTACAAAAGTTATAGGCACCTGCCATAATATGGTTGTAAAAATATTTTTCTGGTCAAGTTTGTCACATATACATGTTATTGTCACGGACATGTTTTTTTCAAAGTGACCACACACCTCTCGTTTGCTTTTGTTCACGTTAAAACAAATCTGAGATCTCATCAACTAATGTTTATGATCGCACATCACATGGAAAAATAAATAAAAATATAAGATCTCAACTAATCTGCATGCAAGTTAATTCTGATTCTCTATTTCTTTTAATTTAAAATATATAAACTAAATATTAAAACTATTACCTCCATAGTCGCTTTGGTGTACCTAGGGATGGCAAAGGGTACCCGAAACCCGATGGGTTTTTATTCCATTAGGGTATGGGTTTGGGTCAATTTTTAGACCCGTGAGTTTTTTAAAGGGCACAAAGTCCTATCCGTTGGGTTTATGGGCACGAGTTTGTTCCTACAATACCCGAACCCGTGAACCCATGGGTTTTCTAAACCTGATCCTACATAGAGCAATTGTCATTTTGTTTTATAAGTTTATAACAAATTTAACATCCTTACCCTTCTATTCTTATTTTGGTGAACCCTTAAGTAGTGGGTATGGGTGTTGTCGCTTTGCAGTTGTTGTATTTACATATGCATATGATGGATTTGTGACTTTATCTGGTGTTATAATCATTTAAATATAGAGCTTGTTATTTATATTTATATTACATTTTGTAATATTTAGTGAACATAGATTTCTTACTCATAATACGCTACAATGATGTTTACTATATTAAATTTATTGATCATGAGAAAAAATTGTATAATAAAATGTAGACCCACGGGTGACCCGTGGGTACCCGCTAACCCGATGGGTTTGGGCAAAATTCTAAATCCGTCACGGGTATGGGTTTTTAATGGGTTCAAATAATTTTCATGGGTTTGGGTTTGGGACGGCAAAATCCGATGGGTTTAGACCCATTGCCATCCCTAGGTGTACCGTAGCAAAACCCTTCATTAAGAAAAAAGAAAGGAAAGGAAGCACACATGGATGGGCCTTCTTGTTTAGGCAACAAGCCCAAGGCTGCACATACAGAGGCAGCCCAATAAACTGTAGTTTAGAAAGGACACCAGGGTTCACGTTACCGCCCGGTCCGGCCAAACCGGCGGGGTCTGGTACCGGTATACCGGACCGGTTTGGCCGGAAACCGGTCCAAACCGGTCGAAGTCAAATTTGAATTTAAAATCCTCTATGCAAATGGTTCGTACCGGTTTACCGGCCGGTTTGACCGGTCGGTTTGACTGGTAACCGGTTGATTTGATTGGTAACCCGCCAAATTAATTTTTTTTCTTTTTTTGTTTAAATTTAAATGCCCACAAAGTATACTAAATGAATATTTGTATAACATGTTTTAGCCTAAATGAATCCTCTAACCCTCTTTTGTACTACTTTTACATTGTATTTGTATACTTTTGTATGCACGTTTTTTTGTTTAACTTCAAATCCCCGCAAACTATACTAAATGAATGATTTTTTGAGAAAATTTGACACCATTAGATTCGTCGCACCTTGAAGTATTTTTAAGAATTTTTTGAGAATTTTTTATTTTTTTAAATTCAAATTTGAATTTTAAATTTGGGCCGGTTTGATACCGGCCCAAACCGGAACCAGCCCGACCGGACCGGTTCCCAACGGTTTTGTGAACCCTGGGTGTCACACGCAGCAAGGCTGGACCACCAGAAGAACAGGCACAAGTGCAGAACCCCGTGGGCTGTCGTGTTAAAATCCATCCATCAAAGAAGCCACCGACACTTCTTCCAAAACACAACCTGCACTTCCAAAACACACACTCCATTTCCCCTCACTTCCCCGGGATCACAATGGTTCATCCGAAAATGATGGAATTTCCTACGGCCTCGACTGCTCCGGCTCGAGTGGTTGGACTTTGGACGCTGAAAGCATCTGAAAATCAAGAGTGACATTTCCTCTTCACGTTCTTTAAAAAAAAATCATCTTCACATTGCTATAGTTTTTTTTAGTTGCACTGGTTTTTTGGTAACACTGATCCGTTTACTCTGAAAAGAAATGTCACGCACCCTACATCTCAACCTGCACGGTGCCATGCTGATACGCGGGGCCCTTGTTCAGTTATACGCATCGATGAGAACTGAACAGGAAAGGGCAGGTTCTCTGATGCCCAGTACTGACTAGTGGCCCATCCGGCAGGTACAGCACAGAGAGAGAGAGAGAGAGAGAGAGAGAGAGAGAGAGAGAGAGAGAGAGAGAGAGAGAGAGAGAGTACATGGGCGACAATCACGGCGATGGAAATGCAAGGATCAACGAGGGGACCGGACCGCCACCACCAGGCTCATGCTCATCCCATGCGACCAAGGATCAGCAGTGGACTAGTGGGATTGGTAGATGAGGAGAAGTTTTTGTTGTCTTCCTGCGGTGTCCCATGGTCGTCCAAGAGGCCACAGGTGGCGCCGTGGAAGTGGGAGACCCCCGCCGTCCACTGCAACATTTCCGCCGGTGGAGATGGCCTCTAAGCTCTGCAGCTACAGTGCCTAACATGGGAGGAAGACGGTCGACTACGACCACAGTGCGCATTTAGTCGCAGAAACAGTGGCAGCTTCAAGAGCTAACAGTGAAAAAAGATTTGTTTTTTTTCCTGGACATGAAGTAGGATTCTTCTATTATTTTCTTTTTGCGAGCGACCCAATAGCCAAGTTGGCTAACTGGTTCAGTAGCACCCACAGTTTTGTAGTTCGATTCTAAAAAAAAAACTTCCTCACTCACCCCACATTCAAAGCAGAACCGACTCAGGCATATAAAACCAGAGGTTGTCCGGCTTAATTACGAGTTACGAGCCCTGTTTATGAGTGGGGCGGAGTTAAGAGATTTTCTTGTGCTGTGTGAAAAAACTTTCTTCTTTAACACAATGCCATGAGGGCAGTCATACCTCCGGGTCGAGTTTTTTCGATTATTTTGTAACGTAGATGCAGAGAGAAAAGGACTATGCAAAAATATCAAGCATGCCGATTCCAGCAGCAAAAAGCTGAAGAACCAACGGGTATAACGGTCATCTGGGGCACAAGCACCACAAAAAGTAAACCAGATCAGATTTATCTCTCCTTTTCCCCTCAAAAGAACCCAAGGCTGGCACTCTCCAATCACATCCGTTTGGCTGTCAAGCTCGCTGGGATAGTTTTTACCTGGTTAGTTTTATTTTAACCGAAGTGAGCACTACTTGTAGGACAGCTCTCCCAGTCCCCCAAAAGCAAAGTGTAGTTGTAGTTAAACAACATGCAGCCACAACCTTTCTGGGTTAAAGGGAACATGGATGGATAAACAATGTCTGCAACTGCCAATTGCAAAACTTGCAGTTCATGACCGGCAGATATTCCAACAAGCAATCAATGGGTCAAATCAAGGATTAACAAGTGATTTAAAAACTATTAGAAAAAGGCCTGATTGATACAGTGCTGCTGAAAGAAGATTCAGAGTCCAAGCCTGCTCTGCAGTAGCAGCAAACATCATGATAACAAATGGTAGTAGCAGGAGCTGAAGGCCAGGCAAAATACTATGGCTTCTTCAACAATTATCGACCAGATCAGAAAGTGTTGTTCTTGGGAGGGAAAGAAATCGTATTCCTGACCTGGATACTTCAGAAGCAAGCAAGCAAAGCACATGGCAGGAAAGCCAGGATTCAGCACTCGACCATGCCTTAGAGGTTGTTTGGTTTCAGGGGCTAAACTTTAGACTATGTCTTATTCAAGAGAATCTTGATATTTATTAATATTAAATAAAATCTGATTACAAAACTAACTGCAGAACCCTAGAGCTAAATTGCGAGACGAATCTAACGAGGTATATTAACCCATAATTAGCGGACGGTCACTGTAGCAAATTATGGATTAATTAGGCTCATTAGATTCGTCTCGCAAATTAGCACCCATCTGTCAAAAAGATTTTATAAATAAATTTTATTTGATATTCCTAAATGATAAAATTCCTTTTGATATGACAGGAGCTAAAAAAAAAGCCGATGGAAACAAACAGGGCCTTACCAAGACAAAGACACCAAATCCTGAAGAAAGTTGCATGGCTCATTACATATTTTTGTTGTCTTTTGTCAGATTCTCATCCACGTACGTACTTGAAAGATAACATGCCATTTCACAATAATATAGTATTAGTTTAAAATCTTGTTATTGAATTGAAAAGTTCAAAAGTCTTCTGCATGATTGAGGTATCTATAGTAGCACAGATGTTGAATGGATTTTCTTTCACCAGAGCAACAATGGGGCACACCCAATTAATCAGGTAAGAAAACAGGAGGAGCAAGAGCAGATGCTCACTACTAGGTAGCACGACTTGGAACCAGTTTGATTTGAGAGAATAGCATGACCTAATAAACCCATTACAACCCCATCACAGATCGACAAGAGAAAGAAACAGAAGGCTTTAAAAGCCATTCAAACTAAATGGGGAGACCAGGTCCTCCAATAATTCAGGTTGGTATAATGTGCAAACAAGGTACATAAAAAAAATGAAAAACATTCATTCAGAAAGTCATAGCACACAGCAAACCCCAGTGTGCAATGAATAAACAGAACCAAAAAAACAAAGATATAAGTAGAACTGTGCAATTGGTTCATTGCATACTGCTGTGCAAACCGCACTATGCAATGAACCACCTTCAGAAAGTCACAGCACACAGCAAAGTGAGGGAAAGGGGCAGCGAAAATCCAGCAGAAAATAAACAGAACCAGAAAACAAAGATATATGTAGAAACGATAATGTTAAAAGAATCGAACTAAATAATATAATATTAAAAAACCGATAATAGCTGTGATACAAAAGGAAGAAATAGCAGTTGAATTTTCTTGTTCTAAACTTATGTCTGACTGAACAACAGAACTGAAGTTCTCTATACACCGAGATATATGATATCCCTGCACCTACAAGGCTACAATCCTCTTCTGTCCCGCTCAAACTCTTCTTATTCACAGACAATTAACCAGCAATCCCAAGCCTAAATGCTCCAAAGTCCCACCCATCGCCTTCAATCCAATCCCTTTCAGCACCAACGGCTGGACCGACACTCTCTTAACACACGTCGTCATCAACCAAGAACACTATTAGCTAAGCATGACAATGACCACGTATATCGGTAAATCTGGCAGCCGTTAGCCATTGCAGGAGGCGAGGGAGGGGCCAAGAGCTAAACCAAACCAACCAGCTATCCAGAAAATTTCCTTCCTTCGAGATTCAATCAATGCAGTGGAGGGGGCGGCGGCGATCCATATTGAACTGGGTGTACTGATGGCCATGGGTCTTGGTGATGCGGTGGAGGCGGTGGTGACGCGTATCGAACAGGGTCTGTATGTGGCAATGGGCCGGGGTAATGCGGTGGCGGTGGTGGTGATGCGTATCGAACAGGATCTGTGGGTGGCAATGGGCCGGGGTAAGACGGTGGCGGCGGCGGCCATGGATGCGTTGGCGTGCAGGGTGGCGGTGTGGGCAGAATGGGGCATGGTGGGCAATGTGGAGCGGCCGGGGGTGGCGGTGGGCGGTGAACAGGCGCGGGAGGAGGCGGTGAATGCGGCGGTGGAGACGGGGGCGGCGGTGATGGTGATGGTGGTGGTGGAGATGGCGGCGGTGGCGATGCCAGCGGAGGAGACGGCGATGGTGGGGGCGGTGACGGCGGCGGCGGTGATGGTAGAGGTGGCGCGGGCGGCGGCGGTGATGGAAGCCGCGGCGGGGGCAGTGGCGGGACGAACGGCTTGCACCGGAACGCGGCGCATTTGACGGGCGGGCGCGCGTGGAACGCGGCGCACTGCTGCGGCGTCCGCTGCGCCGGGCGGTTGGGCAGGCAGTTGCTCCGGTCGCTGTCCCGCGGCACGACGCGCGCGCACGCCGGCGGCTCGCCGGTGAAATAGTTGTAGGAGAAGGTGAAGTTCTTGAGGCGCGGCAGCTCGCAAATCCCCGGCGGTATCGCGCCGGTGAGGCGGTTGTGCGCGACGTCCAGCTGCTCCAGCTTCCTCAGCAGGGCCAGCTCCGGCGGCAGCGGGCCCTCGATCTCGTTGAAGCTGACGTCGAGCACCGTGAGCTCCCGCAGCAGCCCGAGCTCCGCCGGGAAGC